>NC_053444.1:38187419-38559417 GCF_007990345.1 Gossypium hirsutum
TTAATTTATAATGAGTTGTAGATCCAAGAAGCAGTAAACACAAAAACGAACGTAAGAGAATCCAATCCGACAAGTCACATTTAATTAATTTTTTAAAATTAAAAATTTTTAAATTTCTATTTTGGCAGGGGTTCCTCCACACAAAAGTGTAAATGCTCGTCTTGGGCCAACTGCCAAGGACGGTCTAGTCCAGCAATGTTAGCCCACATGATGAAACAGAATGGTACTTGACAGGCAATGCCACTGGCAGGGGTATTAAGCCCATATAATTTTAAGGGTCAGTAATCTTCCCAATCGTCGAAAGGCCTAGAATGCTACAACATTGAAATGGCATTTTTTGTATCACAATTTTGATTTCTTAAACATCTTTATCTTTGTAAAAATTATTAACATGCTCCTTGGAGAGTATAAATGCATCTATCACGCAACAGATGCTTTTTTCCAATAAATTCTTGGTTTAATAAAAACGAGAAAATTTGAAAATTTTGAGATTTTATGTCAAAATATCATCAGATATACATTTATTTTAATGAGTTAGTTCAACTGAATTATTAGATTTTACAAAATTTCAAATTGAATTATTTTAATTTGATTTCATTTGATTTGATATAACGTTCTAAACTCAGTAAAAATAAAAAAAAATGCATAGGTGGCTTGATTTTAAATGGTATGAGAACCTTATAAACTCCCCTTCTCTCATGTTTTATGCATGCCTACCATACCTTTTAACTTCTTTAAAGGCAGCCAATTAGAGATTGAAATCTTGGTTTAAGCTGTCTGCTATCAGTCCATGACAAAAACTGCAAGATTTGATTAATCATCTGAAGTTGCAGAATTTTCAAATTTATTCTAGTTGTAAGTCACATCTGACTAATAATGTCCATATCAGAATCACATTATTCCTTGCACTAAAACATGCTGATTTTACTGAATTTCTTTTTCAAAGGGAAAAAAGAAGACAAACCTCTTGTGTCTCAAGTAGTTTACGATGAACACAACTCTACCTTATACTCTCTCTTTTTTTCAATTAATAAAATATAATTACATCATATTTTTTAAGTACTAAAAATTATAAATACATAACGACACAATTTTAAAATCTAAAATGATATTAGTTATTATAAAAGTTACCAATAATACTGAAGAAAAAAATTTCCCTAATTACTTAACAAAATCCAAAATCAAAATATTGTATAAAATATGATAGTCCCACAAATATTTTACAATATGATTACTAATCAAACTAATAAGAAAAATATTTATCTAATTACTTTAGTATTCTGTATTTTTTGAGTTATTCTTTCTCTAACATTAAACATATAACCATTGTTATCGTCCATTGATTATTGACCAAGTATAAATAATAAATAATAAATACTATGTAATTTAGTTAATTATTTAATTAGCCAAAATATATAGGAAATATCTCCCATCAATAAAAATTTTAAATTATTTGAATGAAATTAGTATAATAACATATATTAAATATTATATATCCTAAAATTAAAATTATTATTATTGTATAAAAAAGTTTTGAACTCAAATAATGTACAAACATGTTTAGAAAGTTATGGATTAATTAGATTTGATTGTAATTATCTACGTAATTATTTCAATTTTAACCCCTAAGAATTAGATAATATAATTAGGAGGTTCCAATTACACTAAATACATTAATTACTCAAACATGACACAATTTTAATTATTAAATACCCACACACAAATTTTTTAGATTTTAAGGTGATGCATATCTTTTAAGATATATTAGAAAAACAAAATATGCAACAATTTCATGATGCTGTATACCATCTAAATGAAACAATAGAATAATAATATATTGTGTTAATTATTGATCCTTAGTGTTAAGAATAATCGAACAACACTGAATTTAAAACAAAAAAATAAAAATAGGACCAGTAAGTATTGATTTGTTTTTCTCCTAAAATCAACATCCAAGTAAACAAATGTGCTTACCCTTCAATAATCAAATACCTTTCATAGCCAACAAGTTTTTGTCTTATTAATGGAAAAAAAATAATATACGTAAACCACGTGTCATTAATGCCCAAATTCTATTTTTAAATGAAAATATCACTTATCTCGTTTACATCAATCTTTTCGTATGCGAAAAATTTCGATTTCTTTTGTACGAGAAGAATACAATTATATTAGACTAGTCGAGTTGAAGCCACTTCAGCACAATCATCATAAAATTTTTAAAAAAATTTATTCGGGAATTGCATACATCTATCTCAAGGTCTTAAAAACGTCATTGCTACCATACCATCAATAACTCGGTTTCTTTTTCTAAAGATATATGTAACTCAAATAATCTCAGAACGTTGAACAATATCTCTAAAGATATATGTAACTCGAAACATCGCTTGGATCAAATGGACAACTACCAAACTGTCCATCTCAAGCACATCCCGTTGAAGGCCTAGACTATAAGCTATTTGGAAACCCCCTCCAAAGCTCAACGTTAAGTGTTGAACAACAACCAATATATTTAGAGAACCCCGAAATCCAAGTACCATGCATTAAAAATTTTAAATTTTAACCCTTCTTACTTTTACAAACAAATAGAACATTTAAAAAAAAAATGGTACATGATAGTAAACCTTTACTTTTACAAGCCAATAAAACATTTAAAAAAAATGGTACATGATAGTAAACCTTTTTTTTTTGGCCACAATGTGATGTTTAACTTTTATAGGTTTATATATTTACAAAAAATCTTAAATTATTATACCTTTTTTAAATAAGCATTTATGTTATTTAGTTAAATAAATCTTAATTTATATTTTTTATTCCTAAAAACTTTTAATTTTAATAGTAAAGTAAAATTTTGAATTTTTAAATTAATTTACATTTTATGCAAATGTGAATTTAATGAGAATAATTTATTAAATAAAAATAAAATCATATTTTTTGAAAGTTGTTATGCCTGCTCCATGTATCCCCTCCACGTGTCCTTAATAGGCAGACCATGTCCTATACATATCATTGTTGGGTGAACCTCAACATCAAGTGAACCTAAGTCATGAAAGACTCTTGCTAGTCCACCTTCACTAGGCGCACATGGGAGTCTTAGAATCATTAATTACCCAACTGTCCTAAGAAATCATATCCTTGACTTAGGACATCACATCACTATCATAACTCTACTGTCAACAGGCTCAGGACGCATGGACTCCTTTGTCCCACATATATAAACTCCAACACAAGACTTGAGAGATGGAGGAAGATAGAAAAACTTCTCCACCATCCAAATCCATCTAGCAAAACGTCGGACAATATACTAAGTGGCTCTTCGCCCCAACCAAGGTGAACCACTTTCACAACCACCATCTTCTCCTCCTTTGTTGATTTACTAGTTAACAATTTAGCGCGGTAAACATGGATGACAATGGCCAACCTAGGTTCTAGTGTTCTTGTAACACCCCATACCCAACTTGATCATTGAGTCTGAGCTACAAAATGTCACACTCGTTGCCAGAGTAGTTACGATCAAATCATAATCTAATTCACAAAATTAAACATTTAATTATAAGTAAAATAAGTATATAATATGATACGTAATCATTTTCGGGTCTTATACGAGCTTACGAAAGTTCTAATGCTAACTTGAGGTTAACGTCATGATGTTTGGGGTTCTTCATCATGATGCAATATACTAACTAGGTCTCATCGCAATGACCCATGCTCGACGTCACGTCATGGCATGGTGGCTTGATCTCGTCACGACGACAAATGCTTGAAGCCATGACGTGAAAAACTATTTCTGCAAAATGTTATATGATCAACAACCTGCAATTTCCAATCAACTAAAACTCAAACCATAACATATTTTCCAGCAAACAACATGTCTCCAATGGTTTCAAATTCAAGTCATAGCACTTTCTAATATATATGCATTCCATTCATTTCATCATTTTCATCCAAATACCTAAGTTAATTCACCACACTAACCATTAGTCTACTTGTCATATGAAAACATGCATATATAAATTCATTACCATTTACCATATCAATCAAATTACATTTTATACATTAGCTAACATTATGAAAAACTAAGTTGCAAAAATCAACATATAATTCTTTCCAAAATATCAATTCCAATTCCAAAAGTCCATAGTATCACACTAAGCCAGAAAAAGGGACTCAACCTAAGTACATGTCATACTTAAAACAAAACAAAACTTATTCAACTTTTTTGAGTTAGGGACCATTGCTGGATGTTGGATCTGCTGCTCGAACTATTGGGAATCTACTATACATGTGCACAAAGAAAACAAACCGTACGTTGAGCAATACACTCAGTGGTAGTTTCCATATTTCAAGTCACAAAATAAGCATATTCAATATAAGAATTCAATCAAAATATGCTACAATTCAACTAAATCAAATTTGCATATTCAATATAAATATATCATTCTCTTATGACATTTCATTTGAGAATCAAACTAACATTTATATTATCCACTCTATTAACAAAGATTTAACATATCTAATTCATTTACTTACATATACAATTATGTACCAAAATGATGTTTAATCTCATTTTCATTCATATTTTTTACAACTTAATTAATGCACATTGTCATCTATAGACGCATATGCTATTCATTTATTATGATCAACATTTCATATCACATTTATATCATATTCCATATGTGTGTAATTATACCAAATCAATTCACATATCATTTCAATCATCCATATAGCTAAATTATGTTTATATAACCTTATTAACCTGACTCAAATTTCAAGATGGATTCACAGATTAATCAACCTACATCTCAATTTGGCATCGCAGTGCATCATTGGATATACCAAAAGAAAGATACAGGCACACATAGTGCATCATCTGGAAAATCAAAGCAATTATACTAGCACACGAGGTACATCACTGGATGAATCAAAACAATTATATTGGCACACATAATGCAACATCGGATAAACTGAGGCAATCAGTTGGCACATAAGTGCATCATCGAATGTATCGAAGTACAAACATGTATAGTTAATACGATAAACAATTTCCAATTTCATCAGATAGTTCAATTCACATTCTATCACTCTCAATTCATCATCAATTCACCATTTGAATACAACATATAACATGTTTTAACTCAATTTCATACCAGGTACCACATATAAATTAAATCATGTTATTTTTTATTTTATTCAATTTAGTCCTCTTTCTCGATTTACTATATCAATCACCACAATTTATGTAACACCCATATCCCGTTTCTATTGCCAGAATAGGATACTGGATATTACCAGTCAAGTTGGAACAATTAATACGATTTACATTCAATAATCAATTCAATTCCATAATTACAAGTAAAATTCATTATAAAAGAGATCTTTTGATTTCGAGTCTTAAATCGAGCTTTCGAAGATCTAAAAATAAGCTACAAACATTTAGGGATCAAATTGGAACAAATCAAAACTTTTAGGAAAAATTCAAAAATTTTCAAGTCAGAGGTCACATGACCATGTGACAGAGTCCAACCCATGTGGCTCCAAAGGTGGCTGTGTGGTTAACCTACACGTCCGTGTGCATGAATCGTGTAACTCTTTAATTTGGATCATACAATCGTGTCACAGGCCGTGTGTTTTCCATGTGAGATCTGCACCTATACTGTTTAAAACATGCTATGGGCACACGCCCATGTGAATTGCACATATGCTTCACACGGGCATGTGACAGCCTATGTCCCAGGTTGCGTGAGCCCAAAAATGACCCATTCCATGCAAAGGTTTCATCCACATCCTTAGGTACATAAAACATTTTCATCCATACAATTTTATAGGTCATTAGACACCCCTAGTGGCATCCATAACATATAATAGAATCAATTCAACTGCTTAACCAATGTGCCATCATTGACACCTCAATAATTCATGACAAAACACTTCCATACTAACATATACAAAGCACACATACACAATGAATTTCACTTCCATTTCATCACTTACCACAATTCAATATAGGGTCATTGATTTCACTTAAATAATTCATTTCAACTTAAGCAAAAAAGCATACTTTCTTAGTTATTCAACCTAGAAACATAAATTTAAAGATACCATTTGCACAACTAGGATTCAATATCACACATACAAAAGAGTTCTAATACATGCCATATACACCAAACTAAAATAAAGTCTACCAAAGATCTCCTAGATAGTGTGATTTCTTGTGTTGGTCCAATCCTCTAAGCCTTCAAAATGTAATCTACAAAATGAGACAAATACAGGTAAGCTTGAATAAAGCTTAGTAAGTTCGTTTGTATATACTAATAAACCTTTCCAGTTAGACATGATAATCAATTAAAATTAAATGTTGAAATTCAATAAAACACAACCTTTATCAATAATTAAAGATCAGTACAGTAGTTCAATATACTTAGTGGATAATGCTCGTTTGAGCTGTACTCAATATATTAGTAGATTTCGCTCGACTAGGCTTCTTTAGTATATCAGTGGATAACGTTCCTTGAGACTTATTCAGTATATCAGTAGATTCTTTTACTCGCTAGAGCATTCTTTTCAATAAATTCAGTAGTTATGGCTCGAAAACACATACGTTTCAGTAGATTTAGTAGGCATGACTCATCAGAGCACCAACGGTATATGTGTGGGTAACGCTCGCTGATCTCATTCAGTATATAATATAACATTGAATAACAATATATTAACAAGATTATAAGGATTATTAGAATCATAATTAAATGCATGAACTTACAGAATTAATTTGTAGTAACGACTCATAGTATCTCAATCAGTGATCAATGTCATTTCAATTCCTTATTTCCATTTCCAATTACACACATCAATATAATCCAATATTATGCAATTAAGTTCCTATAATACTAATAAAAATGTACTAAAATTAAACCGTACGAACTTACCTGACTAAATTGCAGCAATGACAAAGGTATGAGACTATTCGATAATTTCTCTTTCCCTTGGTTTTTCACTCGTTCTTGATATCAAATAATATTTCCATTCAATTAACTAATTCAAATAGTAAAATTAACTCATTTTATGCAATTAAATCCTTTTTGTCATTTTTACAAAATTGCCCCCAACATTTTATCTTTATTCAATTTAGTTCCTAAGCCCTAATCATGCAAATTAACCATTTTTATTTTAAAAAATCAATGGCCAAATATTCAGTGACCTCAATACAGCCCATATTTGCAATTGTTTCTCATCAAGTCCTTGTAACTTTATCACTTTAACAATTTAGTCCTTAAACCTTAAAATCATTAAAAACTACTTTACAAAATATTCTTATCTAACAACCAAATCAACATTCTTTCATAAAGTTTCAAGAATAACACAAACTCAACAATGGCACAATCCAAAACATTTAAAAATTTCAAAAATTATTCATCAGATTAGCTAGATTAAGCTAATGCGAGCTCGGAAATATAAAAATTACTAAAAACGGGTGAGATTTCACCTACCTATTATGGAACCAAGCATGGCTGAATGGTTTTCTCCTCTTACACTAGGGTTTCGGCTCAAAATGGAGAGAAAAGTGAAGAAGATGATTAAATTTCATCTTATTTTAATGAAATTTAACTTATTAACATAATTACAATTTTTCTCTTTAATTTCACTTTATTATTTTAGCAAAAATGAAACCAAAATCGTCCACTATCCCTTAAAATGATATATTTACCATCTAAGGGCCTTGCCTTACATTCCCATTATCATTTAATACCTTTAATCTATAGAACTCAACTTTTATAGTTTTTTCGATTCAATCCTTTTCACTTAATTAACTATCTAAACGATAAAATTTCATAACCAAATTTTAACACAGCATTAATAATCCTATAAATATTAAATAATTAATATTTACGACCTGACACATCAAAATTGTGACTTCGAAACCACCATTTTCGATCATACTGGAAAACAAATTAATTAGTAAGATTAATTAGTAAATCCTCAATTAATTAGGAACTAATTGAAATTTACCAAAATCTAGATATTTTCATACTGCTTCTATTATTAGGTCATTTAAGTCCTTCAATTATTTAAATTTTAACTAAACAAGCTTATTTTCAATTTAATCCTAAACTAATTAAGACTAAATGAGCAAATAGCCCCAAAAGTTAGTGGATTTAATCATGCCACCACCGCTTGAACTTTTCGACCATGGTTTAATTACCATTTTGGTCCTTTTACTATTTTAAATCTATAGCAATTAACTTTTATCTCTTTTACAATTTAATCATTTTTCCTCAATTAAGCAATAAATCATCAAAATTACCGGACCCAACTTCAATTCACATATAATACGACTCTGTAAATATTTTAAATATTTACAGCTTTATATTACAGAAACGAGATCCTAATACCTCATTTTTAATAACCACTTGACTTTTGAACCCAATCACTTACAGTAACTTTTAATTCAATTGTTTAAAATCATCTAATCAAAATTGAATATAAAAATTACTATTAACTCGTATAATTTAAATATCAATTATACGAACTTACTCGTCGGATTTGTGGTCCTGTAACTATTGTTTCCAACACCACTAAAAAACTGGTTGTTACAATTTAACTTATACAAGAATTATCTACTCACCTAATAAATAAATCATGAAATTTAAACTGAATATGAAATAATTAGATTAATCTCATATCAAAGAGATACAAACTGAAAACTCACGTCACTTGTTGTCAGATCTTGCCTTTCCTTTCCCTCTTGATAGCTCAACGTCGTCTTTAGCTACGAATAATTATTCAAAAATTTAAAAATATCAAATTCCATATGAAATCAAATTCAATTACAAAGCCAAACATATTTTTCAATTTATTTAATTTAGTATGTAAACTCGGGACAAGCATAACTTTAGATTTAAAGCTTTAGATTAAAATCTGATTTCACATATACTCATTACAGACCATCTATTTTCCATTCCTATCAAAGTTTCATAACATTTTTTCATTTTCTTCAATGTTTCTCATAATGTACAAAACTAACAATTAAGCTTTAAAATTTAGTCATTTTCATAATCTAAGCTTAATTTCTATCAAATTCACATCAATTTCATCCATTTCTCAACAATGAAAACTTTAAAAAACTTTAGCAATTTCACAAATTGATACACGGGTTATCTAAATCAAGCTCCCATGATTTAATTTTCATAAAAATAAAAGAAAAATGACTAGAGACTTACTTGAATTTGGTAGCCGAATTTCCAAGGGTTTTCAAGCTTTCTTCTTTTCTTTTTTTTTCTTTGGTTTCCACGATTGAAGATGAAGATGATAACATTTTCAATTTATTTCCATTATGTTTTATTATTTATACTTAAATGAACATATTTTAACTTTAATTAATTAACATAAATCTTTAATTAATTTAAGTTAAGAGTATCCACCATCAAATCCCACTATCATATATTTTAATTTGGTTTATTTACCATTTTAATCCTTTGGATAATTTTTATCTAAATCCCCAAGTCTTTTCCTAATTAAAAATCTATAGAAACTAAACTTTACAATTTGGTCCCTAGGCCTTAATTAACCATAATTTCGGTTAAATTACTTAATCAATTTTCAATTCATCTATTAGAGTTGAGTGACTCGAATCCTTGTTAAAATAAAATACAAAGGTAAAATAAAATAAAAGTAAAATGCATATAGAATTATACTTCTTTTATTTGACATTGATTAGAATAAGGTTTTTCAACCTTACTACACTTCTTCTATTTGAAATTGATTAGAATAAGGTTTTTAAACCTTTAAAAAGATGTAGTTGAAACTCCTCTTGCATAATTCAAGTTTCAAAATTAGTGAATTTTCTTCTCCTCTGCTCGTGGATTTTTCCCGAAAGGGTTTCCATGTAAAATCTGTGTTCTTATTTTTCTTTCTTTTTGCTTTGCAATCATTCTATATTCTTATTATCAACGTTTAATTTTTTACAAACTAGCATCAAGAGCATTTTGGGTTGCTTGTCTCGATCACAGTAATGGCAACATTAAAGTATGATATTCCGCTATTGGATCACAATACCATATTTGCGTTGTGGCAAATAAAGATGCAGACAGTTCTTGTGTAGATAGATTTGGAAGATGTCTTGCTAGGGATAGATAAGATGCCTTCGACATTGACAGAGGAAGAGAAGAAGCATAAAGATTGAAAGGCTTTGACGCAATTACATCTGCATTTGTCAAATGAAATTCTATAGGATGTGATAGGAGAAGACCACCGCTGCATTATGGGCAAAGCTACAACAGCTATGCATGGTTAAAACCCTAATTAACAAGTTGCATATGAAGTAGTGTCTTTATGCTCATCGTTTGGAGGAAGGTGCATGAACACTTAACTATGTTTATATAAATTCTCTCGGATCTAGAGGCCATGAAGGTTTTGTATTATAAAGAAGATTTAAGGTTAATTCTACTTTATTCATTACCCCCGTCTTATTCAACCTTTAGAGATACGATTTTGTATAGCCGTGAATCTTTCACAGTTGATGAAGTCTATGCTTCCTTAATCTCGTATGACAAGATGAAACATCTTGTAGTTGGATCCGACTCTCAAGGAGAGGGTCTCATTGTTCATGGGAGATAAGAATGAAATACTAGTGATAATCGTAGGAGGACATAGGAATGAAATCCTCGCAGTAAATCTAAAGGGAGATCAAAATATTTAGACAAATGTAAAATTTGTAACTTCTGAGGGCACACTAAATCTGAGTGATATAAGTTGCAGAACAAGATCAAAAGGGAGGCTGCAAATTAAAAGGGAAAACAACTAGAACAATCCGGTGAAGCTGATGTTGTATAAGACTATAACAATGGTGAACTCGTAGTTACTTTTGTCGACAATTCTAAAGTAAGCGAGAAGTGGATCCTCAATTCTGGTTGCAACATCCATATGAGTCCTAATCAGGATTGATTTACACATATGAAACAATGTCTGAAGATGTTGTTTTGATGGGGAATAATGCTTCATGCAATATCACAGGTATTGACACGATCAAAATTAAGATGTTCAATGGAGTAATTAGAACACTTAGTGACGTACGACATGTACCAGAATTGAAGAGGAATATGATTTCATTGAGTACTTTTGATTCAAAAGGGCACATGTACACAACTGAAATTGGGGTTCTAAAGATTAGCAAGGGTTCCCTCATTGTGATAAAAGGGTAAAGAAAGACTACCAAGTTATATATGTTGCAAGGTTCTACTGCTATTGGTGATGCAGCCGTCACTTCCTCCTTTTTGTAAGATGATGATGTTACTGGATTTTGGCATATGCATCTAGGGCATATGAGTGAGAATGACATGACAAAATTAAGCAAAATAGGACTTCTTGATGGATAAGGCATTAACAAAGTGAAGTTCTGTGAGCACTGCATTTTTGGGAAGAAAAAGAGAGTTCGATTCACCATATGAATCCAAAACACGAAGAGAATGCTAGATTATATTCATTCTGATTTTTGGAGGACCATCTAGAGTGCCTTCAAGGGGTGGCGCTAATTATATGCTGACGATCATTAATGATTTTTCTAGAAAAGTTTGGGCATTCTTCTTGAAGTAGAAAAGTGATGTGTTTTCCGTATTTAAGGTTTGGAAAACTATGATCAAGAAGCAGACAGGAATACAGATAAAACACCTCCGCACAGATAATGTCTTGAAATTCCGTTATGATGAGTTTAATGAATCGTGCAAATCAGAAGGGATCATGAGACGCCTAACAGTTCGCCATACTCCACAGAAAAATGGCGTTGCAGAACGGATTAATAGAATAATCATGGAAAATGTTCGATGTATGTTGTCGAATGCTTATTTACCAAAGTTGTTTTGGGCTGAAGCAGTCTCTATTGTATGTTTTTTGATTAATCAGATTCTGTCCGTTGCCATTGAAAAAAAGACTCCATAAGAGGTATGCTCTGATAATCTTGTTGATTATTCTGATTTGAAGATTTTTAGGTATCCCGCCTATGCTCATGTTGATAATAGGAAATTAGAGCCTAGATCTATTAAATGTGTATTTCTTGGTTATAAGGCTGGTGTTAAAAGGTATAAGTTATGGTGTCCTGAAATGAGGAAAGTTGTAATTAACATAGATGTTATTTTTGATAAAACTACTATGCTGCCTAACTTACCTCTTAAAGATTCTTCCAATAAAGAACAATAACGTTCAAACACACATGTAAAGTAGGTGGAGATTCAAATTGATCTAGGATATACAATAGAGTCTACTTCTCAGGTTAAAATAGAAACTCAGACTAAAGTTGCTTCTTCACCATAGTCAACACCACAATATTCTATTGCCAAGAATAGACCTAAAAGAGAAATTGAACCTTCAAACGGCATGCTGAGGCTGATCTAGTTGTTTATACTTTAAACATGGCTGAAGGTATAGATGCAAATCAAGAGCCATCTACTTATTTTGAGGTAGTTAGCTATGAAGATTCAGGAAATTGGATGTTTTCCATACAAGAAGATATGAAATCGCTCCATAAGGATAGAACATGGGACTTAATAAAGCTTCCTAAGGGAAAAAAGACTGTTCGTTGTAAATAGGTGTTCAAGTAGAAAGAAGGGACTCCAGGAGTTGAAGAACCCAGGTATAAAGCAAGGCTGATTGCAAAAGATTACAGTCATATTCCAGTTGTAGACTTCATAGATGTGTTTTCTCCAATTGTGAAGCATAGTTCGATTCGAGCTTTGCTTGGTATTATGGCCAAGTATGATTTGGAGCTTGAACAATTAGATGTAAAAGTAACGTTCTTACATGAAGAACTTGAGGAAAATATTTACATGCAACAACTAGAGGGTTTTATATTCTTAGAAAAAGATGACTAGGTTTGCTTGCTAAAAAAGTCCCTTAATGGCCTGAAACAGTCACCAAGGCAGTGGTACAAGAGGTTTGATTCATTTATGACTACTCATGATTTCAAAAGAAACAACTTTGACAGTTGTGTTTATTTTAAGAAAAAATAGTGATGGTTCTTTTGTATATCTACTCCTTTACATTAGTGACATGTTGATAGCAGCCAAAGATAAATGAGAGATACGAAAGGTCAAAGCCCAACTTAGTGAAGAATTTGAGATGAAAGATTTGAGATTAGCAAAAATAAAAATACTTGGGATGGATATTCTTAAAGATAGAAAAGCATGTAAATTATACCTAAGTCAGAAAGGGTACATTGAGAAAGTCATTTACAGGTTCAATATGTAGAGTGTCAAGCCTGTTAGTACTCCATTAGTAGCCCACTTCAAACTTTCATCAGCTTTGTCTCCAAAATCAAATGATGAGATTGACTATCTGTCACATGTTCCATATTCTAGTGCAGTGGGATCTCTCATGTATGTCACGATTTGCTTACATCCAGATTTAACATATACAGTTAGTGCAGTTAGTAGATACATGGTGAATCATGGTAAAGAACACTGGAAATTAGTTTAGTGGATTTTCAGATACTTATGAGGTACTACTGATGTTTGCTTACAGTTTGGAAGAACTAGAGATGGAGTCATTGGGTATGTTGATTTTGATTTTGCTAGAGAGCTTGATAAAAGAAGATCTATAATAGGGTATGTATTTACTATTGTGAGTCATGCAATTAGTTGGAAAGCCACTTTGCAAACTACAGTTGCTTTGTCTACTACTGAAGCTGAGTGCATGGCGATTACTAAGGCTTGTAAAAAAGCTATTTGGTTAAAGGGACTCTTTGGTGAACTCAGTAAAGACCTTCAGATCAGTATAGTGTTTTGTGATAGTCAAAGTGTCATCTTCCTTACGAAAGATCAAATGTTTCATGAGAGAACAAAGCACATTGATGTTCGGCATCATTTTGTACGTGATATTATTGCTCATGGAGATATTATTGTGAGCAAAGTTAGTACTCATGAAAATCCTGCAAGTATGATGACTAAGTTAGTTGTAACAGCCCGATTTTTGGGTCTAGTTGGAACAGTGGTTTCGGGACCACAAATCCGATGAGGAAAAAAATTTATTTTAAAATTATGACATGGGTTGAATTATGATAGGAAGGTTGCATGAAAATACTGATATGAAAATTTATCGATTTAGTGATTAATTAAGGAAAGGACCTATTTGTATAAAATGTAGAAATTGAATTATATAAGCTAGAAAGGTTAAATAACTATGAAATTCAAAACTAGAGGTCCTTATATGGTAAATAGACTATCAATCAAAAGATGGTAGATTTTTATGGATGAATCATCCATGAAAATTAAGAAAAAGAAAAGGACTAAATTAGAATTTGGGGAAATTAAAAGATGATAATTAATTACATGAACATGTCATCTTTTTCTATCATCTTCTTCCCCAAAATTTACATGGAAACCCTAGGAGAGAGAAAAGAGACTTTCTTGGCATAAATTGGTAAGTAATCATGTCCCGTTTTTAATAATTTTTATATTTTTGAGATCGAGATAACATGTTCTCTTTATTTTGAGGATTTATTTGAAAAGTTATCAATGTATTGAAATTGTGCCATGGATTAACATGCTGAAAATTGAAAATTTTCGTAGAAAATGAAAGGTTGTTAGTAAATAAACAACTTTTACAAAGTAATTTTGGGTGAAATTGAGATTTAGGGACTAAATGGTAAACTTGTGAAATTCAAAGGAAAAATTTTGATTTTTGTGAAATCTATGAACTGTTATAGATACATATGAATTTTTTTTAGGCTTGAAAAGGGAGTTGAATTGCATGAATTTCATTTTTCGAGCCTAGGGACGAAATAGGAATTAATGAAAAATTTAGGGGCAAAAATGTAATTTTTTCAAAGAGTATTTTTTAATTAAATTGAATAATGTGAGTGTTAAATAAGTTAAATGTGTTGTTATAAATCAAGAAAGACGAGAAATTGACATTGATCGATAAAAAGAAAAGTGAGAAAAGGTGAAAAATTATGAAAGAGTACATTCAGAAATAAAACGGTTTAGACAACAACAGTTATGTGACTTTAAAAAATCACCAAAAATGGTGGAAATGGAATTAGAGGCTGAATGATATATGAAATTAAATATGAGTGAGTCTATTTTCACATAAAAGAAATGGTGTACACAAAAGAATTTTATATTATGAGATATTGGAACTTGGGTGAGACAGGGTTAGAGTGATTTCAAAATCCCCTATTTTGACTTGAAAAAATCATTAAAAATTTTACAAAAATAATTATGGGTTATAATTTATATGTTTAAAATTTTAAATGAGTCTATTTTCAATATAAATAAACGAGGGCATCGTTAGAATTCTGTACAATGAGATAATTAATTTTTAGTGAAGAGAGGTCAGAACTGTCGAATAGTGAAACAGGGGAAACTTTAAAGAATAAACTATACTTATTTGCTGGACCAAAAATTCTGAAAATGTTTTGGTAAGAAGATATCCGAGTCTAGTTTCAGAAAAAATTAACGGATTTTAATTTGGAGCTCTATAGCTCAAGATATAAATAAGTTAGTGACTCTAACTCAGATAGACAACTTGAATTTACATACAGGAAAATAATGATAGTATGGATAATGTTGTTTAAATGTGTTATACACATTAAGGATGTGGAATGGAGAGGAGGAGGAGGAAAATTGAGAAATATATGAATGACTTGTGTATAATTGGTCATATGCTTGATTATAATTGATAAACGATGAAATATAAATGATGCTTATATTTGTGCATTATTTGTCATGGTTTAAGCTCATGTGTGAAAAATAAAGTTTCATAGTAAGTGTGTATGGTATATTCGGTATATGATTTGGCATGAAGTAATGTTATGAATGGTTTATGAATTAATACATGTTGGTAAGCGTGATACATGAATAAATGTTGTGCTCATCCATGCTTATAATGCTTATGCTATATGTTTATTTGGCTAACATATTTGGTGTACATGCTTAGGCTTTGGCCAAGTAGTGGTTGGATTATGCCAGGTTAAATTTATAAGTTATGCATTGAAATGGTAAGTGCCTAATTGGAAATATGCTTGTGATCATAAAAAGGGTGGTAAGGTTTAAATTATGTAATCTCTAGTGAAATGGTTTATCATGTGGTTAGTTCCAAAAAGAGTTATGTTTAAATACATTAGCTTGCGACTATGGTTGAATGATATGCTTATATCTTGTGTGATGTGCATAGGAAACGAATGTGGAAAGGTAATGAAATAGTAAGTTTATATGGCTGAAATTTAATGATTACATGTTAATTTCATGAATTATATAATGTATGATGAGATATATTTGTTAATGAATTAATAATAAAATAACAATGCAAAAATCGAATAAATGATCAAATTGAACGAAACATCGGATTTGAGTACTTATGATCAGTGACAAATGATAAGTGGTAGCTTAGCTACACTTATCTGATCGGTGACAAGTGACAAGTAATAAGTGGTAGCTTTAGCTATACTTATCTGATCAGTGACAAGTGACAAGTGATAAGTGGTAGCTTTAGCTACACTTATCTGATCAGTGACAAGTGACAAGTGATAAGTGGTAGCTTTAGCTACACTTATCTGATTAGTGACAAATGACAAGTAGGGGTGAGCAAAACTCGATTCGACTCGAAAAAATAAAAAAAAATTCGAATTTCGAGTTAAACGAATCGAGTTATTCGAGTTAATCGAGTTATTCGAATCAACTCGAATTTTTTTTTTGAATTTCGAGTTCGAATCGAGTTGAGTTTACGAATTCGAATAACTCGAATAATTCGAATATCAAACTATAATATTTTACATTTTTACCCCAAACTCCCAAACCTTTTTACTTTTCCCCCAAAACTTTTACTCCTTCCCACTTTCCCCCCAAAACTTTTATCCCCTCCCCTCTCAACCCCCCAATCTACCCAAAATCCATTTCCCACCAAAATTTTACTCTCCCATTGATTTTTTCTCAAAATTTTACTCCCAAAAACCCTCAAAACCTTTTATTTTCCCCCAAAATTTTTACTCCATCCCACTTTTCCCCTAAAACTTTTATTCCCTTCCCATCCCATCTCCCATTTATCCCAAACCCTCCCCCCTCCAATTTTTTTTTAATATTTTCCCTCCAAAATTTTACTCCCCCTATTTACTTTCTCTCAAACTTTTATTCCTCAAAACTTTTTATTTTTCCCCTAAACTTTTACTTCTCACCCTTTACTCTCAAATAAAAAATCAAAATTATCCAAAAAAATCACTAAACATAAATAGTAATAATTTTATTTATATCTACTATTTATATTATTAAATTAAATTTCACATTTTATATTATTTATATTATTGAATTGTTTAGTCATATTGAATATTTATATTAAAATTGAATTATTAATTATGCCATAAAATATTCGTGTTAAAATTTTATATTGGTATTAATTTCACATTTTTTAAAATAACTTTTATTAAAAAATCATATTTTTACATTTAATATATTTTTTAATTCTAAAATACATAGTGACAAGAATCTGAAGATAATTGAAACAACTAAGCAAGCAAAGAAGCTAACCAATATATAAAAAATTAATAAATAAATTATGAAGTGATGAAAGTTAATAAAAAATTTGATTAATGTGAACAAATTTTATTACGATGGGTGACAATGGTTACAAGGACCCAAAATTATTTTTTTAAATTTAACTCGAACAAATATATTCGATTCGATTCGATTCGAATTTCATCTCACTCGACTTGATTCGAGAAAACTTCAAATAAAGTTAGGATGATAAAATGAGATTCAAAAACTCGATTAACTCAAAAATTTTCGATTCGATTCGATCGAATGCTCACCCCTAGTGACAAGTGACAAGTGACAAGTGATAAATGTGATCCGTGTAAGGCCATGGCAGGGCTATGGCTTCGGAAAGTGCTAAGTGATCATACACAATACCATAGTTATACTATGGCAAAGTGGAAGTGAAGTACTCAATTTTCCATAACCGTTCCCTAATTTGATTAAGGATGGTAAGTGACAAATGGGCCCAAAAGAATTATAGTAAATGAATAAGTGGTAGTGAATTTATACCAAGATGATGAGTTGAATTGATGTTGCTATTTAAGCTAAAGTGATATTTTCATTGCAAAATTGAGAATTTCATAAATGTGTTAATGAATAGTATAATCGATAAACGTTGAGTTAAATGATAAATATGTATTAGTAATGAACTTAATGATTTGAATTGTGAACATGAGAAATTTGTGAATTGAATGAAATGGAAATGAAGCGTTGAATTATTAAGACTTGTGAAGCATGAATATGTATCGGGTCTCGTTGGTCCTATTTATTATGAATATAACATTTTGAGGATATATTATAAAGAATTATAAAAGCATGTTAATAATTTAAAAGTTTTAATTTAGATGAAGTTTTATAACTCGGTTAAATACATTTACAAGTGTATGTGTTCTAGTAATGCCTTGTACCCTATTCCTGTGTTGAATACGGGTAAGGGGTGTTACACTTTCTATAACCAAGTTTGAGCATTACATTGACTTGGTTGGTGTTCATTGTTGAAGAACACCCCCTAAAGGGTTTCGTGGAAGAGGTGGAGAACTTGTTCGTTGAGAGCTCGTGGTGAAGAACTTGTTCGTTGAGAATTCGTGTCAAGGTGGAGATTTTTAAAGTTGAGTTACTCGAATCCTTGTTAAAATAAAATACAATGGTAAAATAAAATAAAAGTGAAATCCATATAGAATTATACTTCTTTTATTTGACATTGATTAGAATAAGACTTTTCAACCTTACTTCACTTAATCTATTTGACATTGATTAGAATAAGGTTTTTCAACATTTAAATAGATGTAGTTGTAACTCCTTTTGTATAATTCAAATTTCAACATTAGTGAATTCTCTTCTCTTTTGCCTGTGGTTTTTCCTTAAAAGGGTTTCCACGTAAAATCTGTGTGTTCTTATTTTTCTTTCTTTTTTCTTTGCGATCGTTCTATATTGTCATTATTGATGTTAAGTTTTTTACATCATTTATTCACTAACTCTATAAATATCTCTATTTAGCATTTGCGGACTTGGTTTACAAAAACGGGGTCCCGAAACCATAATTTCTGACACCACAGAACTCCAGGTTGTTACAGTTCTCTCATCTAATGTGCTCAACCCCAATGATGATCAACAAAACTCATGCTAGTACCCCTAACTGACGAGGGTTCCTAGAATCCTCAATTGGGGTCGCAACAATTCACTTACATGCAAGAAAGAATGAAAGCTTAATTTTATTATGCACACTTTATTACATCCATTTATTTTATATATTAATAATGTTGTTGATTAAAATCTTGTCACAAATTAAATCAACACCAATGTTGTTGATTAAAATCTTGTCACAAATTAAATCAACAACACCTCACAGATTAACAATTGTATTCATTTAGTATTCTTAATTTGATATATTCATGTGTTTAAATTTCATTTTACTCACAATTTAATCTAATTTTTTCAATTTAATATCATACATATTTCATGTGTTATTATTATGAAATAATATTTGATATCTCATCGGTGCATAAGTCTCATGCACCATTAATGAATAATAACATGACACATCATCATTAAATTAAACAAAAAAATATGAAAAACTTGTAAATAAATACTAATTTTGTTTAAGTTCTAAGGTTTTAAGGTTTAACATTCATTTATAATTAATTATTATTTAATTATGTTTAAATAAAATTATTAGTATTTATTTATAGACCCTCCACTATTTTTATTTTTTTAATGACGAGGTGTCATGTTATTATTTATCGATAGTGCATGGAATATATGCATTGGATGTATATCAAACATTCTCCCTATTATTATTAATTAATTTCAAACAATCTCGTTCATTATTTATTGAATGATATTTTTGAATACACTTATTTTCAAACGCATATGTATGCGAATAATTAAGATGGTAAAAACAAGTTAGGATTTCTGTAGCTTTGCACATTGGTGATTAGACATTAACAAGTTGCTCAAAGCAAACGGACTAGCAATCTGTTGGGACCTTTAGAAATAAAAAATTGAATTGATTTTTTTCACAAAAACAGCGAACCTGCTGCTGTTTGAAATCGATGCGTGCTGGACAGCCCCTTTATGACTGAATACAGTTGAGTGAAATTTCTGATGCTTCATGGCAATTCCCTCCCTCAAACACCATTAAAGTAATTGTGATGCTTCTTAGGACTCCAAATCTTTTCTAATAGGTATAGTGGCAGTAGCTCGCGATTGCAATGGAATAAACACACTTGTACGAGCCCCCTCGATCCAAATAGCTGAAGCCTTGGCTTAAAGGCTTGGTTCCCTTCTTGCCAAAAGACGACAATGGCATTCAATCATATTTGAATCCTACAACAAAGATCTTACCAATTCTGTCTACGAAAAGCCTTAACAGTTGGGATTACCTTACGATTGAAAAAATATATTTTTACTGTTATTGACCACTTGAACTTATGTTTTTTTTTTTTGAAGAATTGTTAACAAGGTTCTTGATTAGTCTGCCAATTGTTTTAGTAAAGGAACTTACCGCATTGACTGGGTTTGAAAATGTACCATCGGCTTTCTCCATACTTCTGGTAGGAGATGCTCGTATTTTTACTAGATATTGACAATAAAAGCAGTTTATTTCATATTTTTTTATATAAAGAAAATAAAAACAATTCGGATATTAAATTTAAAATTAATATAAAATATTTTGTACTTTATATTAAATCAAATGTCAGGAACTTCTTTTATCTTGAGATAATGAGTGTATACTACAAGAGTCGCAGTCGCAGTCGCCGTCGAAACAAACATTATTGGGCTAAGGACGAGATAAAATCATCCACCAGTGAAAGGCTAACAAAAATGAAAAAGGAAGACCCACGGTGACACTGACGAGTCCATTATAATTCCACATGGCACGTGCACCCTCCTCACCAGATAACTTTCAGCCCTTGACATGCTCAAACTTCATTACGGATCCAAACCATGTGCATTTCACGTAATCCCCCTTTTTCGTGTCAAAGACCTTGTTCCTAGATATCACAAAACCTAATTCATTTCTGTATGTAGAAGAATAAAATTTACTGTTTAATTACAAAGCATCATGTGTTAAAGTTAAAATTATTATAAGTCAAAGTTATTAGGGTGAATATGATGATATCATCTTTGTATCATAAATATATTTTTTGATTAATTATAAATTTAAATTGACTAAAAGATAAATATTATTTTTTGGTATTAACACTAAAATAAAATAATTAAATGATAATATTAAATAATTATTTTAACTCTAATTAATTAAATTAATAATAACTAAATTCGGTACTCGTCTGGTATCCAAGCCAAGGAGGAACAGATAATTCTAAGTTTTGGAAATCTTCAAATTTGTTTTTATTATTTCTGAGTTCTCATTTAACAGTTTTTCTTAATATATCAATATTTTTTGTGAGTATTGATACACAATCTGGTTAGTCATGGGTTAGGCGTGTTAAGGATAGAGTATCACTGTAGTCAATTTTAGTAATCTAGAAAGTCTGATAGTAGAATCCCCTGTAGAAAATACGAAAACAAACATCAAATAATACCGTTAATGAACAAAAATAACATTATGAAAATGTTCCCCAAAGATTTGATAATTAGACTCTACCGAGAGTTTCAACAAACCAAATTTATAAGAAAATAACTTTTAAAACTTTAAATGCCTTTTTGTAGTTATGTTATAAAAAAACAAAAGAAAAAAGTTTATCAATCCAAAAAGATTATAAAACTATCCGATTATTCGATAGAGTTGTCATTAATAAGCTCAAAGAACAAAATTATAAATACATCCATTTTAGATTAGTTCAAGTCGATGTCAAACCACTTAATGTTGAAGCCACAAAAAATATCTCAATTTTAATTGTCTTAAGAGACCAAAGACATATTATGTTAGAAATTTTCCTTACTAGGAACAATAGAAACAAGCCTATGTACTGACCCAATATATTTTAATTGTTACCCAAATTTTATGGTTTTATTAATTGATAAAAACATTTTAAAATCATTGACCCTTCAAATTCAGACTCATAATTACAAAATGCACCTTGGATCCAAAGTACTGACTTTAGTCTATCGACTCCATTCCAAAGTTATGTATTCTATAGTCAACACCAAGACTTTATTCCAAAGCCTAAAAGGAGAAACTCTTTTAATAGAAATAGACACCTCAAGATCTCATACCACAATCTAAAACACAATACAATGCCATGAAATCAATCTCCTTACCAAATGGAAACTAGAAGGTGCTAAAGATCCTGTTGCACCAACTCTAATTAGAAACAATTCTTTAAGTGAAATTTCTCAACACCAAGATGACACAGTTGAATTAATATTCAATAAGCCACCCAGAATGCCCCAAGACATTCCTTTGAAATAGGAAGTACTAGTACAACCTTTGGAAGGTTAAATATAAAAGAAGAATCAAAACTCGAAATACAGAGGACAAACTTTAGGATTGCTAGAGCCTCTGTCTCTTAGAACCAATTTACAAGGAATAGATAACTCCTCAAATATAGCCCAACCTATCTATACCAAATAGGAAGAGAGCACCCAAAACTCACCTAATATGTCACCAACATATTGATCACTGACTAATAATGCAAGATTAGAAGAAATTTAGAAATTTTTGTTCTAGAAAAATCTTTTCAGATCAATAAAGAATGGTGTAGAAAACTCTTCTATTCCAATAGAAAGAAACAAAAAAAGAGAAGATTACTTTAAAAATATAATAATGAGAAAGAGAGTATTCTCCAAGAATATTAAAAAATTATGAACACCTATAAAATTCATATAAAATTATTTGAATGGTTTGAAGAGCATTATTTGGAATCTATTAATACAATAAAAAATAATACTAGATGACAAACAAATAGAGGAGAAGTTGAATCTCAACATCCCCCTTTAATAGAGGTTCAATATCTTCAAGAAGGAAAAATGAAAGTTATCTTCTTCCTTCCATTCTAAGATACTAGGATTGATTTTCCTTGGAGCTAAGGATGGATCTTCTTTTTTGAGTTGAAAATGAGGATAAGAGTTCTAAAAAAAATTATTTCACAACCTAGGTAAGTATTATGGTTGCATGTTAACTTCTATAGTGATAAGTTATTAAAAAGGTGAATAGGAAAATGGTAAAGTAAAGCTTTGCATGAGGATTTTCTAGGTATAAGATGATGATAAAGATAATATGAATAAGTTTTAATGGTATTCTAATGCTTTACAAGCAGTGGATTGCTGAGGTTTTTAGATGGATGTTGAGATATGGAAATCAAGTTGCTGTTTGTAAGTATCAGGTGAGTCCCTAAGCTTACTCTTGTATGTTGTTCATGTGAGTACTTCTATGAATAGTGATTGAACTATGTAACCGAACTGGAAATGTATGGTAAGGTGAGGATGTTATTGCATGTGTGTTTGATGGATTTTGCACGTATAATATGCAAAAATATGAGGAGTTTTGGTAAGTGGTTTGAATCATGAAGTTAAAGAATGGTTGTATGGGTATG
The DNA here is from genome assembly GCF_007990345.1 of Gossypium hirsutum. Classification (NCBI taxonomy): domain Eukaryota; kingdom Viridiplantae; phylum Streptophyta; class Magnoliopsida; order Malvales; family Malvaceae; genus Gossypium; species Gossypium hirsutum. The sequence goes on from NC_053444.1 coordinate 38,210,929, forward strand.
TTTGGAAAATGTGATGACATGTGAAACAGTTTGGGTGTCTGCGTGAATTGAGTGTTGAGTAATTAATGATGTCAATGTATGAAGAGTTTGCCAAGCCAGTCTATGTATGTACACTATGGTGGAGTCTAAATGGGTCAATTGGGACTAAAAACACAATCTCTAGTATGAATCCCTGAAAGGAAAAGTCCATGGTCATGACACCATATTGTGTAAGACCATACTTGGGCTATGGAATCATATGGAAAGAATTAAAGGAAAGTTATTATCCAATGGGGTTCTATGCCTGTCCCAAGACGAAGATGGGCAAGCCTCACAAAGTGTGAGTCTAGGTGAATCCATATCGTAAAACACATCATGAAAGAGTAGTCTTCATGCCGAAATATGAAAGAAATGCCTTTGTGGCAAACTCTGTGAGGAACACCTTCATGGAGCATTCTTAAGGACTACCTTTGTGGCGAATAAGTGGAAAAAATCTTTTGTGGCAATCTACAAAATGGGAAACCTTTATGGCGATCTATGAAATGGAAGCCTACGTGGCGGATCACGAAATGAAAGCACTTTTGGCAATAATCTGAATGAAATACCTTCATGGCAAACTCTAAAGTAATGATACTCATAACAAACTTGGAAAGGAAATGCTTAGTGTGTAAGGATGAGACTTTCAGTGGCGGACTCTGTATCAAATGGTTTTGGTGTGGCTAGCACGGTTCACAAGTGAAATTAAATATATAGAGGAAAAATGGGACTTTCAATGAGGATTCTAATTGAATAATTAAAATAGGTATCTACCACTTGTATACGGGATCAATCATGAATTGCCAAAGGAACGATGACCTAGAGTATGTATTTAAGAATAACAGTGGTTGTCTATATGGACATCTGGAAAGGAAATAGGCAAGGAATCGTGAAAGCTCATATCGAGGAACATGGGAGATGTATTGGGGAAGAGAGGGGTAAGACATGATCTCAGAGTAGGATACAAAAACTATGGCATGAGGAATGGAACTCTAAAAAGTATTCGCCAAGAGGCAAGCAGAAAAATAAGCATAAAAGATAGCTATTTGAATTTCTAGATGCAATGTTCAAACATGAACTAGGTAATTGGTGTTTATCTCACTAAGTTCTTATGAACTTACCTCCGTGTATTATGTTACAAGTAAGCTGAGATGAGTCTATGTTAGGGCAGGCTTTGTTAGGACTATGCCAAGGGAGTGTTGTATTGAGCTATTATGCATACAAAACAAGTTGGTAGCATAAATGTTGTCAATAGTTTTGCAAAAAAGTCTATGTATTGGAATGTTGTAAATAGTTATGAGACTAGTTAGAATTTCCTTGTAATTAATTTATACAGTACTACAATTATTATTATCTGATGTATAATCACTCGTATTTTTGTAATGCCCTCAATTCGACCCAATCTACCAGATCCAAATCTCGAGTGTTACGCCTTATATAGATATAACTTAAATTTTTCTTCTAACATTTTTCCTATGTAAAAGAAAATTCTATCTATGACAGAGTTTCTTATGTGCGTACAATGTATGGTTACCATTATAATTTAATAAAATTTAATTAATATCTATTTAGGTTTCTTGCCCTATTGTGTACATATTGAAATGTTACTTAATGATCTAATGCGCAGTCTCTAATATGGCATTTAATTTCCTTTGTATGCACAACAACTCATCGTGCCATTCTCTTTTAGCATAGCTTTGACATACTCCCTCGATGCATACTCCTTCATAACCTGAAATAGGAAATAAATTTAGTAAGTTCATAAGAACTTAGTGAGTTAAACCTTAAATACCTGATTCATTATATCAATTGTGATCAGTTCTTTGCATGTCCTTCATGTGTCCTTTGACTTTTCATTATTCCTTCTGGCGGTTACTTTGCTAGGGTTTTCCTCTTTAATATATTGTACTCTTCTTTAAATTAGACCTTTGTCTTTCTCTCAAGGTCCTTAGTGTCTTATCTTCCCTTCATGTTCATTAAGCCTTCACTCTATTAGGCTCTAGATTCGAGGTCCAAACTCAAATTGTCGTTTTTTCCTTTAAACGCACTATACTTAATATCTCTTCACTTTCTATGCCCCTTCTTAAATATTATCTTTACATAGTCCTTAACCATTTCATTTACCTTATTTACAGAATTAAAATCTTATTTCTTACTTACTAACTTTTCCACGACCTTTAGGCAATGTAAACTACACCTATTACTTTACACAGAGTTAGCCTAGATCCTCCTTACTTCAGAGTATTATCTATACATCCCTATAACACATATCTCGATTTGCCACCTATTTTGGCGCGCTCTAGGTTCACTATTCATTTATTGTCACTATGCAGAGTTCACCCATTCATTTACACATGGTCTCTTTCTTTCAGAGTTTGTTGGGTACTCAGTTATTTCTACTTGTCCTATAAGTCAGCTCTTACAATTACTATACCTCAAAGTCCTATATTTACCTTACCTTTAGAGAATATTTCATACCATTCTTTCCTAATTCTTTTCATGCCACTCATTCATAATTTTGTTGTGAACACATTCCTTTATTTAAATAGTCACAAGGGCTTCTTTTGTATTCGCAACAAAGGCTTTCCTTTGCAGAGTTGCCACCAAGGCATCATGCCTTTAGGTTGCGCCACGAAGGCTTCCTTTAAGGGAGTAGCCATAGAGGCTTTCCTTTGATAGAGATCACCACAAAGGCATTTCGTTTCAGAGATTTACCGCCAAAGTGTTCTTAAATAGAGATATTGCCACAAAGGCTTTTTCTTTTCATTCAGTACTCGCTACAAAGGCTTTCCTGTCCAGAATTTTTCCACAAAGGCTGTCTTTTATATCTAGTACTCGCTACAAAAGCTTTCCTATCCAGAGTTATGCCAAAAAGGCTGTCCTTTACATTCATTACTCGTCACAAAAGCTTTCCTTTTAAAGCCTCGCCATAAAGGCGTCCGTTAAGAGGTTCGCCACGAAGGCTTACCCTTTTAAAATAGTGCCACAAAGGTGTTCCATAATATCCAATACTTGCCACAAAGGCTTTTTGCCCAGAGTTGTGCCACAAAGGCTTTCCTTCTCCTAGTGATTTAGGCGATAGGGATTTGCCTGAACTCACACTTAGTGAGGTTTGCTCCTCATCGTTCTAAAACACAGAGGGAACCGTTTTAGGCAATAACCTTCATTAAAATTTTTCATATGATGCCATAACCCACCAGTTATGATCTTATATGATATGGTCTTCTTCCTATATGATGCCATAATCCACCAATTATGGTCTTACATGATATGGTCCTTCAATGTCATGGTCATGGACTTGTCCTTTCAAAGATTTGTGTTTTTAGTCCAGATGAACCCCTTCGACAACTTTGTAGATAAACAAAGGCTATCATGCAATGAAATGCTTATGAAAAACATATTCATGCTTACCAGACACAATTACATTTCACATTAGACTCCTTCATACTTTCAGATACATTAGCAAATTTTTTATCTTCAAGATTTTTGTTTCTCACTTGGGCCATTAGATTTTATGCAATACGTGCTATTATATTCCTCCTTCATACATTACTTTTCTTAGTTTAGATTTAACAATTTTACTACATTATGCAAAAGATTTTAAATGTAACAGCCCTAACCCGTAGACGTCGTCAGAATAGGGTTATAGAGCATTACTGTATAAATGAAACATAAAAACATGCATTTTATAACTCAATATAAACATGGCATAAATAGTTCGTACACATCCATATTGTTCCTTAACCGAGCCCTCGAGGCCCTAGAAATACATTAGAAACAATTCAGGACTAAATTGGAAATATTTGGAACATTTAAGAAAAACTTGGAAAAAAATTGAACTGCATGGGTCACATGGCCTAAGTTTACAATTTTGCCTCAAACATTTTAACTTTTTTACAATTTAGTGCTTAAGCTCGTAAATTAAAATTTAAGTATTTTCATCCCCAATCATGCTAGCCGAATTCACTAAGGACATCTACCATCTCATACAATTCACCATTTCCTGAATTTAACATAAACTTTTATCATTTTTACAAATAAGTTCCTAAATCACAATTTCATAAAAAATCTCTTTACAAAACTTGTTTATTTAACAACAAGAATTCTTATTCTTCTATTAAACTTTAAGAATCATGAAAGAATATTCATATCAAAACCCTAAATCTTTAACAATTTTGCAAATTAATCCCTAGGCTAGCTAGGTTAAGCTACAACGATCCCGAAAACATAAAAATCACTAAAAAGGGGACAAAATAACACTTACATGCAAGGGATGTTCTTAGTCGAATGTTCAAGCTTCTTCATTGGACTTTTCTTAACCTACTTTCGGTGGTGATATGGGCCAAGGAAGATGATACATTATTTTACCATATTTTACTTAATAAATTATTAAATTACCTTTTTAATCTTACTAATTAACCTTATAATCACTTAATTTATGTCCATATTTGTCCACTAATAATATAAACGGTCTAATTAACATATAAATACCCTTAATTTAAAATTTCATAGCTAATTGAAGCCTTTAGCTAATAGAACTCTACTTTAGCACCTTTTACGATTTAGTCCTTTTCACTTAATTAAGCATGCAAATGTCAAAATTTCATAACAAAATTTTTATACGACCTTTACAATATTCCATAGAAATTAAAATAATAATAAAATAAAAACTTTCTCATCAGATTTGTAGTCTCAAAACTACTGTTTCGATTTCACTAAAAATGGTTTATTACAACTCTCCTTCCCTAAAGAAATTTTCGTCCCCAAAAATCTTATCAAAAAAGAGGTTTAGGTATTGCACTTTCATAGCTTCTTCCGATTCCCAGGTAGCCTCTTCTATTTTGTGACGTTGCCAAAGAACTTTCACTAAAACTATGCTTTTATTTCTCAATTCTTTAACCTTTCGAGCTAGAATTCTGATCAGTTCTTCACTGTATATCATATTTGGCTCAATCTCAACATCAATAGGTGAAATCACGTGTGAAAGATCTGATCGATATCGTTTTAACATAGACACATGAAATACATTGTGAATCTTTTATAACCCTGACGGCAATGCTAAACTGTAAGCTACCATCTTGATTCTCTCAATGATCTCATACAACCCAATAAATCTCAAACTAAGCTTTCCTTTCCAACCAAAACGAAGAACTTTCTTCTAAGGCAACACTTTCAAAAACACTTTGTCGTCGACTTGAAATTTGATATCTTTTCTTTTCAAATCCGCATAGGATTTCTGTCGAACTGAGGCTGCTTTCAAACTGTCTCTCTCTCTTTAGCCCTAAATTCTTTTAAGTTTTTTAGAGGAAAAAGGGAAAGAAGATAATATTTTCTTAACCCAACTGGAGTGTCCTTTTAACTTAACCCAAGTCTATATGGAAACTTGGTATCATCACATCAAGACTGAGTGGCCTTATCAAAATATGCCACCTCTAAAAACTTACACGATTACTTCTTTAGCCTTTAACCCTTCTAATTCACATTCGGTTAATTCCTAACCAGATTTCCTTTGAATTTAGCTATCATGGGACCACATTGGTCACTGGATGCACTATATCAATGGCGTGGAATCATACTTTATAACCATTTCTTTCATATTACCACTTCTATTTCCCTTATCATCGTGATCTAAAACGGAGTCATTCTCTATTTATTTTCATGTCGGAGTCTGCACGTTCTATACATCGAAAAGGGTTTTGGGGCGAACACTAATTTGCCAATAGTACCTCTTTATAATATGCGCCATAGTCATATATATGTATTCTTACCAACACTTCTTGATTCGTCATACTTACCTTTCTTTAGAGTGAGTCATAAGCTTTGTTCTTTTAGAATCTGCTAGACCAGAGCGTAATTAGCGTACTTGAAAATTAACTTACACTTAATGAAATCCCAACATTAGGCACTTAAACTAATTCTTTAAACCTTATTCTTATAGAGAATATTTGAAACTTTCTGGGATTCACCCAGCGGTGTACCCATAGATTTTAGTTTCTTAAATAAATCCAATCATTTTACTTATTTAGAACTTATTCTGAAATACTCAACTATTAGGGCTTTGTCGGGTGGGATGTTACAATTTTAGTGCAAGCATTATGCAAGTAAGTTGTATTAATTGAAATTTGTATAAGTATATTGAGCCTATATTTGTATTAGAGTAGTAACACCCAATATTCGGATCTGGATTATCGGGTCGAGTTTAGTGGTGTTACAAACTGAGAATGTTGTTAAGCTGATTCAAGATCGGTTGAGAGCGGCGTCAAATTGGTAGAAATCCTATGCTTACTTGAGGAGGAAAGATAAAGAGTTCAGTGTTGGAGACCAAGTATTTCTTAAGGTATCACCGTGGAAGAAGATACTTAGATTTGGTCGTAAGGCCAAGCTGTGCATGAGGTTTATTGGACCATACATGATATTTAAGAGGATTGGACTAGTGACTTATTAGTTATAGTTACCTTCAGAATTAGACCGTATTCACGACGTTTTCCACATTTCTATGTTGAGGTGATATTGATCTAATCCATCTCACATGGTTCCGATTGAGGAGATCGAGGTGAGACAAGATTTGTCGTTTGAGAAAGAGCCAGTTCAGATTTCACATCGTGAAGTTAAAGTGTTAAGGAAGAAGAAGATTCTAATGGTGAAATTCTTGTGGCAAAATCGTGGGACTAGATAAGCTACTTGGGAACTTGAGGACGCGATGCGACGACAATATCATCACCTATTCTAATAAGGTAAATTTTGAGGATAAATTTTTTTAAAGAGGGTAGAGTTCTCAAGCCCCATAATTTATTTTAATTTTGTAAATTCATGCTCAAGCAAGTATGCTAGCTTAAAGGTTAAGAGCTTATCAAATCCCTTATGATCTTAGGTTCAACTCCCCATATCATCACTATTTTTATTTTAATTTTTGGCACATTATACTTGGTCAAACCTCATTGCACCGTCCACACCTAGTTACCATGGAAGGGGAGATTCTTTCTTTGCTTATCTAGTCAACTTTCCCCCAATAGCCCCCTTTTCACTCCCTTGGTTCTTTCATGATCCACTTTTCATGCGTTCGTCCCCCTTGTTGACATTTTCCCTCACTTACCATGCTATTACCATCCCAAGCACTTAGACACCAAAAAATCCCTATTGTTTTTTCATCTTAACTTTCTCTCACCTCTTTTTCTTTTTTCTCCTCCTTCAACCACCTTTCTTTTACATTTTTCCACCAAATATGTAATGCCCCAGACCCGGTCTGATAAATTGGACCCGAATATTGGGTGTCATGCCCTAGTATGAATGTAACTTAACTTTTTACTTAAATAAAAAAAATCTATTCTAGAATATGTACATATTTATGAGAGCATCGAATTGAACTACGTAAGTATATATATACAATGCATGATTTCAAGTACGACATATGGTAGTTAAACTTTAGTGTTGCCTATGATTAACCCTTAAATTTAACATAATTACTATGAAACATTAATTTACAACCATGTAATTAGGTTTGCATATGCTGCTTAACGAGCTCTGTATGCATAATAACCCATTCTTGCCACTTCTTTGGTGTAGTCCTGGCATCGTCCCTCTAGGCGTAAACCTAATCCAGCTCACATGAAACATAAGGCATAGAAATAAGTTCATGTGATCTTAGGGAGGCAAACATTAATTACTTGAATTTCATTTGACACTATAACAGCCCGTTTTCAGTGAAATTGGAACAGTAGTTTTAGGACCACAAATCCAAAGTCAAGAAAAATTTTGTTAAGAAATTTTGTTAAAAAATTTTACCGTTTACGTGCTTAATTTGATAAAAAGGACTAAATCGTGTAAAGTGCAAAAGTTGAGTTCTAATAGTTAATGGTATTAAATAGCTATAAAACTTTAAAGTGGAAGTCCTTATTTAGTAGTTAGACCATAAATGAGTTAGTGGAAGATGTTGTCTTGGAATTTGTGTAATTTTTAAAGTTATTAAAGGTTAAATTAGTAAAAAGGTAATTAATGTTAAAATAAATAAAACAAATAAAACTTTCATCTTTCTTTCTCAACCACAACCGAATGTAGAAGAAGAAATAGCCATTTTTGAAGCTAGATATTCAGCCAAGCCTGTAAGCTCAATTGATCAAGACAGACCTTGTACGGAGTTAGATCAAGGAAAAGGTAAAATCTCAGATTAATTGCCTCAGTATCTACGTATACTCATCGAGGTAAGCTCAATACTGATCGTATATTTGATGGCGTACGATGACTACCGAGTCCCGTTTGAACCTTAGGAATTCATAGGATACAAGTGATATGCCATTAGGGTTACATGATTTGGGTGTTGGTTCTGAACGTTCTACCGATGGCTGAGGTCTGGCATATGTTGCAGATACTCCACAACTCGTGTGAGTAACATCATGTAGCTATGTTCCACCCCACATCTCGTAGGAGCTTACCGATTCACAGCTCGTATGAGCTTACTGATTTATAGCTTGAGAGAGCATACCAATTCATAGCTCGTATAAGCATACATGTACAGGATTTGACGGATTACAATTTAGCACACTATGTGTAAGCTATCCCGAGTATCCAACAATATTCTAAATGGTTCAACAGGCAATGTTCTATTACGAGATGATATGAGTTTGATAGAACTATTACAGGTATTTACATGAAATACATGGAAATGATTTTACATCATGTATATGGAAACTTGATTAATTGTTGAGCTCATCCATGATTATTGATTCATATATGAATTTACATGACTAACAAGGTTAGTGTATATGTGCTTAGGCTTTTGGCCAATTGGTGTTGGGATATGTTTTGTTACTTACCTATTGTTTGATCAAATGGTAAGTTTAATTCTATGTTATACGAACTTACTAGGCTTAAATGCTTACTCTGTGTTATTTTCCGTGTTTATAGTGAATCGAAAACTTGTTCGGGTTGGAAGCTTGTCAAAGCTATATCACACTATCCATCGACTCTTTTGATACTTTTGGTTGGTTAAATGTTGGTTATAATGGCATGTATAGGTTATTTTGGCTAATGTTGGCTTATATGTGTTTTGGTTGTTGAAAATGACCATTCGGTTAGTTTTCATTTTGGCCTTGTATGGGGAAATGGTATATTTTGATGTGTATATAAGTAGCCTTGTAATGGTTGTTATGTGACTTGATATGGTTGAATGATGGAAGAAAGAAAGGTAGTTGAATGTGCATATTAAATATGTCATATAATTTGTTGTGAATTGGTGCTTTGTTGTGGAGGGCATATTTGTATATTGATGCTAGTGATTAAGTGATTAATTGGTACCATTTGGTGTGTTTTGGTAAGTGAGTTACATGGTAAGTTTTGATGCAAATATGCACATATGTTAGTTGATCATTTGATTATATTGAACACATAGTTAGACATGTTTATAAATTGTCATTTGAGGTGCCTAAGGGCATATTGGTTGTTTGTGAATATACTATATGTGTAAGGCTTGATTATGCTTTTTTTGGGTGCCTTATTATGGCTTGTTGTTATGCACAATGTTAGGTGTAGGTTTATGTCTATTTGGGTGAGAAAAGTGGCTTGTAAACTGGAAAAGACATGGGCGTGTGTCTCAACCGTGTGTGGCACACGACAAGGTGACACGGCCATGTGTCCTCTATAGCTTTCAAAGGGTTGCAAGTCAGGCTATTACATGGCCTAGCACACGGCTTGGCACACAGGTGTGTGAGGTTACTTCGAAAGGTAAATGGACTAGCACACGAGCATGTCGCTTGGCCATGTGGCCCAAGTTAGTGAGTTACACGGGTATGGACACGGCAGTGTGTCCCCATTTTGAATGCCCACACGACCTAAGACACAGGCGTGTCTCTTGGCCGTGTAAGTCACACAGCCTAGCCACACGGTCGTGTAACCCCTACAGCTTTGAAGTTTTTCAATGTTTTTCAAAATATTCTCTGAGTTTCTGATTTAGTCCTGACTTGTTTCTAACAAGTATTTAAGGCCTCAAGGGCTCATATAAGGGACAATATGTATCATTTTGATTGGTTCTGATATGAAATGTTTGAAATTTCTGTTTGTTTGATTTGTAAACTTTGGTAATGCTTCATAATCCTGTTTCAGTGACGGATTCGGGTTAAGGGTATTAGAAACACTTCCTTTATCAACCTCTTTATACTTATTCTTCAACTTAACTTTGGCCTATATCATTCTAGGTTTTTCCTTCTTTGTATCATGGTATTATGCCTTACCTTAATATCATACCTTACATATGTTCCTTTCTTTATGCAATACTCATGTTCATCGCCATACTTTCTCATGTTTTCTTTCCTTAACCAAAATCATTTCAAAATTCCATTTAGGTAGAGTACTATTGTTATTATGTTCCTATTCTAACATTGTTTCCTTAACTAATCATGTAGTTCATAGATATTCATCGATCTTTTATTCCTTACCTTGCCAAACATCGCCTTTACTCGATTTAGTCCTTTAAGCTTAAATGACTCATTCTTTTGTGCTCGCTACATACTCTGGCAAATACTCACCTAATTTCTCTATTTATTACTTGTCAAAGATCTATTCGCCCAAAACGTTTCCATTTTAGCATTTATCAACCCTTGGTTGTCGTCTCGTAAAAACCCTTTAATGGTCACCCATAGTTAGTCAATAGTCATTCAAATTACACAATTTAAAATCCTTTATTGAAATTACACTTCCATTAGTTAGCTCATAAATTCTCTATCTCCTTTCAATCTATTATCCTCAACGGAACAATCTAGTATTTTACTTTACTAAAGTGAATTGACTCTAAATCATGTAAATTATACAAATTACTCTTATGAGTAAAATCCTTTATTGAAATTACACTTCCATTAGTTAGCTCATAAATTCTCTATCTCCTTTCAATCTATTATCCTCAACGGAACAATCTAGTATTTTACTTTACTAAAGTGAATTGACTCTAAATCATGTAAATTATACAAATTACTCTTATGAGTCTTACTAGTTGTGCCACATCCATTTACTTTCTGGCTCACTACAAGATTCAACCCTTAAGACTTCTCCTTACATACAATTTTTCATGAGTTCACCATAGAAGCTTTTCTTTCATGGTACGCCATAGAGGCTTTCCTTTCACATTATGCCTCAAAGGCATTTCCTTTCAAAATTGCCGCTAAATCTTTCTTTCTAGACTGCACCATGAGGGCATTTCCCCTCATGAATCACCATAGAGGCTTTTAATTTCAAATATTGCCGCTAGGCTTCTTTGACTAGAAGTTGCCACAAGGGCTTTCTCTACAAAGGATTGCCACAAAGGCTTTTATATTATATATGAGACAAATGCTTTCTGTACAAAGGTTCGCCACAAAGGCTTTCCTTTCAGAGGCTCGGCACAAACTCTTTTCTTTCAGATATGCCAAAAATGCTTTCTGTACAGAGGTTTGCCATAAAGACTTTTCTTTCAGATACACCACAAAGGATTTTTATAAAGAGGTTTGCCATAAAGGCTTTTCCTTTATAGAGGTTTTCCACAAAGGTTGTCTAGACAGTGGTTCGCCACAAAAGCTTTTCTTTAAGAGGTTTGCCATAAAGGCTTTTTGTAAAGAGGTTCACCAAAAACGCTTTCCTTTTAGAGGCTCGCCACAAAGGCTTTTCTTTCAGATACACCAAAAAGGTTTATGTACAAAGGTTCGCTACAAAGGCTTTCTTTTCAGAGGTTTGCCACAAAGGTTTATTTTTTTATAGAGGTTTGCAACAAAGGCTATTCTTTTAGAAATGCCATAAAGTCTTTCTATTTTCTTGTGTTTCTGTAATAGGGATTTGCCTAAACTTACCTTAAGCGAGGTTTGCCCCTCATCGTCTAGGGTCACACAAAGAACCACCTTTTGGGTAATAACATTACTTTAGTTCTTTCCATATGATGCCATAACCCAGTCATGGTCTTTCCATATAACATCATAGCCCACCAGCTACGGTCTTAAACAATATGGTGCCATGAACATTTTCTTTTAGAGGATTGTGTTTAAAGTCCTGACAAACTCTTTTAGTCGACTTCAGAGACAGAAAGCAACTCATCATACATTAACTTGTACATGATAGACATTTTCATGTTTTTCTAGACACATATACACATTTCAATCTTTCAGGTACAAACATCCTTTAACCTTAAATTTCTATTACAGACTTAGACCATTAGATTTCATGCAATCCATACACGTAAGTCCATAGATCATACATTTCTCATAATAATCATCACATCATACTTTCTTAGTATGAATATCAGGGTTTTATCTCTTTATATTGAAGCTTCTAGAATGCATAACACACATGCACGAGTCAGCTTAGGGACTCACTTGATAACTTCGAAAGGTAGCTTAGACTTTAGATCTCGCACTCAACAAGATATTGTAATAACCAATCGACATGGAGAAAGATTACTTAGTAAATCTAAAAATTTTAGATCCAGCTTAAATAAGAAAAAAACTTCTTGTTTCATTTAGCTCTAGATCTTAATACCTTGAAGGAAAGAAAGAAAATGATAACTCCCCTTAACCAAACCAGAGTAGTCTTTTAACTTAACCCAAGTCTCTATTGGAGCTTGGTAAACATCACATCCATATGGAGTATGCTGTTAACATTTCTTAATTCACATTTTGTTAATTCCTAACCAGCTTACCCTATAACTTAACTAGAACGGGACCACAATTATTACAAGGTGTACTATACCACTAGAGTTAACTTATACCCTAAAAATTATTTTTCTTAACCATAAATCTTATTGTACTACTCATAGAAATCTGACATAGAGCCCTTATTCTTTTATCTTCATATTGGAGTCTGCTCACTCTATATGTCGAGAAGGGCTTTTGGGCTAATATTACTTCGCCATTCATACTACTTTATGACTATGCGTCAGATGTTGTGTCTGCCAGAACTAAGGTGTGACAGGCGCACTCGAAGAGCTCCTACACTTAATCAAATCCTAACGTCAAACGTTTAGAACTTACTCCATAGGCCTTATTTCTATAAACAACACTCGAACATCTAGGGCTTCGTCGGGCGGGATGTTACAACTCTCCTCCCGTTAACAAAATTTCGTCATCGAAATTTTTCTGCTTCTCTATGTATATTATTGTCTGATTAAGATAGTTGCACCTGACAACCACATATTAGAAATAATACAACTTTCTTACCAAGTTTCCAAAGATTCCTCTTTGTTGACATATCCCCCGAAAATCTCATCGAAAAATGTCACTTATATCTTTGGAGGGTAAAAATTTTAATTTTTAGAGGTGAGATACTCGAGTTCAGATATCACGCATTCTCCTTGAACAACTGTCAATCTTGTATTGGAGAATTTAAACAGTCGCCTGAAACTAAACCTCTTATACATGATTTCCTCCTATTTATTTATATCCTTTCAACACTTATTTCTTATGACAGATGCCAATTTTTTATTTGGTAAAGTCGAATGGTTTCCATCGAACAAACTTCTCGTGGAAGGCTGATTTTCTCTATAAAATGGGCATGCTAATTGTAACAGCCTATTTTCAGTGAAATCAGAATAGTGGTTTCGGGACCACAAATTTAACGTCGAATTTTTTTTTATTATTTAATTGTCTGCAACATGATAGTAGCATCGTATAAAATTTTTGTGAAGAAATTTTATCGTTTGCATGCTTAATTTGATAAAAAAGACTAAATTGTATAAAGTGCAAATTTTGAGTTCTATAAGTAAAATGTGTCAAATTTCCATGAAATTGGAATATGAGTGGCCTTAAATGGTAATTAGACCACTAATATACTTAGTGGACAAATATGGACATCATTTAAGTGATTTTTAAAGGTTTAATTAAAGGATATTTAAGTAATTTAATAAATAAAGTTAGTAAAATAATGAAAACAAAGGCTATCATCTTTGTTTTCTTTCTTAGCCGATTTTTAACCTAATAAAAACACCATTTTTGGGCATCCAAGCATTTGGCCAACTACTTCTCTTGCATGGAAGTGTATTTTTGTCTCGTTTTTAATGATTTCTATATTTTTGGAGTCGTTGTAGCTTAATTTAGATAGCCCATGGGCTAATTTGAAAAACTGTTAAAGTATAGGGTTTTTCCAAGAATGTATATTGGTTGTTTTTTATGTTTGACGGAAGAAAATGAATGGTTGTTGTTAATTACACAACTTTTGTTAAGTAATTTTTGATGAATTTATCAAATGGGGATTAAATTGTGAAATGTGTAATATTCATGGTAAATTGTGAAATCAATGAATAATATGAGCTACTAAGGACTGAAGTGAAATTCAACTATAGTGGGTTGGCATTAAAATTTCATGAATTTCATTTTGTAAGCTTAGGGACTAAATTGTATTGAGTTTAAAATTTTAAGGGAAAAAGTCTAATTTTTCCAAATAATGATTTTTGGATTAAATTTAATAGAATGAAAATTGAGTGATTTAAATTTGATTATATAAATCAAGAAAAGCAACGTTTGAATTTAGATTGGGGAAAAGAAAAAGTATTGGATTAATCGATCGTATTTCTCCGTTCATGTTTGAGGTAAGTTCATTAATTTAAATAGCATTGAATTATGTGTGATTTAAATGCTTTTATGTTATATATATTGATATTACAACTCTATGAAAATATCTAATGAAGTTTCGGTGACTTTCGGATCCCGTGTGAACCTTAGGAGTATATAGGATACAAATGACATGTCATTAGGGGTTACCATGTTTTGGGTGCTAGTCCTGTACGTCCTACTGGTGGCTGAGTTTCCAGCATGTGTTACGGTTACTTGACAGCTTGTGTGAATAGCACCGTGTAGCTACATCTTGACTGACATCTTGTGTGAGCAGACCCATTTATGGCTCAAGAGAGAGCATGTATATGAGATATGAGATATTAGTGGTTTCAACCACATATTTGCACATAGTGTGCGAGATTCCCGTGTATTTGATATTATTCTAGTGGTTTAACAGGTATAAAAAAGGGAAGGTTCGATATAAGCTTCGATTTATAATTTCATGAAAGCATGAGAAAGGTATGAGATGATAGTGATTAAATATTTTTAGAATGTTCATAATAATATGAATGTTTATATTGAAAGCTTAAGGAAGCTCTTTGTTGTGTAATGAATTTGATTAAGTTATGTGCTACTCACTATTAAGAATTGTTGTTAGTGCTTAGGCTTGTGCAAAGCAATGTTGGATATGCTCATTAATTGCCTTTAAGCTTTTATAATGAAATGGTAAGTATTGTTTATGATTTACGAACTTACTAAGCATTATATGCTTACTGGTGTGATTTTTCTCTTATGTTTCTAGATAATCGTTGGATCGAACTAGTTGGAAGCTTGTCGGAGGTCCATCATACTATCCTTCGGCTAAAGTGGTAGATTTTGATAAGTTCGAGTCATGGTTATAATGGCATGTATAAGTGTCTTGTTTAATGAATTTAGCTATTATATGTGGCTTGTATATATGTTATCTTGGTTGATGAAATAGTTGGTATGACATTAAGATTATATGGTATTTTGTGTGGTTGTTAATTTGATGTTGTATTGGTTAAGATGTTAGTAAAGGAATGTGGATATAAATGGTATGGTAGCAATGAATGGTTTGTGTGGAATGAATGTAGCATGATGTTGAAAATGGCTAGTTTTGGTAGTTTGGAAGTGATCATCTTTTGGTCAAATTGGTATGGTATATTTTAGTTGGGAAAATGGTCATTATGTATTGGTTGTACATGAGTTTTGGTATATGCTCATTATGGAAAATGTGATAGTGAATTTGTTCAATTGGTAGTTTAAATGATGAATGAATTGGATGGTTGTTGTTTGAATGTGAAATTGTGGTGCCATTTTGGCCTATTGGTTGAATGAATAGTATTAGGCCGTTAAAGTTTCAATTTGCATATGCTAAGTGAGTTTTGAATGCTTGTTTATATGTGTATTTGGCTTGTACAAGTGGTAGGAAATTGGGTAAGAAAAATGGCTTGATACTGGCCTATTTTTCGTTCACATGGGCAGAGACACAGACATGTGTCTCAGCCATGTGTCACACAACGGCCAGGCGACACGGCCTTGTGTCCCCTGTAGCTTTAAAAGGGTTGTCAATCAGGCTGTTACACGGCCTAGCACACATCCTAGCACACGGGTGTGTGTGGGGTTATTTTGAAGGGTACACGACTTGGTACACGGGCGTGTGGTTTGGCCGTGTGAACAAAGTCAGTGAGTTATACGAGTACGGACATGGGATGGGATACGGCTGTGTGTCCCTATTTCTAATGCCCATATGGCCTAAGACATAGATGTGTCTCTTGGCCGTGTGAGTCACATTGCCTGGCCACACGGCCGTGTGACCCCTACATAGTGAAAAATTTTACCTTTTTCCAAAAAAATTCATATGTTTTCGATTTAGTTCAGAATCATTTCCAATGTTGTTTTAGGGCCTCGAGGGCTTATATAAGGGACCGTATGAATATTTTTGATTGATGTTGTCATGATTTAACTTGTGATTTGTTTATGGTAATAAATTGTTCATTGTATGTCAATATGCATCGGTAATGCTCTGTAGCCCTAATCCGGTGACGAATACGGGCTAAGGGTGTTACACTAATCACTTCGCTAATACCTTTTCCAGCTTAGCCAAAATCCTCATCTTCCTCTATTAAATCCCCTTGTCTTTTTCCACCCTCTGTTTTAGATTCCTTTTTCTTTCTTCTATTCCTTTTCATTTCACTATCATCCCCTTAAAATGGTTTCAACTTCCTCTTAAGAGGAGATCACCTTCACGCTAAAGAAAGCATCACCTCTAACATTCCATTCCCAATGAGTTTTTTAGAGTTCGAGGTTACTTTTTTCAAGAGTAAGGTTCCCATCAAGCATATGTAACACCACCTAAAATGAAATGAATCTTCATTTAAGGGTCTAGGTTTACATGACTCATGCAATGCTTATGAAGCCTGAGAATCATCCAAATGCCGTCAGTGTGACAACACTCAAAGCCTAATCCCTCATGCTCATTTGTGAATCTTGGCAAAAAGATAGATTTAGATTCTGGTAGGGAATACTCAAAAAAATTTCCATCATTTCTTACAAGGAACTTCCATTAGCACCTCGTGACTAGAAATGACTCTTCAAAAGAACATATGAGACCCCCAAGGTGGATAACATTTCTAGTTGCAAAAACAATATCAGGTTTGCTGAGCATGACCCAAATCCAGTTTGGGCTCCAACAACCCTCTGTAGAACCCTCAGCATCGCTTGTGACACTGCATCATCTCCATTCTCATAATCTCCACCAAAAATAGAAAATGTATCCTCTGCGTAATCTACCTCAAGAATTGGGGTTTCACCCTAATTAGTGGGCGGCTCAATAGGTGCAACCCTACGCGGCCTACCCCTACCACATCTCCATTGGGTGTTTATAATGAATTTTTAGAAGTCTAAGGTTTGGAGTATATCTACAGTTTTCACATAAAAAGTTCAACCATTAGCTATTTCTCCTGAGTGTTTACAGTCTAAAGTTTACAGCTTATCTAAAGTTTCAAAAGTAACAATAATTAAATTAGGGTTGGCACCGGAGTCTCCAATTTAATTTCTTTGAAGAAAATTATTTTTCAAAAGTTTGTGGCATGGGTTTTCCCAAAATACCCCTTTTTATAACATGCATGCAGACCCATTCAAAAAATTCACAGTCCAAGTTTTGAAAACATAACTCTGATACCACCAAATGTAACCTCTCAAACCCAGCCTAGATATTACAGTTGAATTTGAAAGATTACATTGGTCACCAAAATGGTCTAGTAAAAATTAACAAAGTTTCTAAAATAGTTTTTTTAAAACATTTATTTACTTTAGTAGGAAAAACTTAGTGTGTTCACAAAAGGTACAATTTCTTTCAAAAACCGATTGATTTTAATGATTACTCTGGTAAAGTTGAATTCTAGTTATATATATAATTCAAATCTCATTTACATAATAGTACGACGAAAAAGTGATATTTTTTATAGTTTTAATGAAAACCAGATTTCATGCAAAATTAAATCAAGTTTCATGTTTCAACAACCTAAACTCAGTTTAAATGTCATGCATGCCAAATAAACCCAAAATCTAAGTCCTATGCCACAATTTGAATAAAACAATACAGTTCCAAAAGAACATAAATTATAAAAATATGTCTAAAATACCTTTAGCTAAAATATACCAAGTCCAGCCCTCCTAATGTCATGTCTACTTCCTAACCTTATGGGTTATCTGTAAAGCTAAAAATTAAATAGGGTGATCTTAAAGAGCTCAATGTGAGTCCAATCACAAGAAAATCAGTACAAAACAGTAGACAAAGGATACGAAATAACAATTCATAGAATAATCAAAATCGTATAGAAATTCAGAGTATTGGGTTTTCATATCAACACATCATATAATATTTCAGAATTCATAGTTTTACATGTTCATGCTTATGAATGGCAATGTAGTTTCATTTTATCAGAAAAGATCCTACCCAACTCCACTACACACCACAATAAGAGTTCCTCAGAACTCATCCATCCCTATACACCATGTTGTGGATAAACCAATAGTAATTTTTAGATAAACTACCAGTTAAAATTGTAGGTAAACCACTAGTATTTACAGATAAAAAGTTTGCAAATAATTGTCAGTAAGTTGTGGATGAACCAACAATGTTTTAAGATTATTAAATTGTTAGTACTTCATTCGTTCATATCGTCCCACCCCATACAATGCAATATGACATGCTTGTATTAGAATAGTGCAGAAGCAGTAGACATGATTTACATGCATTTCATTTAACAGTAGCAGTAGACGTGCTTAACATGTAATCAGTAGGGCAGAAGCAGTAATAACAATAATATTTTATCAAAATTATAGCAACAGTAAGCATATACCATTCACATATCATACTTTATAACAGTAGACATTCAGTCATTAAATCACAATTTTTACAATATACATAATATCAGGGACTCAATTGAGTGCATAAAAACTCTAAAAATAATTCAAGGACTATTCAAGGACTAAATTAAACATATCAAAAAATTCTAGGTAAAACTGTAAAACAAGGGTCACACGACCATGTGGCTAGATCGTGTGAAAGTCTTGAGGCCTTGTGGAAGGGTTATACGGTCCTGTAACAGTCTGATGTCGTGTGGTAAACGAGAAATTACCCTACAAGAAGGACACTACCGTATAGCATGTCATGTTTAGGCTGAGATCGTGTGAAAGACAAACTACCCTACGATTTACAGGGGCACATGGCTGTGTGGTCCACACGCTCTTGTGGGAGACCGTGTGGCTCTACAACTATACACAGTTTGCCCCGATTCACTTGGTAAATAACACATACCTTTTACTATGGGTCCGGTTGATGTTTCCCACTATCAACTTTGATTCGGTTCACCTAGATCCATTCCTTCAACGACAAGTACATACGAATTACTGGTTGGTATCAAGATTTTGGCAAGATTATCCAATGATTTGGCAAGATCCGAAAAAATTGATTAATTGAATCAAAAGATTAACATGGGATAATGCTATTACAAAATTATAATATCTAATCATTAAAACGAATGCACTTACCGACCTTTGGCAAAGACAACGGGAAGCTATTTGATGGCAATCTAACTATCGGTAGAAATCAACGAACGAGGAACGAATTGGTAGGGGAAAGAAAAATAATCAAAAGCACAAAAGTGAAAATATGTTACAAGAATGGGAGAAAAGAAGAGAAAAAGAATATGGAGAGCAATTCTATTAGAATTATGAGAAAGGGAAAAAGTGAAAATCTAATTAGGAAATAAAAATTGATTATATACCTAGGGTTTGTAAACCCTAGGGGCGACAATGTTAATTTACCCATGCTTGCCGAAATTGGAAAAAGAATAATTGGGGAATAAGGGGCTTGAACCTAAGACTTTAAGATAGACTAACTCTTAACCATCAAGTTTAAGACTCATTTCTTAATTATTTATTTCAACTAACTCTATTTATTTTGACGCTTGACAGATAACTAATTGATAATTATTTTCTCTATTTTATGCTTAGAATTGTATTCAATTAAAACTTAATTTTACATCAATCTTTTTTTAAATTGAGTTACCATATTATTTTACGTCTAATAAACCTAAATTAAATAATAATTAGATTTAAACGTCAATTAATAAATATAAATTAAATTATAATAGTATTTAGATGCCAATACAATTTATAAGTATCGCTACGATTTAGGAGAGGTTATGGGTAGTTTTAGGCCTTGTATAAAAAAATATCACTACTACTTTACATTGAAATGTCAATTAATAATCTTAAACTAAATTATTTTTATTTTTATTTTTATTTTTATATATCAATAAAATTTGTAATTTTCACATCTACTTATCACACATACTATTTTGCGTTAATCTTATACTATTTTGTAGTTGTCAATACAATTTGTAAATGAAAATTAAAAGTTATATCAATTTAGTAATATGATAGAAGAAAATAAATTTTCTCATGAAATCAAAAAAATTTCCAAATTTATGCTTATATATTATGGATATATATTTAAATTTATTATAATTTTTTTAAAAATATTTATTTGTATTTTATTTCAGATCATAATCAAATTGACATAATATATAATATATAATAGTTAATAATTAAATTTATTATTATACCCTCGACAGTTTCCCATTAAACACTTGACGAAAAAGATATCGAATTAGTTGAGTGAGGATTTTAAAAGTTGAATGAAGAATAAAAAAAAAACCCTTAAGTTTATAAATGTTGTTATTCGACATTAATATCACGTGTGATCGAAAAGATGCCAACTGAAGCGACCCTCCACCACTACTGGGAAAGTGGGGACTGATGTTTCAGCTAAATATAGACACGGAAAACTGGTGTGGAATTATCAAAACCTGAAATTTTCTCTTAATAACAAAAAGTTGATCTAAGAAAAATGTTATTTTTTATTAAATAAAATAATATTAATTTTAAAGATTTTACTTCATGATAGTGTATAAATTTTATTAAGAATTATATATACCAATAAAACATCGCCACAGCTACAATACCTTTTATTTTTGGGAATTCACCCAAAAAAGTCGATTCTCCTCAATACTGATTATAACTCATTTTACAAGTTATTATTTGTTATAAAAAAAATCCAATAACATCATTTAAAAGATGTCTTAATTGCTTCTTCCATTGCTTAATTTCGGATTTTATAAATATAAATCTATTCTATTCTTTTAAGTAATTGATTAGGTTGGTATCTCTCATTAACCAATTACTAAACTCTTGTTCGTTTTATAAAATAACAAATATTTTTTCACATAGCCTTCAGAAATTAGAATTTGGATTTGAATTTCAAAATTTTAACTTTAAAATTTATGATTAATGATTTATGAATCCATTATTTCCAAATTCTTTATTTAGGAATTCAAGATTTTGAATTAATCAAAATTTGTTTGGATAATTCAAATTTTGATTTGGATTTCAACTAATTCTAAGCTTTAAAAACATTTCTTTTAATTTAATTATTTAAGATGATTTTGAACATTGTTCTTTGAACCGACCTGGACTAATCAGTCGAATTGGAAACTGGTTAGGATACCGGTCTTAATAAAGGCATTAGACCAATTGACTCAAAAATTGTTACAAACCGATTGATTGGATGATTGAACCAGATTTTTTATTTTTAATATTTTTGTTAAAAATATATTTTCAAAATTTTTTTGACAACTAAATTGATATAAACCTAATATAAATATGAATATTATAGTATAAATAATAACAACAATGTTATCTTTCAAAATTTTAAAAAAATCTAAAATATTAACTCTTTCAATTAGTACTATTTGAGACCAAAATTGCAAATCATTATAACCTAAACTGTTCTACAAATATATACTATATTGTATCATACACGTAAATAGCTGGACTCAATTAGATTTGATTTTTATGAACCCCTAAAATAGAAAAAAAAATCAAATCGGTAGGTCACACCAATTGATTTAGAAATCGATCGGGATACTAGTTTGAAATAAAGGGTCAAATTAATTGATTCGTGAATAGGTTAGATCGGCTAAACTGATTTTTATCTATTTTTAATTTTTTTATTTTGAATAATTTATTCAATTGTAACTTTTAAATTGATCAAACTGATTGAATCGAGTACTAGTAATCTAACTAGTTCACCTACTTGTACGATTTTGAAAACATTGAGTATTGTTGATGATATATTATAAGTAAAAATAATTATTTCTTGTTTGAATCTTGAAGGAAGTGTGAAAGAAGAGAGAACAAAAAAGTTCTCATGATTTTTTAATCAATAATGGATTTTGAAAATTCCAAGTTTTAAAATGGATTTTAAAATCTAAAATTTAACTCTTATGAAAATAGACTTAGATTTACCCAAATTCAAACCCAACTTTTTATTTGTCATCCAATCAAAGAATTTGGATTTTCAAATCCAAATCCCAATTTTTTTTAAATCATGGTTTCGAAATAGGCCATGAATGTATTGTTGTTTTCTATATTTTCATATAAAACCTAAAAAAACTACAAACATATGATGGGATTCGAATCTTGTTATACCTCATGTAGCGAACTTCATAGACCTCCCAACATACATTGCGGACCTCACAAAGTACTCATAGAAAACTAGACACGTATCTCCCAATAGAACCAACTACATTATGAACTAAGGCTAGTTCGTAAACCCCAACTCAGTGAACTTCGGAAAGGATAGCTCTATTAAGACTATGTGAAGGCCACATAGAGACTTAGAATAATTGATTGCTAGTCGTCCTAACATGTCTCATCCTAGGATGACACTGTCATTATCAAAGGTATCAAATCAAACTTCCACATAAGTGATCTTAGAACACATAACTAAGTTTGTTCCCTACTATAAAAGGGTCATGCAAATAACTCACGAAGGACATTTCTTCTCTCTAATCTCTAAACCCTCTCCCAAACAGAGATTTCTTTCTAACTTTCATCCTCTCCTTTATTCTACCTTCACCTTGTTTACCTCCTTGGTTAATAAATCTAAACATCATATTTTTTAACATCTCAACTTTATTATGTCAACAAAATTTCATTTGTTTTTTGTTATATAATTTTTTTACATTAACTTTTTTTCATCACATGCTAGATGTGAAATAATTTAATAAGCATTGATAGTAATTAGGAGGTTAACTTTTCTCTTGCGATATTGAATTTGACTTAAAAAGGAAATGAGATGAAAAAAGAGAGAGGAAAAACCAGAATTGAAGAAAGAAAAACAATGAAAAATATCTGAGAGATGTGTGTACTTATTGTAAGTTTAAGCTATTATAAATTTAAATATATTTTTTTGCATATTATTAATTTTTTATGTATATTTAATAGGTACATGTACTTGTTATGTTTATATGTAGCTTTTCATGTTATGTTTTATTTATTTTCTTATTTTGTGTTATGAACATGTTAACTTATTAATTTTCATTACTAATATAATAATATGAGATAAATTTTATTTATTACATATGTATTATAATAGTTAGACATAAAATAAAAAATAGTTAGTACAAATTTAAACTTGAAATTAAAAAGATGAGTAAAAACTATTGTAAAAAATACGACCTCTTTAAAATAAAATAAAAAAATCATTCTCTTCGCCTAAAAGTAAATCATGGGAGTAGATAAATATTACCAATTAAGTTAGTTTATTGCTAACCCATATACTAAAACATGTGTAAAGAATAATATTCCTAGTAGACGTAGCATAAATATTTTGCATAAATCAATATGACTTAATACACATGACATAATTGCCAACAAATTCTTTGTCTAGTGACAATACTAGTATGTTGTAGACATTTGAGTTTGAGTTTGATCCCAAGCAATCCTATACCCTACCCCAATGATAAAAAAAATGCATGATATATTTTCCATAAGTTAGTAAATTTTATATAACGCAACATTTTTATATTTATGCATTTTAGTGTATTATCAATTCATATTAAATTTTAAAGTGTCAATAATTTATATTATATATTTAACATATTTGTAAATTTGTTTGTATTCATATTAATTTTGAATTATGTTATTTAATATCGTATAATATATATTATATTATAAGGCCTTAGGTTCCAAGTGTCACATCTCAAAAATGGAGTTAGAAGAATTATATTATATTACAAGGCCTTAGGTTTCAAGTGTCACATCTCAAAAATGAAGTTAGAAGAATTATGTTTGTGGTTGATTGATTGATTGGATTTAAGCCTGAATACGCATGATTGTTAAAGTATGTTAATGTATATTTTAGTGTAACTAAGCATGATTTGTATGATCTATATATAATATACGATATATTAGAATAGGAAAATTGGCATGAAAACACGAAATAGTATGTGTAGGTGTCAATATGTCATATGTAGGTTGGGCATGTTTTGTTATCTTTGCAATTGAGTCCTAATTTTTAAGCTATGCAATTGGAGTCCCTAAATATTATGAAATAACTTGAAAATTTGCATGATTAAGTCTTATTTGGATAATTCCATAATTTTTCTCTTGATTTTACCAAAAAGGTTTTACTAAAATATTTTACTAAAATTATGACTCAGTCTTTAAACTTTGCTTTAAATAATTAACTAAAGTATTAGAATAATATAATCAGGTTTTATTTTATTAATTAATCTAAAATGAAACTTGATTACGAGGTTTAATTTGAAAATAAGCGTGTTTTAATTAAGTTAGGACTTAATTGGAAAATAAGACAAATAGGGAGTGACCAAAAGGAAAAATTGCCCAACTTTTGGGAAATTAGTCTTCTACTAGGAATTTCCACCGTCTTCTTCCCTTTCCTAACTTAAACCCCCCATCCTAAGTTTTGAAAGTAAGTACTCCAAGAATTTAATTATGCTTAAGTCATGTTAATTAGAAATTATGTCAACTAAGTAGCTTATTTAGTACTTTAATAATGTTATTTATAGTATTATCAAAGAAAAGTAGTTTTGATTATACGAATTTTAGTTTAAGTTATGAAATTGTGGTAATTTACAATGATAGTGGAAAAATGACTAAATTGTAAAGTTGATAAAGCATGTCATGACATTGTATAAAGTGGAAAGAGGGTTTAAGTGAAGAAGTGTTAAAGTTATGGTATTCTAGGTGATTAATGTGTAAGCTAATAAATAATATGTAAGTTGAGTCCCTTCCTCCCATTTTATTATTTTCAAAAAACTAGGGAAAAGTCACACCCCGAAATAAATATATATGGTTAAGAAATAAAATAAGTAAGAAATAAGATATAGGTTGAATGGCTAAGTGTTTAGTGTCCTCCTTAGAGACCCAAGTTCAAGTTACCTTTCCCCCATTTCTTTCCCTTTTTTATTTTCAGCAACTATGGATTCAAAAAAAAAAACTATGGATGAAAGCCACAACAAAATAAATATTGTTAGGAATAAAAACTAACAAGAAATGGTGTAACACCCATACTGTTTAGGAAAATAAGGCAGATAAGATAAGTCTCGAATAGGTATAATGTTAGAATTAGACCAAGTATAAGAACCCTTTAGAGCACGCTTGTGGCGTCTTGATGTTAGCGAGCACTAAGTCAGCACATAGTGATCAATGAATGTGTCTTGTTTAGAAAAATTTGCCAAAAAGCTTCAATGGCACATAGAGTGGGCGAAGCCTTGATATTTGAATATTGTAAGAATCTCAGAACAGGTCCTGAAAAGGCGAGATATTAGATTCGACTAAAAGTTAAGGTTCACGAGTGCGCCCTTGGGTGAAGTCTCTAAAGAGAATGGATTGATGTGGTTCTATCCACTAAAACAATGTTTTTGGTGGAAAAAAGGTAAGGTGGATAGTTAGCTCACTTAGGAGTAATGAGGGATTTCCAATAGAGGAATTTAGTCAGTTGTCAAGGAATTATGAGTTGTAAGGGATGTCGCTAAGGTCAAGGTGCTCCCAATTAGTTTAGCTAATGTATAGATTATAAGCTAACGAGATAGTTAGAAATGAACAACCGGTCAAATCAAAAGTATGAAAAGATATTAGGTTATTATACACGTTTTCTTACATTTGTGAACCACCCATATAGCAGTTTGAAACATGTGTCAAGTTATCATATGAACAAGGGTTCTATAAATCTGAACGACCAGGACTAGAAATGTAGTTTTCTTTTCCTTCTTCAATAAGTATTTTCAGCTTAAGAAAAACAGAACAGACCCTTTCTCTCTCTTCAAAAGAAAAAAAATAAAAATCCTACTATTTTCAGATTAGAAGAATGAAGAAAAAGTATCCCTTAAACTAAAGTGGAAATCCTAAACTTAATCGGTGATTTCTTCTTACCAAGGTAATGGTTGCAGCAATCTCTGAGAAGAACTTAAAACTAGAGCCCAAGCTACTAATAAGGTTACCAGGCGAGTCTCTAGACTGACTCTTGCATGTTTGTTATAGTCTAGATATTTATGTGCTAATTGACCAAAGTATAAAACTGAAACTAGTAAAGCATGACTCTAAAGCTCTGAAAAGGAAAGGAACAATATGTGTGCATATATGTTTAAAAGCATAAACAAGTTTATTGTGAAAACATCTATCATGAGTAAGTCACTGAATGAAGGGTCTATGCATGAAGTTTAAGGGGAATGTGTTATATGTCTGGAAGCACAAATGCATCTGTCATAAAGAAGTCTGAAAGGAATAAGCCTATCAAGCATGATTTTGCATGATGAGCAAGTGTCTATCTCCGGAGTCATCTAAAGGGGTCCGTTAGGACTAAAAACATGAATCTCTAACAATGACAAGTCTATGGCCAAGGTACTTTGAATACCATATAGTGTAAGACCACGATTGGGCCATGGCATCATATGGAATATGGGAAGGACGGTTGGGTCAGTACCAACGATAAGGGGCAAGCCTCGCGCCAGTGAGTATAGGTGAATCTCTATTATCAAAAACACTAATTTTCATATAAGTGAGCCTTTGTGGCTATCTTTGAATGGACGCCTTTGTGGCTATCTCTAAAAAGAAGCCTTTGTGGCAATCTCTACTATAAAGATGCCTTTGTAGCGACCTCTGTTAAATGGAAGCCTTTTTGGATGTTTCTGTTAAAGGAAGCCTTTGTGGCTATATCTAAATAGACGTCTTTATGGCTATCTCTATTAAAGGAAGCCTATGTGGCGATCTCTATTAAATGGAAGCCTTTGTGGCTAACTCAGCTAAATGAATGTTTTGTGGCAAATTATATTAAAAGGACGCCTTCGTGTCAAGACTCTAAAAGGAAAGTCTCTGTTAATGTTTTTGGAAAGAAACGCCTTCATGGCATAATCTAAAGAAAGGTTCTTCCGATGACCATCTAAAGACAACGCCTATAGGCAAACTCTAAATGAAAGACGAACAATGTAGAGAATTGGCAAGTGCAGTTTAGCTCTAAAAGAAAAACCAGTGTGGAAGATTATGACGAAGTCTGTACAATCAATGGGGATAAAGTTATGGTCTAGAAATAAATGATGAAATCCCTGGATAAGGCTCAGATAAAATAAGGTTTTCTCACTAAGTTCTACCGAACTTACCCCTCTGTATTTTATGTCTTAGGTAAAGGAAGCGTTAGGGGGACGACGCTAGGAGGGATGCGCGAAAGGAATGGCGAAGTGGACACTTATGCATATAGTGTGGGGGTTGCACAAGCGTTTCAAATCTAATAGAAACATTTTTATACAAGTCTCAAAAAATTGTTTGTAAGCTTTATAGAGTGAATAGACTATGTTGGTCGATAAATGAGTCAACAATATTATTTAGAGATTGAATAAGGGGGAACATTACAAGTCAACGTGATGTGTAATTATAATTGTAAGTTCTGTACATAGAGTGTGCCCAAATGTAACTTAACGGGTAGTATTAAGAATTAAGATGCATTTCTTTGGAAATTTGTATGTCTTAAGCATGTATAAGCCTATAATAGTAATATAACTCTAAAAGATTCAGATTAGGTGAATCGGGTCGAGTTGATGGCATTATAAATGGGTAGTAGCCTAATAGTCAGGCGCTAGCTTTCCCTGTGGTCTCAAGTCCAAACCCTTACTTCCCTTTTTATTTTATAATTTCACCAAAAATGCCCCAAAACATATCTATATGATTAAGTGTCAAAAATAAACAAGGATTGAGCAACAAGCTAAATGGTTAGGGCATTATTCCCCTTGAAGCCAAGGTTCCCCTATTATATTTTCTTATTTTCAGCAATCCAATTATCATAGCAAAACATATGTACAATTTAGTGTTGAAATTAAGTAACAAATAGACACGTAGGCCAATGGTTAAGTGTTAGTATATTTCCACAATTGACCCAAATTCAAGTTGTCACCCCCTCTTCCCTTTCATTTTAATTTCAAACTTCGAAAAAATATTGGGAAAATTGCAAGTGTAGGCCCTAGGGTTCACAAACCATAAGAATTGACTCAATTCATTCCTACTTAGAATTCATATCATGCACTTTCTCAAAATTCCAAAAGAATTAGAATTTCGTCATCTCTTTATCTTCTTTTCCTAATTATAATTTCAATTTGCCCCTTTTCAAATCCTAATAGAATTTTCTCTTCATCTTTCTATTTATTTTTTTTCTTTTCTTTACCTTCCTTTACATAATATTTTTTCATCTTTTATTATTGAATATTTTCTTTCTCATATCAAATCAACCTCGTTCTTGATTTCTTAGTGGTGTCATCAAACAACATCCTTAATCTTTGCCAAAAAATTAGTAAGTACATCTCAATTTCGGTGTTTAATCTAGAATTTCTGTAGAATTTCTATCCATGCTAATCTTGCGATCGATTAAATGATCTTTTATGAATCTTGCCAAAATCTTCGTTAATCTTGTTAAATCTTGATACCCAATGTTAACTTGTATATAAAAATCGTTTGAAGGACACGTTCTAGGTGCATCAAATCAGCTTTGATTATGAAGGATGTTGTTCGGGCTTCCAATGAAAAGTGTATTCTTTTACAAGCATATTGGGGCAAACCCGTGCCTAGGATAACGTCACACGGGCGTGTGGATGACATGACCCCTTACATGGTCATGTCCCTAGAAAATCCCAAGATAGTTCGAATCTCATGCGACCACTTTTTGTTACATAGCCTAGCCATACAGTCGTGTATTGCCTCCACAGGGTCTACAGCATCCCACATAGTCGTGTGTCCCCTATTTTACAATTTTATCTAGATTTTTGTGATTTATTCAGTCTAGTCCTTGAATGGTTACTAAACTATATTTTTATTTTATTCAATTAAGTCCTTGAAAATATGACTCATATTAGAATCCAATATCCTATTGGCTAAATTAATATTATATTTATATATTTGCATGAATTGTGAATAATAAATTTTTGGAAAAAATCCGGTTTGAAAATGATTTTCTTGCACAGCAGAAAATAAAAATTTTGAAAACTGATTCGGTTTGTGATATTTATAGCAATAAACCTTAGATAGAAATCGTACATGTGTTTTTGGATAAGTAGATCCTTGATGTTTTCTAGCTTTCAACCAAACGATCTTCTCTTTCATTCTTGTACCACGAACTGTTTCAAGTGTGGGCTCAAACCAATTGAATCAAAATACAAAACTAGAAAATTTTTTCCTTTTGAAGTGAAAACAAAAATTCTCTCTTCCATAATAGATGTAATAGCCCGTTTCTAGTGAAGTCGGAATAGTGGTTTTAGGACCACAAATTTGAGGTAGGAATAAAATTTATTCTAATATTATTTTATGGTCTATAGTATGAAAGAAATATCGTATAAAAATTTTGTTAAGAAATTTTATCGATTACATGTCTAATTTGATGAAAATGACCAAATTGCACAAAGTGCAAAAGTTGAATTCTAGTAGCTTAAAGTATCAAATACCTATGGAATTTAAAATTGGAGGTCATTATATGGAAAATACACCATTTTGAGGAGTTAGTAGATAAGGATGATTATTCATCATTGGAAATTAAGAAATTATTAAGGTTAATTTTGGAAATATGATAAAATAATGATGATAAATTAAATAAATAATTAAAATATAATCAATTTCATCATCTTTCCTAAAATAAAACATGGAAACCCAAGCCATTGAAACCTAAGTTCAAGCAAGCTTATCTTACTTAATTAGGTATGTATTCTTATCTCGTTTTAATGATTTTTATGTTTTCGAGATCGTAATAGCTTGATCTAGCTATCTCGGGGATTAATTTGTAAAACTATTAAAGTATTAGGTTTTTGCCATGGATGAGTATGTATAGATTTTGAAGTTTTATGGTAGAAAATGAAAGGTTGTTGATAGATAAACAACTTTTGTAAAGAGAATTTTGATGAAATTATGATTTAGGGACTAAATTGAAAAGATGGAAAATTCATGGAAAAATTTTGAATTTTATGAAATACATGGGCTGCTATTGTGACATATGAAAATCGTCTAGGCTTGGAATAAGGATTAAATTGTATGAATTTCATTTTCTGAGCTTAGGGACAAAATCATAATGAATCGAAAGTATAAGGGCAAAATATAATTTTGCCAAAGTGTGTATTGGATTGAATTGAATATGAATTGTATTAAATTGAGTTAAATTCACTCGTATAGATCCGGTTAGACACAATACGGAGTTAGATCGAGGAAAAGAGAAACTATCGGATTAGTAGCTTTTGTGTATAAGAAAACTTGTCGAGGTAAGTTCGTGTAACTAAATTATATGTTTATATGTTAAATTAAATGTTATGTTTGTGAAATGTATAAATATTGATCACATATCTAAAGATATCCGACAAGTATCAAATCCTGTTTGAACCTAAGAAATTCGATGGATACAAATGACATTGTCATTAAGGGTTCCCGACTGGTTGTGGTCCTGCATGTGTTGCGGACACACCACAACTCGCAAGAGCGTCCCGTTATTTAGCTCTTATGAGTATCCCATTACATGGCTCTCACAAGCTTCCCGATATTGGCTCGCATGAGCTTTCCGATTACGGCTCTTATGAGCTTCCCGATTAATAGTTCTCTGGAGCTTCTCGATATTTGGCTCTCTTGAGCTTCTCGTTTATGGCTCGTATGAGCTTCCTGTTATATGGATCGGAATAGCTTCCCATTTACATGTTTGTATAATCATACATGTACATGAATTGATAGATTACGGTTTTGTACACTTCTTGTGTACAACCCGTGTATCTATTGATATTTTGAATGATTCAACGGGAAAAGTTCTGACATGAGATAATATGAATTCGAGACGAATTATTACGGGTATATACTTGAAATACATGGATATGATTTGTACATGTTATATGAACACATGATGTGGAAAGTATATGTATATGGAAATTTGATTACTGATGAGCTCATACATGTTTCTTGATATTCATATAAAATACATGACTAACATGGTTGATGAGGATATGTGTTAAGGCTTTTGGCCAATTTGGTTTGATTATGCCTTAAATGCTTACCTTATTATGATTAAGTGGTAAGTTAAATTCCATGTTATACGAACTTACTAAGCTTAAATGCTTACACTGTTATATTTCCCCTGTTTTATAGTAACTCAGAATCTCGTTAATATGCATATATATGTATCAATGATTGGTTTGAGATAATATATTTGGTAAAATATTTATATATGTGTATTAAGTTAATTTGGTAAGATTGGATACTTGGATATATGTGGTAATATGTCTTGTTTAAGACATGATTTTGGCTTGCTTAGGTTGCTTTGTTATAGTTTGTGAATGTGCAAATTGATGTGTTTAGGTTGGTACCAAGTTGGGTGAGAAATGTGGCTTGGAAATGACCTATTTCCGTCTACACAGGCAGAGACACAGGTGTATATCTCAGCATTGTGTGACACATGGCCAGGTAATACAGCCGTGTGTCTCCTGTATTTTATAAATTGCACAAGTCAGTATACTCAAATTGTTCACGACCTAGCACACGGGCGTGTGGCTTGGCCGTGTGACCCCTGCACATTATTAATGCAAGTCAGTACGCTCACACGACCTAGCACACGGGAATGTGGTTTGGCCGTGTGAACTAAGTCAGAGAGCCCCCAAGTTTAGACACGGGCTAGGACACAGCCGTGTGTCCCATTTCAAATATCCATACGGCCTGAGACACGGGCGTGTCTCTTGACCGTGTGAGACACACTGCCTGGTCACACAGGCGTGTGTCCCCTATACCTTGAAAAATATTTTGATGTTTTCCAAAAAAATTTCTGAGTACCCGGTTGAGTCCTGACTTATTTCTAATGTGTAATATGGGCCTCGAGGGCTCACATAAGGGACATTATACTTAATTACGACTGGTTTATGATATTAGTGCTAGATGATATGAAATGTCTATTATTTGTTTTGTGAATTTTGGTAATGCTCCGTAACCCTATTCCAATGACGGATATGGGTTAAGGGTGTTACAATAGAAACCAGTAAAATTGTTATTATGAAAAATATATTTTTAATTTGAAAATTTTTCAGTAGAATAACAATCTCTCAAAAGTTATGTTAATAGCTCTACTGATGTCATCTATTTATAGGAAGAGAATGTAGAATCATTGTAGAGTTGTAAAGGTTTATTTTAAACAAAAAAACAACATCCTACTTAGAGTAGGAGAGGGGTGAATGACTCACCCTTATATTTTTACTAGTGTTGTCGTCCCATTCATATTATATGAGGGGTTTTGGGTCTTTCTCACATCGGGTCCAATTACGAGTACTTCATGGGCCTTTTTGACCAAGTGCTCTATAATATGACCCAGCTCGATTCAGTTTTTCTTTTTCTTAAAATAAAATTTTATAGTTACATATTAAATAATTTTTCATCACAATTTTACTCCAGTAAAATTTTGACGATTTTACCCCCAGTAAAATTTCGAGAAAATTCATTCAATATGTCACAACATAACATGTTTACTACGACCGGATGGTTTATTTTCATTTTCGAGCTTCAGGACAGTCCAAAAATATAAACTCATTCTTCCATTATTTTTTAAGTAATCCTATATAGGATTAAAAATTTTCATTTTTGGAAACCTACGTTCATTTTCAAATGATTCTATTTCTCCATTTTGGAGAAAATCATTATAATTCCTAAATGTTTCTCATTTCTTGTTTTCTATTCATTTTGTTCATTTGTATTCAAACACGCAATTCATATCTGGTTTCAACGAGCTAGCGGATACAGATTCCATCTGTAGGTACTTATTATGTATCCACAGCTAGAGGCAGATTCCATCTACGGGTTATATGTTGTGTAATCCATAGCCAGAATGCAAATTTCATCTGCGAGACTTTTTTTGTGTGCCCACAACCAGAGGCAAATTCCATCTACAAGATTTTGTTGTGTGTCCACAGCCAATGGCAGTTTTATTTGTGAACTAGTAGTGGTTTAACCACAACCCAGTGTGTTGGTGGATGGAGTTTAGGGAACTTCCAATGTGGTGTGAGCGATGAGGTAGGATATGTTCTGTTAAAAACCGAGACTGTATGGCATCCATAAAAACATGTGCACATAAAATGGAATTTTTGATATGGCATACATATACGTATATTGTGAATAATCTAAAAAATCGATATCCTAAAATTACTATTGTGAATTATGTGATACTATTGATGGTTAATTTGAAAAATCAATACTCTGAATTGCTACTTGATTGTGATTATACTATGCGTTATTATTTAATATGACTTATTGACTATTTGCACTGATTTGTTTGTGATTGAACTCACACTGAGCGTTATAGCTTACTCCCCCTTAAATTTTCATCCTTATAGACAACC
This sequence comes from Gossypium hirsutum, assembly GCF_007990345.1. Classification (NCBI taxonomy): domain Eukaryota; kingdom Viridiplantae; phylum Streptophyta; class Magnoliopsida; order Malvales; family Malvaceae; genus Gossypium; species Gossypium hirsutum. The sequence goes on from NC_053444.1 coordinate 38,244,725, forward strand.
CACTAGGTTAGGACGCGGACGCGGCATCCGGAGAGTCTCAGCTAAGCTTATTTATTAAAATATTTATATCTGTTATTTGGTACTTTTGTTATTCAAATACTACAATATTTAATTTTATATTGTGGCATGAGACATAATTTTAGGTTTTTTTTTATATAGCTTGCATGACATTTAAGTTGATTTTAGGATATCAAAATATGAATATTAATATATGAACCCCAGTTTTTATTTGAAACATATGTAAATATCATTTTTCCGCTGCTAAAGTATAATTGTAAATTTGAGTAATAAATAAATCAATAATTAACTAAATTTTATTTTAAAATAAATCAAATGTCTTAAAAATAACTGTTTTCAAAACTTCAATAGCTTACTGGACCATTTCAATGGCTAATGTAATCTCTCGAATTTGGGTCAACGTCTAGGCCGGGTTGAGGAGGTTACACTAGGTGACATGGAGGCTTAATTTATTGACACATGGCATATTTATTGTGACGACACGTGGCAATTGTGTTATTTATCTCCATTTTTTGTTATTTTAAAATTAAAATATATTTTTAAATTTATAATAAATTATTTGAATAATATCCAAATTTATAAATTTAAATATTTAAAATATTAAATTACACACTCTGCCATGCATGGGTTTTATAAAATTGATAAAATTTTAACAATTAAAAACATCATATTAATGGGTCAAATTTTAATTTTATAAAACTATTAAATATTTGAATTTTTTAAATAATATTATTTCAAATATATATTATTTATAAATTTAAAATAATTAATTTTATTATTAATTGAAATTATGCATGTGAAGATACTAATAACAAAAGTATAAAATTAAAATCAAATTTCAAATAATAATTGAAATTATTTATTTTAATCACAAGCATTGTATTCACTTATTTAAATGAATAAACTTGCTTCTAACTTTTTTTAGCAAATGAAAATAATAATTTTAAAAATAAATAAACAAGAAAAAAAAATTATTGTATTCAATTAAAATAATCAATTGTATGGAAAAATGAACTTAAGACAATAAAATAAAGATTTATAGTTTTCGCGAGTGGATAAATTCTTTCTTTAACCCATCCATGTTTTGTTAAAATTTTAAAGGTGCTCAACATTCATAAATCGCAATTTAAATCGTCATTGTTTTCTAACCTTTTAAATTTTTAAGAAATTCCTCACTTTTTATTCATTCTAAAAGATCACCTTTCATTCAAAAATCAAATAAATTATTCAAGTAATTATAAAATTTTATTTTGTTAAAAATGATTATCAAAAAAATTTATTATTGTTATGTTTTGACGTCTGATTTTATAAATAAATATTTTATAATTTTTTTTATTTTTTTATAATATTAACAAAAATATTTATATATATTTTAATTTTTTTGAAAAAATAAATAAAACACATGAAAAATCTATGTATCCCGCGAAAAAGAAAACTAGTAATCTAATGTATATATATATACTATAGCAATGGATTAAAACATGGAAAATTCAGTTTGTTGGCTGAACAACATTTGACAGCACAGTTATTTGCCACGTGTGATCTAGAAATGTATCATAAAATATTTTTTAAAAATAATTTTATTATAAGTTCAGATTATATTTGTTTTTTTTACAAATTATCTAGAACTATCCGTGAGCTCTCTTCAATTCATAAATAAAAAGATAATGCACTTTAGCGCACTCAAACTCATGTTCTCCTACATTGACAATAATACTCATACCAATTAAATTATGACTCAACCGGCATCTACCGTCAAAGTTCATACAGAAAGAAATGTATTATGCTACAATTACCGTAAATTACCATTGAATCCATAATTAAATTTAAATTTCGTTAATTCAACTACCATAATAAGAAGTTTCAATCAAAACCTTAAATTCAATTTTGTAAACTTTTTCGTTGTTGAGAATTTTTTTCACCAAATTATAACCCTTTCATTTCAACTTTAAACTTCCTTATAAATCGGGTCATCCGTTTAGGTTTGCCTAAAAAATAGGAAGATTTAGACAAAAATACGATACCCAAAAAATTGGCTTAGGTAAAATTTAATGTCCATTTTCTAATATGGTTTGGGCCTTGGCAAGATTTTTTGGCCCGAACCTGACTGAATATTATGTTATAAAATAATAATATATTAATTATATATGTTAAATAACAATTATTTATGTTAAATCGCTAATTCAATAACAATTAAACTCATTACTCAATACCTAAAAGAAACTTACCCAACTAAATAACCCAACCCAACCCAAAATATAAAATTTTAAAATTTATATTTAATACAATAAAATATTTATTTGTGTTTTTTAACATAATAAAATATTTACTATATTTATGGTAGTATTTTTTTAATATAAATACTTTTTAATGTGTTAGAAAACTTTTATTTTAGTCTTTTTTTAGTATATTATAGTTTTTAAAAATTTTAAATAAAAATTAATCCAAAAAATCAAATATGGATGGACCGGGTCAGGCGTAGGTTTACTTTTCTTAAATCGGTCCGAACTCAGACAAAAAAGTAAACACATTTTTCAAGCTAAGGTCGAGCTTAGAAAAGTGGTCTAAATACTAAACACCTTGTATAGGCGCGACCATGAGCACCTCTAATTTCAACTGTGCAATTGAATCACTAAAAATTTTAATATAAAAAATCTAAATAAATCATCTATTTATGGAAAAATATTATAATATCTTTATACTATAAATCCCTTGACTTGTTTTAAAATAAATTTGTTCAAGGAAAGAAATAAACTTTAAAAATAAAATACAATTGAATTTCATTTTTAGAATTAAGTCATATATTTTAATTTATAATATAATAAATATATGGGATATGACTAGGAAATATCTCATATGTATATATAATATGACAAGGTAGACGCATTACATTTTCGTCAAGCGATATTCTCTCATTTTCTATTTAATTTCCATTTTTATTTAATATTTTTATTAATTTTTATTATCCATTTAATTTCTATAATTTAAAAAATATATATTTTATATTTTTCTAACCCAATTATACTTTCAAAATATTTAATTTGGAAAATATCTTTATCTTTATATTTTGATATATATATACATATATATAAATTTTCTATTAAAATTTTAATTTTTAAATTACTCCTCAAATGCTTTATTTATTTATTTTTTAGATAAAAATATATTTTAAATGTAATAGTTATAAAACATTATAACTAATATTTTAAAAGACTATTCACGTTTGGATTTTATTTTTAAAACATATATAAATCATTTAAAACTCAAAATATTTTAGATTTTGAATAATCTTCATTTTATATATATACACATTCCTATTAAAATTTAAAAATTATAAATTACGAATTCAATTTTTTTTAGATAAATACTTTTTTTATTATATCTACTTTTTTTCATAATACTTAGAACTACTCATAGCCCCTCCCTAACCCATAAATAGGAGCATAATACACTTCAACACGCTAGAATTCACGTCCTCCTGCATTAGCAAAAAACGTTCATGTCAATCGAGTTAAAACTCAATCAACAAATAAATACTCTTTAACTACTTTAATAATGGAGTAATTTAATTTTTAAATCTCAAATAAAAGACAAACCTAGAAGATAGAATTTGATACGAACCAAACTTTGAAGTATAAATTTATAAAAGGAGATTAAAAACTTTTTTTGAGACGTATTCTTTTTTGAAAAGATTTCAAGTAAAACACCACTATTCTGATTTTGCACACTCAAGCCAACAAAAAAAACCAAGGTAGTTTTTTTTTTCTTTATATATGCCTCAAATTTTATTTATGCATAGCATTTGCTTTATTTTGCTAAAAAAAAGTATCATTTTAATGTTTCATTCTCTTCCTACGTTTGTTTCTTCATTCTTATAATTTTATAGAAGAACGTAGTAAGCCACGATATTGAAACGCTTAAGAACAGTGCCGTATTGAAGAGCTCTCACTTAAGTCTTTTTACTATACAGTGCATCTTAACAAAACAATACAGGGAGCAAATGAAAATTTGTAGTGGTGAGGTCAAAAGAAAATTTGCTATAAAAAATTATATGATCCATTTTCTAAAAATATTTGTTTATTAGATATAACACTTAGTATTTTTTTTTAAAATAATTGATTGATGATATACATGTGGAGTTTACCTCGCATTTTCAGATCCTTTTAGGCAGTTACCGTTACTCGTATCACGACGCGATGACATCGTGACGAGGAGGTTTTTGACATCACGACGAGGAGTTTCCTGACGTTATGATGACGGACAACGTCGTGACGAGGTGATTCGAGACATTGCGACGTGTTCCCACATAAATCGGGTTTCTTTTTCCAGTTAAACTTTGATTACTCTAGGGATATTTTAGTCTGATTAGACCTCTAATCTTAGCCTATTTAAAGGGGTCTTTTATCCTTGTTTTGAGAAGGCAATTAAAAGGCAATTAAAGATGTAGTACTATAGGACTTTTCTTGAGGGCGATAAGATGTAGTTGCATATGAGTTTTTGTGAGAGTTTTGTGGTAACTATGGAGAGAAGTTTGTTCCCAAGTTAGGTTTTTGTTTTTGGGGTTTGGATTTGTACGTTTAGTACATCTAGATTTATTTTCTCCATATTGTACTTTCATTTGTTTACTCATTTAGTGAAAAAATGAAGCCTCCTTTGCCCGTGATTTTTATCCTCTTCGGAGGAATTTTCCATGTAAAATTTATGTGTTCGATCTTCTCTACCTTTTATATTTTGTTGTTTATACAAGTCGATCCCCAACAAACTAGTATCAGAGTTTGGTTTGATTTTCGTATTCAACCCATTTAAAGATGACAATGAGGTACGATATTGAATAGTTCAACGGGATCACAAATTTCAATATATGACAAGTTTGGATGACGTTAGTTCTGGTTCTGTACGATCTGAAGAAGGTCCTTACAGCGCAAAAGCCCATGGATATGAATCAATCAAAATAGGATGAGCTTGATGAAAAGGCTCTGTTAACATTTTAGTTGTGCCTCACAAACAATGTGTTGTAAGAAGTACTTATAGATAAAAACGACAGCAGCCTTATGGAGAAAATTAGAAACCCTATGCATAACAAAGTCTTTAGCTAATCAATTGGTGTTGAAACAACCTATACACGTTCTGTATGGACGAAGGTGTCAATTTGTCACTCTCTTGAACGATTTGAAGAATGCCAAGGTTAATATAGATGATGAAGATAAAATTATGCTATTATTATGCTATTTGCCCCCTTCATATAAGTCTTTCAGGGAGACCTGATTTATGATAGAGATAAACTTTTGTTTGAGGAAGTTTAAGGAAGTGAAGGGAAACTTGTTGAGCAAAGACAAACTCGATTATGAGTATGGTTCGGATAGCGAGTCAGCTAGGCAAGCCTCGATTTTGGTTGCAAGAAGCAAGACTAGATTAAAGTTGAGGAATCGAGACAAGACATGTGGCTACTGCAAGAAGTTAGGTCACATTAAGGTAGAGTGTTTTAAGTTGCAAAATAAGAACAAAAGGGTCGCTGAGAGTAACAATAAAGTGGTAATCAATGCTAGTATGGCCGAAGACAAGGGTGATGATTAGTTGCTAGTGTCTACGATTGAAAGGTCTAAGCTTACATTCAAGTGGATCTTGTATTCAGGGTGTTCCTACCATATGTGCCCCAACTAGTTCTCCACATATAGTTTAGTTGAAGGTGGAGTTGTGCTCATGGTGAATAGTTCACCCTATAAAGTAATCTGTAACAACTCGTTTTTCAATAGTGTCGAAAATTATGATTTCGGGACCACAATTCGACTAGTGAGTTGTAAATATTATATAATAATATTTACGAGTCAAATATTATATTATATAGAATTTTGACCTGATAATTTTTGTTGTTTGATTCATTAGTTAAAGTTAAGTGGTTTGTCCCTAAAGTCAAATGATTTTGGAAAATGAGGTATCAGGACCTCTTTTCTGTAAACTGAGCTTTTAAATATTTTTATTAAATATTTACAGAGTTATTATATTGGTATGTGAAGTTATGGTTCGAAAATTTTATTATTTAACTATTTAATTAAAGAAAAAGGACTAAATCGTAAAAGTTAAAAAACCTAATCACTAATCAAATTTTATTGGTTAAATAGCTTAAGTAGTGGATGTGTAAGGACTTATGAAGTAATTATGCCATGTTTCTATATTAGTGGAAGGTTAAGCTTTAATGTATAGTTTATATATGTTATTTAATGTATAGTTTATATATGTTATTTTATAAGTTAAATAATAATATTGTAAATAAAATAAGTAAAAGAAAAAGCATCATCTTCGTTATTGGAAATTTCCACCCAAAAACAAATGTGAAGCCTCCATTTTTGAGCTCTAAGGTTTGGGGATTGTTTTTTGTTTGCATGTAAGTGATTTTTCTATTTGTTTATTGTGATTTTTATATTTTTGAGATCTTTGTAATTAGGTTTAGCTAACTTGTATCTCCATTTTCGAAACTGTTAAAGATTTTGGATTTTGCAATTAATGAATTTTAGTTGTTTTTTTATATTAGATGAAAGATTTATGATCTTGGTTGTTGTTTGGGATTATTTTTGTAAAGGAATTTTAGTTAGTTTTTAGTTAAAGGACTCAATTGATAAAATATTAAAATTGATAGGGAACTCTTGTGAATTTGGAATAATTATGGACTGTAGTTGTATAAGTGAAAATACGGTTAGCATGAGAAATTATGAAATTTTGATAATTTTGGAATTTCGGGTTGAAGGACTAAATTGAGGTAAATATAAAAGTTGAGGGAAAATTTGTAAATAAGAAATCATTTGTACTAAAGTGAATATTATATGAAATTGAGGTTAATATATTAAAATAAAATTATTTTATAGATCAAGAACAAGTAGATAATCGAGGGAAAATGGAAAGTTACTGAGTAGTCCTTGAACCTTCACTATCTCTGCAGTTTAGCTTAGGTAAGTTCAAACGGTTTAATTTAGTATAATTTGCAATATTTTATTGACTTGTGAATTATGATTTGTGAATACTTATATATATTTAATGAAATAATCATAAAGATGATTCAAGGTGAGAAATGCAATTGAATTGTAAGATATTATGCAGTTTTGTATATCGAGCCCGAATGAACATAGGATAGGATACAATTGGTATGCCAATAGGTTATATTGCGCACTATACGGGTCTGACTTGAGGTGGGATGATGATTCCTGATTTATTCCTATCCACTAAATATACTGGAGTCCATCATTTGTTGCGGACTATCGTATTACATTTACAGTGTTTCTAGCGTGTTACTAGAGGCGAATGTGATGCGAACCTGGTCGCATCATGTTTTGACACAACTCGCCAACATCAGAATTGGCCTAAACTTGAAGGGCCCAAGTGCAAGATGAAACATCTCTTAGGCCTAATTGATTATTGGGCCAATGTTTTTAAGGACTTTTTAATTCAATATAGTTTTTATTTAAATTAATAAGTTTGCATATTTTCAATTTTAGACTTGCGCTTTGTGTGTTCTGCATTTAATAAAGTTATGCATTATGTAACTTCCATGCTAGTTAAGTATGCATCATAAATAATTACATGCATTATGTAACTCCCATGTTAGCTTAAGTTTGTATCATTAAATTAAGTCTTGCATTAAGTAACTCATTTGTCATTTAGTTTGCATTTCAAACCATGCATTTAACCATCTTAGTTTAATAAATGAGTTGCTGGACATTTATTCAACTCATCTTAGTTTAATTAATAAGTGTTTTTATTGTTGAACTTTTATTGTTCAAGTGTTGCTCTTAATTAATCTAGTTTCTAGAATTATTTATTGAGGCATGAGTTAAGTTTATTTATTCTTGCTTCTTTAATTAACTAGTTGCTAGAGTAGTTAATGCATATGTTTAGTTTATTTACTTAAGTATTTATTCTTGATATGTTTAATTAGTGTTTAATATGCTTAATGAGTTATTTTAATGTGTTTATTGCAGGAGTTTCTTCAGCTCACAACCGTTACATTTCAAAGCTGTTACAACTTAGTTGAAGTGACCATTCAAGTGCTATTTGAATACAAAAGAAGGAGCTTTTACAAAGGGGGTTTAATACATCATTAGAGGAAGTTTTAAAGAACATTATATACTCTTTAAATTTCGGCAGCAACCCTTTTCAGATACCAGCTGTTTTTGTTCTTTCAAAAGAATAAATTAAGCATTCAAATCATCATTAAGGAGTTGATGTTTATTCCGCTAGCCAAGGGACAGTTCAAGAGTCATTTTTCAAGCCTTCATGGACATTCATTCAGCTGAATTGAAGAGAATTCAATGAAGGAGTTATTTGTTTCAAGAATGCCAAGAGGCTTGAACTTTAATTCAGCTTTTAATTAGCACATTAAGATGAATGCTTGTGACCATTTGGCTACCCTATTTTAGCACTATAAATAGGTGAAATCAGATTTTGTAATAAACTTTTGATAATTTTTGAATGAAACTCTGTTCATTTGGTGAGAATTACTTTTCTCTAATTTTGTACAAAGACTTGTTGGCTTATCAACAAAGCTAGTGGCGTCAACTCGTTCTTTGTTTTATCCCGAACTTATCACTTTAGCAAGTGTGGCGTTTGAACCCTATACCAAGGTTCTTATCTTTCTAGATAGCGGGTCGAGGTTTTGATTGAATTTTCTGTCCATCTCATTAAACGTATAAGTGTTGGGTCGACACTTACTAGTGTTGGTTCTTACTTGTTTCTTGAGCTGTTTTTCTTTCCTTCATTTTATCATAACTGAACACATCCATTCTTAGCCATTTTATAAAACAATATTGAGCATATTTTATCAATTTTATTTGTTAGCTATACATTTGTTCCTTACTTGATCGTAGATGATCGGCCAACACAATACAACTCGACTCAACACTGAGGCGGATCGTATCAGAGTGTAAAGCCTTCAGGCTTGGCACTTGGTGCCGAGGTTTGTTCCAAAGGGATTTTAGCCTAGGGCTAGGCACTTGGTGCCAAGGTGTGTGCTCGGTTAGTTTGGCTCGTTGGAGTGTTTTGGTGTGTTTTGGTGAATAACTGCATATCCATATCTATTATATCGTTCATCGGGTATATTTAAAATGGTTAAATGACTTGCGTATTGAATTGTAAAAATATTTTCTTGATTTCCAATAGTATATCGTAACTTGATATTGATTGAATTCGTATAAATGATCAGATTATGCAACTTGTATATCTATATAACTCACCATTGATTGATTGTAGTTCGAAGGACTAACGTCTATTAACATGGTTAATACATGATTTATTAGGTTTATTAGGTAAATTTTATCGTTTTAACCTATGAACTTACTAAGCTTATTAAAGCTTACTCGTGTCATTTTCTTGTTTCCTTGTAGATAACATTTTGCGGAATCGGGTGATTGGATCAATGTGAATATCACACTATCATGATTCTTTTTGGTAGATTTTGAAATTGTTTAATTTTGGGATATGTGGCATGTAATAGGAGTATTTTGTATATGTTTTAAGTAATTATTACAAGTGGTATTTTCTATTCTTATGTGATGAGTATATGCTTTAGTTAATAATGTGCTAATTCATGGTTGGATATGAAATCCAAATATAGTGTGGAACTTGTCATGTAATAGGTGAAATTGATATATGCTTTGATTGTGTGTTATATGTGGTATTGGTTAGATTGATGAAATAATGTTTATATTTTGTAATAGCTTATATGTGTTCACGTTTTAGACATTAGTGTGTTTAGGGTCTTGTGGTCTTAATTGTTCACTTGATATAAACTTTACAAAGGTGTTTAAATTATGGTACAAATGAATATGGTTGAATGAAAAGAGTAATGGTAAGCTTTAACATGAGTTAATGTATAGTTTTGGAGCTTAAATGCAAACCAATCAGTATATGTTTGTGACATGAAAGTATAGGCTTGATTATGATTTACTTTGGGTATATGAATTGTAGAGCCAAATGATGGCATATTGGTTAGGCATAGGTTGGGTGAAATTAACATGTTTTTGAATAAGATTCAATGTGTTTGAGCATGGTTTTGTAGTTGATAATGGTGTGGCTTAGTGTATATGTTTTTATGGAAAAATGACTTGAAATGCAAGATTTTTAAAGTGCACACGGCCTAGGACACGGGCTGTCACATGGCCATGTGTTGCACGCCCGTGTGTCATTATTATTTTTAGATGCAAGTTTCACATGGTCTGAGACACGGCTTGCGACACGGCCGTGTGACCCAACATCGAATGCACACACGGTTTAGCATACGACCTATGACACGGCTGTGTGACCCTATTTCGAATACGACACGACCGTGTGTCCAGACTTCGATTACCCATACGATCTGGGCTATGTCACACGGCTTGGCCACATAGCCTGGCCACATGGCCATGTGACCCTTGTTTTCAAAAGTTTCAAATTTTTCTAAAACTTTCTATTTTGTTTCAAATTAGTCCCTGATTGTTCCTAAATTATTTTTAAGGCCCTATAAGCTCGATTTAAGGTCGATAATTATATTTATGCTATAAATGACATTTGAATTTGATTATATGTTATTATATTTGATATTTTAGTGGTTAAATGTTAGTAATTGTTATGATATGTGTTATAATGCTCCGTAACCTGAATCCGGCGACGAAGACGGGTTAGGGATGTTACATAATCGGTATTGGTACCATTCAGGTCAAGATGCATGAATCAGGATACTTTCAGTTGTCAGGCATGTGCCTGATTTAAGGAAAAACCTTATCTCCCCGAGTATGTTACACTCGAATGATTGTAAAATCGTCATTAAGTCAAGAGACATCAAGGTATCTCGTGGAGCTCTCGTTCTGATGAAAGGCCAGAAAATTAGCGATCTATATACTTTGCAAGGTACAACGATGACTGGTAAAGCAACAATTTCCTCGTCTATTAAGGCATCAAATTCAACTCATTTAAGGCATAGACAACTTGGTCATATACGTGAAAAATGTATGATCGTTTTGAATAAGAAAGGTTCTCTTCCGGGTGTAAGAGTTGGAAAGACAGAGCACTACGTTTATGGGAAGCAAACATGAGTCAACTTTGATTTGACAGTTTAGAAAACTAAAAGTCTTCCAAATTCAAAGTTCAAGCACTGCTTGAACTCGGTTAATATCCTACAAAGATCAAGTTAGGCTCATGACGGGCATTGGCAAATACGACGTTGAGAAAATACGAGTCAAGGTAGAGGTTTGTGGAGTGTGCCTCGTATTTTTAGACCCTTTTAGGCACTTACCATTACTCATATTACAGCACAAGGACGCTAGAATCTCAACACCTCCAACAAGTGAAAACGTCATGACGAGGAGGTTTCTGATGGCATGATAAGGAGTTTCCAGTCGATGGACGACGTCGTGATGAGGCGATTCGGGACTTTACGACATGTTAACGTGTTCCCACATAAATCTGTTATCTTTTCCTAGTTAAACTCTAATTATTCCAGAGATATTTTAGTCATAAATTCACACAAATTTCAGCCTATAAAAGGACCTTTGTAACCCTAGAATTGATATCTTCATCACATTAAGATTAAAAGAAGATTAAGAGAGTTATTCAGAGAGTTTCAAGGGAATTTTGTATTTTAGTTAGAGAGTTTTATTTATACGGATTGATCCCCAACAATACAAATAATGAATTTTCTTTGAAATATTAGTTTTAATTATTTAATTTTGCTATTTCAAATTCCTCCAATATTGGTTTTTATTATGTAAAAGAAGTTAAATTTATTTTTAAAAAAATCCTTTGACGCTACTTTTGTTTTATTACTTGGTTAATTTATTCAACAACCGAATTAATAAATTTAAATTAATTCTTAATTTAAATTAAAAATCTTTGAATTTATTACTTACTTAAATATTATTAAAATTAATCAAATTTTACAAGAAAAATAAATAAATAAAATTTAGTTTAATTCTAAATAAATTTAAATTAATTCTTAATTTGGACAAATTTTATCATACAATACATGTTATAGTTGTTTGACCCGAATCCCATTTGATCCGGCCTGAAAAGTTTGAGGTACAACTCATTTGATAAAGAAATAAAATAGAGAGGCGAAATAAAGGGATCTGTGCGGGCGACTGGGGTGAGATTGCCCCCGCGGTACGGACCATGCCGCACAAATTTAATCCATATAGGACTATACTTCTTCTATCAGACAATGATTATATCATGGTTGTTTAACCTTTAAAATATGTGTAGTCAAAAACTTCTTGTATTGTCCGTTTTTCAGCATTAGTGAATTTCTCCTGTGATTTTTCTGATAAGGGCTTTCCACATAAAATTTTTGTGTTTTTATTTTTCTTTCTTATTACTTTGCAATCATTTCTACTGCCATTATTGGCATTTAGTATCACAATACATAATATTCAAAACAATAAACCAAAGTACTAACTTTTTTTTTCATTTGCTTTCTATTATTCTTAATAGGCAATATTGAAATCACATAAATAATTATTGAAACAGTATATAATTTGAATTCAATGTTGAAGATTGCACAAATTGTAAATTATGTATAAGAGATTGTTTCATTGTATATTAAATAAATTATATAAAATAATAAAAACTAAATTAGAATAAATAGAGGTAGTTCATATGATTAATAATTTATTATTCATTAAAATAAATATGTATGAACTGAGATAAGGTATACTTTTAAATCATATATCGATAAACATGCAAATTAAAATTAATTGTAAATAAAAAAGAAAAATTCATTAATAGTAAAATATATCAATTAATTAAGATACTGCTGGCTATTAAAAAAATAATAAAAATATTTTTATTTAAATTTAATTATAAAAATATAAAAATATTATTATAAAAGTATTTTATATATTTTTAATTATTGAACATTAATTCAAGTTGAATGAAGTTGCCCCGAGGATGAAAATATCAAACCTAAGACAGCTAAAAGCAAGCTTGGTATGTAACACCCCTAACCCATATCTATCGCCCGAACAGGGTTATAGAGCATTACCAGAGTTTACTAATTAATTTTCAGACTTTTCTTTTTATCAAGCATTCATATTTATAACCAATCAAAATCAAAACATTAATGAGCTAACGTTAACCAATTTCACTTGTACATGCCATTATAACCAGAATCAAATCATTCAAAATTATTGATAGAACCAATGGATAATGTGATATATCTCCAACAAGCTTCCAACTCAATCGAGCTTCCGATAATCATTTCAATGAATCAAATAATTATACATATTACCAATAATAATTCAATTCCAATAATAAAACACACACACACACACATATATATAATATTCATTACCAAATAGCATTCACTTCAATTAAAATTATACAGAATATAGTTCATACGAACTTACCAGGCTAAATTGCAGAAATACCAAAATTCAGGGACATTTTGGAAATTTTCTATTTTTCTCAAGTTTCCACCCAATCTTGATCTAAATTAATACTTCATTCAATTTAATAATTTAAATAATAAAACAATTCATTTCATGCAATTTGATCAATTTTTGACATTTTTACAAATTTACCCTTAAAGTTTTACTTTTATTCAATTTAGTCCCTGAGCCTAAAACGTGCAAATTATCCATGCTAGCTGAATATTCATATATATATTTTCCTCCTCCTCCTCTCCATTCCACATCCTTAATTTATATAATATGCTTATAAGTAACATTATCTATGATTTTACTATTTACTTGTAAATTTATTCAAAACTGTCCATTTGAGTCATAGCCACTAAATTATTTTTATCTTGAGTTACAAAACTCCAAATTAGGATCCGCTAATTTTACCTGAAACTAGACTCACATATCTTCTTACCATAAAATTTTCAGAATTTTTGGTCTATCCAATAAGTACAGTTTATTCTTGAAACTCACCTCTGTTCTGCTGTCTGACAGTTCCGACCCTTCTTCACTAAAACTTAATTATATCCTTGCACAGAATTCGGATGATATCCCCGTTTGTTTTTATTGAAAATATAATATTTAAGGATTTTAAACATATAAATTATAACCCATAATTATTTTTTTACAATTTTGGATAATTTTCCAAAGTCAGAACAGGGGAACCCGAAATTATTCTGACATTGTCTCACAAAATCTATTATATCTCCTGATTTACAATTCTATTACTTACACCATTTATTCTATGAGAAACTAGACTCAGTAAGGTTTAATTCTATATTTTTTTCATCCTCTAATTTCATTTCCACAATTTATGGTGATTTTTCAAAGTTAACCTACTGCTACTGTCTAAAACTGTTTTAGTGCAAAATGTTAATTACTAAGTTTATAACTTCCTTATTCCCTTTCTCTATAATATTTCCCATCACTTTCACTTATTTCTCTTCACTAATATATCAAGAAAATAAGAATTTATATAAGAAAACTCTACTATAACATCTTTTCCATGCTATTTCAATAATATCAAACTTAAAAATATATTGAAATCTCAAAGTTCTTACCTTGTCCTATTGATTTCAACCTTAACTTGATTTTCTCTCTCCTCCAGCTTCAATTTCTTGAATCCAACTTGATATTCTAGCTCCCCATAGTCTCCTTATTATCTTTCTCTCTTGATGGCTATGGAAATTCTTTTGATTTCTAATTGAAAATGGTGATTTTTTTTTGGTGGAAGGACCAAATTGTAAAGAAAGCAAAACTTTCTTTCTTCTCTCTCTTCTAACGTGAATTGCATGGAAAAGATGGTGGGTTGGTTTCTTTTCACCTTTCTTTCCACTTATATATACTAAATAATAAAATAATAAAATAATAAATATCATTTAAAAATCAAATTAAAATATTAATAAACTAATATTTATTTATTTAATTAATCTAAAATATCTCGAACATCATCATTATCTTCTAGATTTCTCTATTCTAAATGACCATTTTGCCCTTTATGATCTTTTAAAACTCCATCCTTGAGTCATTACTTAATTTGGTAAAATTATGATTTAGTCCCTAATAATTCTTCACCTATTCAATTTGATCCTAATTCATCCATTTTCCTTAGTTTCTAGATTATTCCAACCTTAAAATATTTGCACTATTGGTCCTTCAACTTTTTCTTATTTGCACTTTAACCCCTCAAATTTTGAGTATTTACCCTTGGACAACAAAACTTTTCTCACTTTTGCGATTTAATCCTTTCTTGAATTAATATGTCATAATTTACTTCTTAATGATGACATAACTCAAAATTACCCTTTTTATCACTTTATTTCCATATTTTACTATATCAAGAATATTATCTTACTTTCTTACTGTAGTAATTTTCGGGGTATTACATTTCTCTCCCCCTTAAAATAAATTTCGTTCCCGAAATTTCCGTATTTTCTTTTAATCATGAACTTCATTTTCCTTTCCATAAGAATAGAAGACCTTTAGTAGATTACTTTTGGAGCTATTCATATAA
The DNA here is from genome assembly GCF_007990345.1 of Gossypium hirsutum. Lineage (NCBI taxonomy): Eukaryota > Viridiplantae > Streptophyta > Magnoliopsida > Malvales > Malvaceae > Gossypium > Gossypium hirsutum. Next base: position 38,260,172 of record NC_053444.1, read on the forward strand.
TCCTATGTTTCCTTTTTGCTCAATTTACAAGGAAATTCATAATTAATATACATTCTCAATTTTATTTAAATATCAAACATATAATGATTTATTGGTACATATATTAATTCATACTTCATCTTCAAATTTTCAACAATAACAATTAATCAAATTAATATCGTATATCCTCAAACTGAATTTAATCATCTTGTGAACCTTTGGTTCATGTCCTTTATTTTCAGTCTCCATTTAATTCACAATTTCAACTTTCTCATTTCTTAAATAATCAATCGATCAATTTCATTCGTTTTGTAATTTCACTTGTTTATCCCTATTAACAAGTATGTAAGAAATAAATACTTAGTAAGCTCGTATAAATTTGAGAAAAATAGAAAATTTTCAAAATGTCCTTGAATTTTTGTATTTCTGCAATTTAGCCTGGTAAGTTCGTATGAACTATATTCTGTATAATTTTAATTGAAGTGAATGTTATTTGGTAATGAATATTATATATATGTGTGTGTGTGTGTTTTATTATTGGAATTGAATTATTATTGGTAATATGTATAATTATTTGATGCATTGAAATGATTATCGGAAACTCGATTGAGTTGGAAGCTTGTTGGAGATATATCACATTATCCATTGGTTCTATCGATAATTTTGGATGATTTGATTCTGGTTATAATGACATGTACAAGTGAAATTGGTTAACGTTAGCTCATTAATGTTTTGATTTTGATTGTTATAAATATGAATGCTTGATGAAAAGAAAATTCTGAAAATTAATTAGTAAACTCTGGTAATGCTTTATAACCCTATTCTGGCGATAGATACGGGTTAGAGGTGTTACATGGTAGACTGCTCTATTTAATAGTAGTTTATGTTTTATTTACCATTTGTTCATTAAAATTGTTTAATGTTCATTGAAAAGTGGTAAAATTAATTTATTGACTATAGCTCAATGTAATCTTTAGTACACTTTTTAAATAAAATAGTTAATTACTATATTGTATATTTTAAATAATTACAATAATTTTGAAGTAAACTTTTTAATATAATATTTAATTATAGTTCAAATAAATTTTAAAAACAAACATTTCAATTAAAATGTATGTAAAATTTAAAAAGTATTTAAAATATAATAAAAATAAATATATTTCCTGTTAAATTAAAATTGTTTAACATAAACATTTAAATAATTTTAAATACTGTTAAAATTTTACGAAATTTTTTATTTCTTTAAAATTTTAGTTATCAATTATTATTTTTCATTTCAAAATTATATAAATCTATTTTATATAAACAAATATGAATTTATTAAATATATTTTAAATATTAAATACAACAAGTTATTCATCATACAGGTGTAGGGGGCTCAGAGGGGCCCAACCCCCTTAAAATAGAAAAATTTTCACTTACGGCCTTTAAAATTTTTAAAATTTTAAATTAGTAAAGGTAGAATTTCACTTTGGACCCCTTAAAAATATAAAAATTTGATTTATTAAAAAATATAAAGATATAGGCTATTAAAATGGTAAAATTGTATGTTTGCCATCGTAAAAATTACAATTTAATTTCAACCCTCTAAATAAATTTTTTGGTTTCGTCCCTAGGTATGCAAATATAGAAGCATTGAAATCATATATATATATATTACAAGGTTCACTTTAAAAAAGGTAAAAAAAATATTTGTGTTCAAATTTTTAAAAAATTGACAATTTGCTATATGAATTATACATTTTTTTAATCTATTTAAAATTATATTTAACTTTTTTTTTTGTAACAAAAGTAATAAAAACTAGTTACAAGAACTTAAAATCCCTCCCCAAAAGGGGAATTCTTTAGAAGTTGCAACCCAAGCCTTCTCTTGTGATTCATCTTTACCAAACTATTCGTGTTTTGATTGAATTCTCTAGAAACGTGCTAAATACTTTGTGAGAATTGAGTGACCCGAATCATTATTAAAATAAAATACAGTGGTAAAATAAAATAAAAGTAAAATTCATATAGAACTACACTTCTTTTATTTTATTTTAGAATAAGATTTTTCAACCTTATTACACTTCATCTATTTGATATTGATCAGAATAAGGTGCTTCAACCTTATTACACTCCTATTAGAATATAGTTTTACAAGCCTATAAATAGACATAGTCTACTCCTCTTATAATCATTCGAATTCAACATAGTGAATTATCTTCTCCTCTGCCCGTGGTTTTTTTCTAGAAAGGGTTTCCACATAAAAATCTGTGTGTTCTTTATTTTTTTTTCTCTTTTCTTTGCGATACATTGTCATTATCGACGTTCTATTTTTTTAACATACTCCAATAGCCAAATCGTGATAGCAACTGATGAATTCTCCTAACCAGTGCAGAGTTGGAACCCTCTGAAGATCTTTCATTAATTATCTTAACCACTTCTAGACTATCAGATTGAATTAACACTTTGTCATACCCTCGGTCAATTAAAAGTGTTAACCTATCCAAGATACCCCATACTTCCACATCGAACACTGAACAACTCCCCAAGTACCTGTTAAATCCAAATAACCACTTCCCATTGCGATCTCGCATAATTCCTCCTATTGTAACGAATCCAACGTCATGATTTATTGAACCATCAATGCTCAAACGAACCCAATTCCTAACCAAATTTGAGTAAGGTATGTTATACATGTCTCAATCACATGCCCTCTAGCTGCCAATAAATATTGTTTCGCCCAACTATAGGAAGTCTTAATTATATCTCCCCTACTCCAAGAAATGTCTTGAAAAATGAAGATATTTCAATTTTTCCAGAGAGCCAGTCCACATCCTCATAAAATTATATTTAACTTTAATGATAACTATTTTAATAAATATGAAAATAATAGTTTATGAGAAGATAAATGTAACAGTCAGTTTTCAGTGAAATCGGAACAGTGGTTTCAAGACCACAAATCTGAGTCCGAAAAGAAAAATTATTTTAATATTATTTTACGGTCTGAATTATGATAGAAATATCGTATGAAAATTTCATTAGGAAAATTTTACTGATTACACGTTTAATTGATAAAAGGACCAAATTGCACGAAATGCAAAAGTAGAATTCTAGTAGCTGTAAGTATCAAATAGCTCTGGAATTCAAAATTGGAGGTCCTTATATGGAAAATAGACCTGTAACAACCCTAACCCAGATCCATCGCTAGAACAGGGTTATGGAGCATTATCGGAGTTTACAAATTAATTATCAGACATTTCATTTCATCTAGCATTCATATTAGAAAAAAAATAAAATCATACATATTGTCCCTTAAACGAACCCTCGAGGCTCAAATTTACGCATTAGAAATAAATAGAGACTAAGTCGAAAACTCAAAAAAAAATTCAAAAGTATTTAAAAATTTCAATACTACAAGGGTCACACAGCAGTGTGGCTAGGTCGTGTAACTCACACGGTTTGGAGACATGCCCGTGTCTCAGGCCGTGTGGACATTCGAAATAGGGACACATGGTTGTGTCTCAGCCCGAGTTTGTGCCCGTATGAGTATACTGACTTGGGTCACACGGCCAAGTCACACGCCCGTGTGCGAGACCGTGTAAGCATTCTATTTTATGCAAATTTAAGATACAGGGGACACACGGCCGTGTCTCTACCCATGTGGACGAAAATAGGCCGTTTTACGAGCCATATTTCTCACCTAATTCTATGTCAATCTACAATCAACATAACACATATCAACAAGTCATTATTAGACATCCAAACCAAGCCAAAATAAATGGCTAAACTCAACAAATTACATATAGGCCATCATTAAACAAAATACCTATACATGTTATTATAACCAAAATCAAAACATTCGAAAGTACCAATAGAACCGATTGATAGTGTGATACAACTCCGACAAGCTTCCAACCCAATCGAGCTTTCGATAATCTGAAAAGTAAAGGAAAACAAATACATAAGCAATGAATGCTTAGTAAGCTCGTATAAACTTTAATCATAATACTTCTTTTCAAAGATGAAATTTATACTTATCAAGAATAATCCAATATTGATACCACAACACTCATGAAGGTATATTTAACAACTCACTAAGCGAATAAATCTACAGTATCACTTATACATATTATTGCTAGCATAGTAGGATTTTAAACAACTTTAACTCTTCTCAAATTTCTTTATTTTCATTTGCGTTTCTTTACTTTTCACACTCATTCCATATGCATAACACACCAGTCATAGGCATATCATTCAACCATAGCCACAAGCTAGTGCATTTAAACATAGACCTTTTTCGAATTAATCACATGATAACTCATTTCATAGGAAATTGCATAACTTAAACCTTACCACTCTTTCATGAGCACAAGTATATTTTCACTTGAGCATTTAACATTTCAATGCATCTTGTAATTAAACATATTACCATTCAACCAGAAATTTGGCACTTGCCTAAACGTCAAACAAGAACACTTGTTACCGCACTTGAACATATTTCATATAATTTCAACATCAATAACCTTATTATTTCAACATGTTACACTTGAATTTATTACTCGTCTCAACTTACATAATTTTCATGTATCAACATATCAAGATAATGATATATATATATATATGCATTTCATGATACATATCATCTTTTACTGTTTCTTCATATATATATATCATCTAAGACAACTCCCGATAACTTATCATTCGAAGAACGACTTACGGATATGAGTACATCATTTTCAGAAGCCCGAAGACTGAACAGAAGCTCATGAGAGCTAAACAGAAACCCATAAGGGTTGAATAGAAGCTCGTAAGAGCTGAACAGGAGCCCATAAGGGTTAAACTAAAGCTCAAAAGAGCTGAACGGAAACCCATAAGGGTTAAACTAAAGCTAAAAAAAGCTGAATGAAAACCCATTAGGGTTGAACGGAAAATCATATGAGTTAGCAAAAGCTCGCGAGACCTAAATTCGCAATAAATGCTAAACCTCAATTTACTTGGGTAATTTGTCGTCAATTCATCCTTTGCATTTACCATCAATTCATGATTTGCCACAGAACGATTGTACTCAATCCTGCGTTCAATTCGTTTTGAGCATTCAATTCAAAACTCATAATTTTAAAGATATGTTACTTTCATCAATAGATATAAATAAATACATAATATCATTCATCAATTTAATATACAAACATTAAAGTTTAACCATAGGAACTTACCTGAATTGAATTGTAATAATTGCAGGAGTTCAAGGACTATTTTGTTATTTTTCTTTTTTCACGAGTATCTATGGAATCTTGATCTAAAATATAAAATTACTCATTCATTAGAATATATTTCAGTTCCAATTTATTTCACAATTTATACCTTTCAATTTTTCAAATTTACACAAGTAGCCTACCTTTTACAACTTTTACAATTTAGTCCATTAACTAGTTAATCTATCAATTCAACTAATTTTTCTCAAGTAATAATTTATCGAAATATTCTAGGCTATCATACAACCCTTAATAAAATAGAAATTTAATACTAACACCTAATATTTTAACTATTTTCACAATTTGATACTAACATTAATATTTAACAAAAATCACTTTATAATATCATCATACAACATAATTAAAGCTCTAAACCCACTTGATATTAATAATTTATTTCAATATATTAATTTAGACAATATAAAAATTTATTTCATGCAATTTGGTCATTTTTGAAATTTTTACAAAATTGCCCTTAAAATTTTACTTTTATTCAATTTTAGTCCCTGAGCCTAAAACATGCAAATTAGTCATTTTTAATGTAAACCCATGCTAGCTGAATATTCATATATATTTTCCTCCTCCTCCTCCTCTCCATTCAACATCCTTAATATATATATTTGTTAGAATCTTTAGCTTTTAGTATATAACATGCTTATATGTTCATATCAAAGTTGTCCACTTGAGTCATAGTCACTAAATTATTTATATCTTGAGCTACAGAATTTTAAATTAAGATCCGCTTGATTTTTTTGAAACTAGACTCAAATATCTTTCTACCATAAAAGTTTCAGAATTATAATTTAACCAATAAGTACAATAAAATCTTCAAACTTATCCCTGTTCTGCTATTTGACAACTTCGACCTTTCTTTACTAAAAATTAGTTATCTCTTAGTACGGGGTTTGGATGAGGTTTTCGTTTGTTTCTCTTGAAAGTAGACTCATTAATAATTTAAAAATATAAATTTAAACCCATAATTATTTTTTTTACAATTTTTGATGATTTTCCAAAGTCAGAACAGGGGAATCGAAATCAATCTGACCTTGTCTCACAAAAATTCATATATCTCATAATATGAAATTCTTTTGCTTACAACGTTTCTTCTATGTAAAACTAGAATTAATAGGCTTTAATTTAATACTTTAATTAATCTCTAATTCAATTTCTAAAATTTTTGGTGAATTTTCAAAGTCAGACTACTGCTGCTGTCCAAAACAATTTTAGTGCAAAATGTTGATAACCAAGTTTATAACACCCTCCTTTCCTTTCCCTGAAATATTTCCCATCACTTCCTCTTATTTCCCTTCACTAACATATCAAAAAGATATGACCTTATATAAGAAAACTCTACTTTAACATCATTTTCATGCTTTTTCAATAATATCAAACTTAAAAATATATTAAAATCTTAATGTTCTTACCTTGTCCTATTGATTTCAATTTTTAACTTAATTTTCTCTCTCCTCCAACTTCTATTTTCTTGAATCCAAGGTGATTTTCTTGTTCTCCATAGTCTCCTTATCACTTTTCTCTCTTGGTGACTATGAAAATTTCTTGAAATTCTTGGTGAAAATGGTAGATTTTTGGTGAAAGAACCAAATTGTAAAGAAGAGAAGATTTCTTTCTTTCTTTCTTTTCTCTTTTCACGTTGGTAGCATGGAAAGATGAATAGAATTCTTCATCTTTCTTTCCTTATATAATAAATAAAATAATAAAATATAATTAAAAATCAAATCAAAATATTAATAAACTAATATTTAATTAATTAATTAATCTAAAATATCACCAACATATCATTACTCTTCAAACTTATCTTCCTTGCTAAATGACTATTTTGCCCCTAATGATTCTTCAAAATTTCTCTATTGACTTATCACTTATTTTGGTAAAATTGTGATTTAACCCCTCATACTTTTTCCACGTATTCAATTTGGTCCTAATTCATCCATTTTCCTTATTTTCTAGATCATTCCACCCTTAAAATATTTTCACTATTGGTCCTTCAACTTTTTCATATTTACACTTTAACCCCTCAAATTTTGAATATTTACTCTTGGGCCACAAAAATTTTCTCACTTTTGCGATTTAGTCTGTAACACCCCTAACCCGTATCCATCGCCAGAATAGGATTATAGAGCATTATCGGAGTTTACAAATTAATTTACAGACATTTCATTTCATCAAGCATTCATATTTATAACCAATCAAAATCAAAACATTAATGAGCTAATGTTGGCCAATTTAACTTATACATGCCATTATAACCAGAATCAAATGATCCAAAACTACCGATATAACCAATGGATAGTGTGATATATTTCCGACAAGCTTCCAACCCAATCGAGCTTCCGATAATCATTTCAATGCATCTAATAATTATACATATTATCAATAATAATTCAATTCCAATAATAAAAAACATATTTATATAATATTCACCACCAAATAACATTCACTTTAATTAAAATTATACAGAATATAGTTCATACGAACTTACCAAGCTAAATTGCAAAAATATCAAAATTCAGGGACATTTTGGTAATTTTCTATTTTCCACGAATTTCTACCCAATCTTGATCTAAATTAATATTTCATTCAATTTATTAATTTAAATAATAAAACAATTCATTTCATGCAATTTGGTCACTTTTTGACATTTTTACAAATTTACCCTTAAAATTTTACTTTTATTTAATTTAGTCCCTGAACCTAAAACATGCAAATTAGTCATTTTTAATGAAAACTCATGCTAGTTGAATAATGATTTATTTTCCTCCTCCTCCATTCCACATCCTTAATGTATATAACATCCTTATATTTAACATTATCTATAATTTCACTATTTATTTATATGTTCATTCAAAGTTGTCCAGTCATGTCACTAAATTATTTATATCTTGAGCTACGGAAATCCGAATTAAGATCCGCTAAATTTATATAAAACTAGACTCACATATATTCTTACCATAAAATTTTCGGAATTTATAGTTTAGCCAATAAGTACATTTTATTCTTTAAAGTCATCCCTGTTCTGCTATCTGACAGTTTCAACCCTTCTTCACTAAAAATTAATTATCTCATCATACGGAATTCAGATGATTTTAACATTTGTTTCTATTGAAAATAGACTCATTAATAATTTTAAACATATAAATTCTAACCCACAATTATTTTTATACAATTTTTAATGATTTTCCAAATTCATAATAGGGGAACCCGAATTCATTCTGACCTTGTCTCACAAAATTTGTTATATCTCATGATTTACAATTCCATTACTTACACCGTTTCTTCTATGAGAAACTAAACCTGATAAGATTTAATTCCATATTTTTTTCATCCTCTAATTCGATCTCCACAATTTATGGTGATTTTTAAAATTTAACCTACTGCTGCTATCCAAAACTGTTTTAGTGCAAGATGTTGATTACTAAGTTTATAACTCCCTTATTCACTTTCTTTATAATATTTCTCATCACTTTCACTTATTTCCCTTCACTAATATATCAAGAACATAAGACATTATATAAGAAAACTCTACTATAACATCATTTCTGTCGAAACCATTTTTTTATGAAAACATGGTCGACTTGGATTTTGAAAATGAAAACGAACACTGGAGTTGCCACCAATCCTTTTTATTTAGGTGTGATCGGATCACCTCATAATTAAATCATCTTAATAAAAATTTAAATTTACTAAAACGATAATTTTGGTCTTATAAAATCCAGAAAACGGGTTCGGAAGTCGGTTACGCACGAGGAAGGGTTAGCACCCTCGACACGCCCAAAATTCGTACATTGTTGATTAATTAGTGTCTTAATATCAAAAAATGTGCAAATATTTTAAAATACAATCCTTGTATCAAAAAAACTTGTATAAATCAAATTACCCGTTAAGACCCTCTCATTTCGGAGAGAGAAAATGTCACACCCAATGAGTTAGGGCATGATATTTCACCTCCTCAAAAATGAGATTGTCCTAAAAAACTCATGCAATAAAATTTAAAAGGATATTCAATTGTTTAAGTCAGATGAAGAAATCGTAACCCAATACGTTAGTGCACAACGTATCGAATTCCCGATACGAGAATACATGCCAAAAAATTTATTTATTCAAAAGATATTCGATTATCTCAGTCTTAGAAAAAATCATACTCCGTAAGTTAGAACACAATCCTTTATTAATTCCCGAGATTATTAAAAAATTCATGCTATAAAAAGGTTCATGTATTTGGATTTGTCGAGAAAATTGAAACCCTGTAAGTTAGGGCATGACCTTTCGAATTTAAACACGAAATTTTGCTTATTTTGAAGTCACGATTTATGCATCAAATAAAATTAATCTAACACGAAATGGTAGAAATAGAACACAATGTTAATATGTGTAACAAAGCAATAATGAATACGATGATATAAGCATAAATAACACGAGCAACACAATGGGAATAAGATAAATAAATAAAGGGACAAATCAATTATATACAAAATGACAAATGAATGGAAAAATAGAACTAAGACGTATTTAAAATAACAATGGACACACATAAATAAATAAATAAATAAAGACAATAAATACTAACAATAAAGAAAATAAATAAAATTATAAAAATATAAAAAATATTTGTATGTATAGACATATATATGACAAAGTTTAAAATTAAAAAAGGATATAGATGAGTAAATAATAATAATAATATAATAAAATAGCAAATAATTCAAAGTTAAAAACTCAAAAGATATAAGTAATTACAAAATAATGAAATATAATAAAACAAAATATATTTACAATTTAAATAAGTAAATATAATAAATAGGAATATAATAAATAATAATACAAAGCTAATAGTATAATATAATAATATAATAGTAATGAATAAATAAGCATAAAAAGAAAATGTAATTATAGTAATAAATTAATAAAAAATACAAAAAATATCAAAAAGAGACTAATTTGAATTTTAAAGCAAAGATTAGGGGGCAAATCAGAAATAAAATAAAAGGGGGGACCTTTCTGAACAAGCGCATAACATGGAGGGACTAAAAGGGTAATTTTCTCTTCTCCTCCAAAACGACATCGTTCCAGCAAGGACTAAATTGAAATCGCGGAAAAATTATTGGGTAAAATTAAAAAACTAAAAGTACTTGATTGTAAAGCCATTAAAAAGCGGAAGGGCTAAAGGTACAATTAGCCCTTCTAACAAAAACGCGCGGATCCTAGCCTTGGAGCGGGTCAGGTCGCGGGTTAGGGCCAAAACGACGTCATTTTGGCACCTAACCTCTAGTTGCAAAACGACGTCGTTTCTCAATGTTATAAAAGCCAAATTTTTTCTAAAATTTTTCATTTTCCCCTTTTCCTCTGAAAAAATAGCAAAAACCTCTCAAGCACCCCCTTTTCTCCAGCCTAGGGTCAGGCCACTAACCGTCGTGCCGACTGTCGGTTGCCAGCGTCGGCGCCGTCGCGCACGGTGGTCGACAAAGATAAAAAGTCCCCTTTTTAAGATCTCGACCCCCTAAGTTCAAATACGGCCTCAAAATGCCCAAAAAACAAAAGAAATAGGACCATCAACCTTCTCAATGATCGATTTTGGCACCGGAGAAGGAGCCTCTGACGACAAGGACGCGGATCAACTTCGGTAGGTTTCTTTTCCCTTTCTTTTTTTTTATATTTTCGTATATGTAAAAAATAAAATAAATAAAAAAATAGGAATACATAACCAAAATAAGTACCTAAAACAGAAATAATAGATCACATTGAAAGTGTTGTGTTTTTTTATTTCATGTTCGTGAAAAAAGGGAACCCCTACAAGCATTAGATCTCGGCTTTTATAGCCGATTTGAACATCATTTTAGTTCCTATTTTGGTTATTTTTTGCTTGGTTCTTCTGTTGTTGCGTGTTTTTGTAGGTAATTGATGGGGGTGTGGCAGAGAGCAAGTGGCGGTGGCAGAGTGCAGGTGCGCCACTTGCGCTGATGATGTGACGACGGCGGTGCTGGGCTAGCTAGGGTTTCAGAAAAGCTGAAACCCTAGATTGACTAATGGGTTCTGGGTCTGATTTGGAGTGTTGGGCCTGGGCCATACGTGTTTTGGGTTGGGTAGCAGTTTGGTTTGCTATTTGGGTTTTTGGTCTCTGCTTGTTGGGTCATTTGTTTTGGACTTATAGACTATTTTATTGATTGGGTTGCTGGGCCGGGTAAAATTTGGGTTGTACAATTTTTATGCTTTTTCAATAATATCAAACTTAAAAATATATTGAAATCTTGATGTTCTTACCTTGTCCTATTAGTTTCAAACTTTAACTTGATTTTCTCTCTCCTCCAGCTTCTATTTCTTGAATCTAACTTGATATTTTAGCTCCCCATAGTCTCCTTGTTATCTTTCTCTCTTGATGAATATGAAAATTCATTTGATTTCTAAGTGAAAATGGTGAGTATTTGGTGAAAGAACCAAATTGTAAAGGAAAGAAAACTTTCTTTCTTTCTTCTTTTTCTCACGTTGGTGCATGGGAAAGATGATGATAATTCTTCATCTTTCTCTCATTATATATTAAATACAATAATAATAAAATAATAAAATATCTCATTAAAATATTAATAAACTAATAATTAATTAATTAATTAATCTAAAATATCACCAACATCATCATTGCATTCTAGATTTCTCTCTCTTTTATTTGACCATTTTGCTCTTTATAATCTTTAAAATTTCCATCTTTGAGTCATAACTTAATTTGGTAAGATTGCGATTTAGTCCCTCAAAATTCTTCACCTTTTCAATTTGGTCCTAATTTATCCATTTTCCTTAGTTTCTAGATTATTCCACCATTAAAATATTTGCACTATTGGTCCTTCAAAATTTTTCATATTTATACTTTTCCCCCTCAAATTTTGAGTATTTACTCTTGATCAACAAAACTTTTCTCACTTTTGCGATTTAATCCTTTCTGGAATTAATATATTATAATATACTTCCCAATGTTGCCATAACTCAAAATTTCTCTTTTTATCACTTTATTTCCTTATTTTACTATATCAAGGATACCTGCTTTCTTATTGTAGTAATTTTTGGGGTATTACAGTAGTAATTTTCGGGATATTACATAGTCCTTTCTTGAATTAATATATCATAATATACTTCCCAATATTGACAGAACTTAAAATTTCCTTTTTTGTCATTTTATTTCCTTATTTTACTATATCAAGGATAATATCTTACTTTCTTACTATAGTAATTTTCGGGGTATTACAAGACCATTAAGAGGAGTTAGTAGATAAGTATGATGATTCATCCATGGAAAATTAAGAAAAGAAAATGATAAAATTGGAAAGATGATAAATAATAAAATAAAACTAAATATCATGATTTATCATCTTTCCTAAAATAAAAAAGACATGGAAACCTTAGTTTGAAGCTTGAAGATAGACAAGCTTGCTTTGGCTCAATTAGGTGAATATTCAAGTCTCATTTTTAGTAATTTTTATGTTTTTGATATCGTAATAGCTTAATTTAGCTATCTCGGGGATTAATTTACAAAGTTATCAAAGTACTAGGTTTTGCCATGGATGAATATAGTTGAATTATGAAGTTTTATGGTAGAAAATGAAAGGTTGTTTATAGATAAACAACTTTTGTAAGGGGAATTTTGATGAAATTATAATTTAGGGACTAAATTGAAAAGTTATAAAATTCATGGAAAAATTTTGAATTTTATGAAATACATGGGCTGCTATTGTTACATGTAAAAATCGGCTAGGCTTGGAATAAGGATTAAATTGCATGAATTTCATTTTCCGAGCCTAGGGACAAAATTGTAATTAATCAAAAGTATAGGGGCAAAATAGTATTTTTGCCTAAGATGTGAATTGGATTGAATTGTATATGAATTGTATTAAATTGAGTTAAATTTACTCACATAGATCTGGATAGACAAAATACGAAATTAAATCGAGGAAAAGAGAAAGTGTCGGATTAGTAGACACCAAATCAACAAACACTTGTCAAGGTAAGTTCGTGTAACTAAATTGTGTATATTTATATGTTTGAATTGAATATTTTATATGTGAATTGTGAAATTTTTATTTATATGAAATTGATTACATATCCAACAAAGCCCGATAAATGTTAAGTTTCGTTTGAATAGATGAAATTTCGATGGATATAGTGTTCCTGAATTGGTTGTGGTCCTGCATATGTTGCGGACACACCACAGCTCGAAAGAGTCTCGTTATTAGCCCTCTCGAGCTTCCTGTTATATGGTTCCTACGAGCTTCCCGTTAATAGCTCTTCGGAGCATCCCGATCGGTTGTGATCCTGCATGTGTTATGGACACACCTGCAACTTTTATGAACGTCCCGATATATGGCTCTTCGTGAGCTTCCTGATTAAAGGCTCTTTGTGAGCTTCCTAAATAATGGCTCTCTGGAGCTTCCTGTTATTGGCTCGCTCGAACGTCCCGATATATGGCTATCCGGAGCTTCCTGATTAATGGCTCCTCGGAGCTACCCGTTATTGGCTCGTATAAGCTTTCTGAATATGGCTCTTATGAGCTTCCTATTATACATCCCGAATAAGCTTCCCGTTACATGGCTCGTATGAGCTTCCCGTTATATGGCTCGAGAGAGTTTTTTTCGTTTCTGTGTTTACATGAGCGTTCCCGAATATGAATTGAGGGATTATAGATTTGTACACTTCGAGTGTACTACCCAGGTATCCATTGATATTTTAAATGATTCAACGAACAAAATCTTGATATGAGAAAATAAATGAATTTAAAGTGAGTCATTACCCGTATATACATGAAGTATATGAAATTGATATATGAATACAAGAAGTGGAAAGTTATGAACATGGAAACTTGATATTGTTAAGCTCATACATGTTCCTTGACATTTATATGAAATATGTGTCTAACATGGTTGATGAGGATATGTGCTAGGGCTTTTGGCCATCTTGCTTGAGGCATTACTAGACATATCACAGTTCATACAAATATTCATTACATTTCACAACTCAAAATTTTACCACATCAAATCTCGAAACTTAATCAAATATCAAATTTATAAAAATAATCATAACATTAAAAAACATTGCATAGTTAAAACATAATCCGGCAGCTATCTAAACATATCATATAACGAACGTATAGAAATTTACTATTCCTTTAGTCGTATATCAAATTTAATTTTTATAAATATATATAAACTCTTGCACATATACAAATTTAAACTTCAAACAAAATAGACTTTACTATTAAAAATTTTCATTTATTCATTTATACGGCATTGGAAATATAAAACATAACCAAACATACTTTATTTACTATAATATCATACGCATATTTACTAATGTCTAAACCATAACTACATATAATTACCAAATTAATATTAACTTATTCCATTAATTAACCACATGGCATACTAGTCATATATACATATATAATCATTTAAACAAGTATCATTTCAATGACCAAATATATTTCTTTTCTTGACACAAGTTCTTGCGCAAATAACCATATTGATTTGAACCATTTGAGCACAAATTATACTAAAAAAAATCACCAAATTCGCATTCTTTAAATCCATACACATAACCATTCACTAACTATATATTCGGTCTTGTAAGATGGTTTTAATACATAACATAAACCACATCACATACCTATTTATAAAATTTTAATACTTTAGTCAAATATTCTTGTACCCATATTCCTCACTTCTAAACCATTTCACCAATGCAAACATACCATTTCAATTTGACTCAAAGTAACTATATCAAATTGTCAAATTCCTATAGCTTAGCCTAGTACACACATAACAAATAAAAAAAATTCCAAAGTTACCAACCGTACCTATTTAACCAATTAATCAAGCATAACATATATGAATACATTACTAATACAAACCTATTCAATATAACCTATACACATTTGGACTTATAATCATCTAACCCATACACATTCGGACATATAATGAACTTCTAGCCTTTAAATACATAGCTCATTTTAAAAGACCTAACCAAGCTCACTTAAATACTAAATCCATACATACCACAATTTATATATATATATCAAAACATTTACCACAATATTATCTAACATAACAACCATATACCGCATAATTAAGCCAAGGTCAAATGATAAAACCAAACACATTAAACATTTAAACAAGAACTCATATAACCGAACCTATGCAAAGTCATCAGGCCATTTTCTCATGGCTTTATATATATACATGCCCAAAAATAAAACATTTCAACTATGTTATACATGCCTTATGCTCAAAATCAACTTAGTAAAATACCAAAAAAAATAGTCGATAGCGTGATAGAATTTGCTGACGATCCCCGAGCTTGTAACGACTCCAAAATCTATAAAACAAAGATAAACAAGTACAAACACACAGTAAGCTATTAAAGCTTAGTAAATCATAAGCATAAACATAAATATTAATAATGGCATATTAACATTTAGCTAGTAAGGCCGAATTCACTTAATTTACAATTCAAAGATATCATTTACTACCAAGGTCATACTTTGATCTCACATACATATTATATGGCCGAATATAACTATCATAATTACATACATAAATTTCCCTTTTAATTTCATAATGACCTTAATAGGCAGAATCATATACATCTGTTCAAATATTATAATCCAAAATTCATATTCACATACCTTAATCATTTCAAGTAATCAACTTACCTCGTTTCCGTATAAACATTTACTATCACATACCTGAACCCGTAATTCGATTTTTCATTCAGTCTTTACCTCACATTGCCCGTTGAACCGTTCGGAATTTAAAAGGATACGGAGATAATCAGAAAGCTCGTACAATGCCAACGTCCCAGACGTGGTCTTCCATGTAATCACATATCGATGCCACTGTCCCAAACAGGGTATTACACGTAAACAAGTTGATGCAAACATCCCAGACGTGGTCTTA
Source organism: Gossypium hirsutum (assembly GCF_007990345.1). NCBI lineage: Eukaryota > Viridiplantae > Streptophyta > Magnoliopsida > Malvales > Malvaceae > Gossypium > Gossypium hirsutum. The sequence goes on from NC_053444.1 coordinate 38,276,334, forward strand.
CACGAAAAACACATGTCAGAGGTCCTATGTCATGACATATGTATCCTATCCATTCCTAGGGTTCGTACGGGACTTTCAAACATTTTATCTCGATCGAAACGAGCTCGAAACATAGTTCCCCTATCTCAAATCACATTCGGCCAAACACATATATAATCGAATAATTCATTTCATCACATAATATTTATATATTCTCAAGTTTAACAACATTCAAATGCCTATAGACTTACCTCGAACGTTGTCGAACGGTTAAATCAACTATTCTTCTACTTTCGATTGCCCCCGATCTAATTTTGTTTTCTTTCGTTCTTGATCTAAGTAAATTCAAATTTAACTAATTTAACCACATATTCATTCAATTAAATCCAAAAAACACATAAATAGGCAAATTACCATTTTGCCCCTAACATTTTACACTTTTTACAATTTAGTCCCTATCACATAAAACACAAAATACACAAAATTTCACTTCACCATAGCTAGGCTGAATATTCACAAGCTCCGAACAAGTCCACATTTTTCATTTATTTCACATTTTTGTCCCTCAAAAATTTATTTTCACAATTTAGTTCAAATTACTCAAATTCATAAAAAATCTCAAGACAAAACATGTTAATCTTTCACATATCTTTAATATTTCATCAACAAACAACAAAACTCACAAGCTATCATCAATGGCAAAACACAAAATCATCATCAAACTCAAAAATTAAAACATGGGCATTGAAGATAACTTAGCAACGATCTCAAAAACGTAAAAATTATCAAAAACCGAAATCGAAACATACTATAGTAGGCCAATTATGCCCAACCCAATAAATAGGACCCAAAAAAACTGTATCATAAATTGGTCCAATTATCAAAGTCTATTTACAACATTACAAGCCCAAATTACAAATAAAAACCTAAAACCCAAATGGCCCAAAACTATACCAACTTTCAGCCAAAGAAGAAAACCCTAGCCGCATGCCTTGCTACTGCCGCCGCTCCACCTGCGCCGCACGCCGCCAACGCTCACCTATCACCGACCCTTCACGCCCCTGACATCTACAAAACAAGCATCATGCAATAGAAGAAAATAGCCAAATAGCAAGATGACAAAAAATAGAAATTAAAGAGTTGTAACGTGGCTATAAAAGCCAAGATATTCTCGTTGTAAATTTTTTACGCGCATAAGTAAATAAAAAAAACAGAACATATATTTTAAAAGGTTGACTAAAATCTGATTGTTTTCTTTTCGCTTTTCGCTTTTTTGTTTTTTGTTTTCCTTTTTATTTATTTATTTATTCATTTCTTTTACAAATCAGTTTTAACAAATAATATAGAATAAAGAAATGTAAAAGGAAATACCTAAGATTGCCCCCACAAGCCCCATCGTAGGATCCCCTCTTTTGGTCGCCTAAATCGAACTAAGAGAGGGCATTGAGGGTCTTTTCCTCCGGCCTTTGGCCCAAAAAGGCTCAGCCTTCAATCGACTTTTTAAACGGGGTTAAAAACATTATTTTTCTGTGGCTCCAACCACTGCCTACGGCGGAGCCACGGCGGCCGACACGGCAGCCATTAGCCGAAGACCTAGGCCGAATTCTGGGGGTAAGGCCGAGAGAGAGAAAGACCAAAGGGCTCTCTGTTTTTTCTAAAAAATGAAAGGGGGAATTTTTTTTTCTTTTTTTAGTATTTATATAAGGTGTAAAACGGCGTAGTTTTGGACTTTAGCATCAATGACCAAAACGGCATCGTTTTACATAAAACACAAGAGCCGACCCGAGACCCGACCCGAATGCGGCCAGGATTCGCAAGTTTTGCTTGGAGGGGCTAATTGCATGTTCAGCCCCTCCGCCTTTCAATGTAGTGCAATCTGGTCCCTTTTGTTTCTTTTTATTTTGGCCCCATAAATTTTATATTTGTTTCATTTTGGCCCACACCGAAACGTTGCACTGTAGGGCTAGAAATATTGCCCAGTCGGTGCCTCATCCTTTGAGCATGTCCTATTTTGATCCCCGGAAGCACACTTTTTACTATTTACAGTGTTTACCCTGAATTTTATTTCAATTATAGTTTAATCTTATCCCGTTTAACTTTATTTTTTTCGGTTTTTTTTTAAAAAAGGTAAAGGGTTTATTAATTGTCTCATTTAATATTTTATTTATTTGTTTATTTACTTACTTTCAATTTGTAATCTAATTTATATTATTTTTTTATATTATTTTATCTTATCTATTTTTTTTTTGTTTTCATTAGCTTGTTTATTTTATGTTTGGCATTAATAGTGCTATTTATTCTATTATTTATTTGTTTGTTTTTTGTTAAATACTTTCAAAATATAAATTTATTATTATAATTGGTGTTCTTGTGATATTTTCATTGGCATAATTATTCTCATTAATGCATGTTAATATTGAAATTTATTAGTATTAATGTTATATGTGTATTCTATGATGCATAGTATGTCATGATTGTTTTAAATATGTATCGTATTATCGTTATCAGTCGTGTACGACCCCTCCTTTTACAAACGATTTCTTTTCGAATATAATCAAAATGCACGCATACTATTTTTAAATATTCCATTAGTGCTCATTCAAATAAAAAAAAGAAAATTTTCAAAGAAAGGCAGTACTTTGCGTTTTGGCAATTCAAGAAACCGTACCCTAGCTTACGGGGTTTCGATTTTCTTATTAAACCTAAATAGCAAAATACCCTTTTTAAAACTTCAAAATACAAAATTTTGATGAAAATTAAAAAGACGAGCTTATTCTCCTAGGTTCTAAACATCGTGTCCTAACTTACGGGACGTGACATTTCATTACCTTGAGATGAATGGGTCTTTAACCTTCTTTTCAATTTATTCAAGCATTTTTATAGCATTAATAAAAAGGATCGTATTTTAAATTTCTTTCCAAATTTTTAACTTTTGACATTAAGACATTAAGTAATCGATTAGGTACCAATTTTGTGCGCGTTGAGGGTGCTAACCATTCCTCGTACGTAACCGACTCCCGACCCATTTTTTGGATTTTGTAGACCAAAAATGATCGTTTTAATAAATCTAAAATTTTATTAAAATGATTACATTGCAAGCTGATCGAATCATTCCTAAATAAAAAAATTGGTGGCGACTCCCATTTTAATTTTCATTTTCAGACCAAAGTCGACCCCTTTTCAAAAAAATTGGTTTCAACAGCTTGGCAACTCCACTGGGGACAAATAATAGAATGAAGCCGTAAATTGATTATTTTTGTCTTTTGGTCAAAAATTGATAATTCGGTTTAAAATTTTGATGCCTTTGTTACATTTCATTCTTGTGGTTTCCATATGTTGTTTTCTTTGGTTCGAGTCTTAGTATATTTTTGCACATCGCGTTGCATAATCGTTTGATTTTAACCCTCTTAAGTGGGAGTGAGAAGTTATTCCTTAGTCAGGTTTTCACCTCCGTATAAGATAGTGGATCGCTTTCGGGATACATCCGTACCTATGTCTTTGTGAGATTTTCATCTCCATATAGCCATAGGGAAATGTATTCCCCTGAACCGAACTTGGTCCATATGAGCCTATAATGGGTGAGGATTGAAGAATTTGCAGGTTCAGGTACCTTTACTTTAGAATCAAGCCGCATATAGTGAGCCCTAAGAGCTTACCCTAGGTAGAGCCATACCAAACCCTAGTAGTTACCCGAATAGGCGCTTTACTTATTATTTTTCACATGCTTTAAACTTATGCTTCATGTTATACTGACTTGCTGTGTTTTGCTTTAAATTTGATTGCATGGCATTTTTAACATAAACGAGGTGTTGATTCACATTCGGTATCTAAATAGAGAGCTTATCACGGAAAGGGGGTTTCTTGATAAAATGGAAGATAATGCGGCCGTTCGAATTTGATTCGAAAAAATACAACAAAAAAAAGGTGATAGTCTTGCGGAGGGATACGTGTCAGAGTTATGGGACTTCACTCGTATCAATGTGACCCAGAATAACCTACAAGAATTGAAAGAGATATGGGATCAGTGGGACGATGAGATCAGACAGCTCTTTTACAATAATTATGGTGATCTGCCCTATCTACTCGACATGAAGGTAGACAAGCACTTGTTTCAAGCTCTCACTCAGTACCGGAATCCTGTTTACAGTTGTTTCACTTTCGGGAGGGTTGATTTGGTGCCCACTGTAGAAGAATACACAACCTTGCTTCGGTGCCCAAAGATTTAAGTTGACAAAGCCTATTCGAGAGCTGCCAACGTCCCGACTTTCTTAAAGAAACTGATGAATATCATTGGAATGAGTGAGCAATGGGTCGCAGCCCGAATTAAGCAAAAAGGGGACAGCAAATGTATACCTTAGAAGAATTTGTGGGATCTAATTTTGGCACATCCGAATGTGAAGAAAAGGGTTGATGTTTTCGCCTTGAGCATTTACGGTTTAGTTGTTTTCCCCAAAGCACTAAGGCATGTAGATGAAGAGGTCTCAGACTTATTCGATAGGCTTAATAAATGGGTCACACCCATCCCAGCAATTTTAGCAGAAACGTTCAGATCCTTGAATGCGTGTCGGAGAGCGGGCGATGGAAGGTTAATTGGGTGTGCTAAGCTTTTCCTAGCTTGGTTCCATAGCCACTTCTGGAAGGTACAAAAGGTCTCCTATCGAGTCTTCTTTGAGAACTACTCCCTATTAAAGGAATTAGTGGCTACACCAAGGCGATATGACATCACAGAAAATAAGTGGATGGCAATTCTCCAAAATCTTCGGGAGGAGGATGTCGAGTGGAGAGCTTCGTGGATGATCCCTAATGAGATTTTGTATCGGTGTGGAGAGTTTGACTGGGTTCCTTTGCTCGGGATTTGGGGAGCTGTTGGATTTGCCCATTTTTTAGTATTTAGACAGTATAGATCGAGGTGGTTCATACCGGCAACGCAAGGATTGGCTTAGTGCGAGTTTTCATACAAGGGAGATAATTACAAGAAGAAAGTTCGTGAAATATCGAATGCTTGGAACCAAACCCGCAAAATGAAAATACTTGCCATGAATCTAATGATAACTCCCGAATATAGTTGGTGGTGGGGTAGAATGATCAACGATAACATTCCTGTGTCAAGCCAGGAAGACGTTCGACCAATTGAGGAGCATCTACAGGTAATCCCATCTGAGTTAGAAATTATCAAACAAGACTTCGAAAAGAGAAGTTCAGAATTGGGAAAGAAAATAGAGCAGCTAGAAGAGGAAAAGATACGTTTGGGACTAGATGTCGATATCCACAAGCTAGAAGCCAAGAATTTAAGGAAAGGGCAGAACAAGACTGAAGAGGATTTGGATAGTCAAAAAATAGATTATAAGAAGCTGCGTTTGTCGATAAGAACTACTGGTTTGGGTAAAATGTTAGAGCAATGGCGACAAGAGATCAATGAGGAAAATACTAGAGCCGATCAATGGGAAAAGAAGTTCTAAGACACTTGAGCTCAAGAAGTTTCTTTGGAAAGGAGTCTGTTGGAATGCAAAAATGAGAAGGCGAGGTTAAGAGCTCAGGTAGCTGGGTTAGAAAAGTCACTTCACCTATACCGTAGTCGCAACTCCGTAATTGAGCTAAGAGCAAGCTTAAGTAAAATTGAAGAATTGAAGGGAAAGATAAGAGAGCTCGAAGACGCATTGCAAAATTATGAACTACGGGTAGAACTTCTTGAGAGGAGTAACGAATAGTGGTAAGAGCAGCACCATCGTTCACAAGGCCAGATTAGAGAAAGAGACTATATCATGGGTGAAGCTGTGGCTCAAGTACGGGAAATAGCTGATCATCTGCAAACCCTAGCAGTTTAGGCCGATGTATTAAGTTTAAAATATGAGTCAGAATCAGACCGAGGTCGAGAGTTAGCTTCGCTTCTTAGGAAGGTTAAGGCCTTGAGTATAAGGGCGAAGCCGTATATGTAATCTATTTCATGCAAAGAAGCCTGTTTTCTAGTAAAGTTATTCTAATGAAATTGAATCAGAATCAATGCCTCTTTTTTGCATTCATCTCATGCATCTGCATTACATTTCATCATATACATTAAGTTTCATAAAAAGACCCTAATAAATTAAAATTATGATAGTTACCCTGGAAACCAACAAGAATCCACCAACCAAATATCACTACGGTACCGGCCGTAAGACAAAAGCAATGGATCAGAGATCAGAAAGATTGGAACAATAGCAAAAAAATATGCAAGATCAGATGCAGGAAAAACTAGCTAAAATGCAACAAGACATGCAAGAATCCTAAAGCAATTTATTAAGCCAATTGACGCAACTAATGGTTGGGGCATGATAAAGGGAAGAGCCCTATAGTTAATTCTAGGGATGATCAAGAAGATCCTGCCTATCCTCCAGGCTTCTCCCCAACAAACACCCAAGCACAACCAGAGATGTGCTCACAAAGAGTACCTGTCACCATCAAACCCCAACATTAGGCCGGTGCCTCAGAACCAATGAACTTTCCAATAGGTTAGAGTTCTAACCTAAGGGACAACCCAACTAATCCCGTTGTCCCGGATCTCGATGATATGGTAGAGATGGAAAAAGCAAAAGTGGATTTGCCAAAACAACTTGAGGATCGGTGTAGATGGCTAGAGGAGAGGTTTAAAGTAATGGAAAATGCTGATTACCACTGTGGGATCGATGCTAAGTATCTGAGTTTGGTCCCTGATTTAGTGCTCTCGCCTAAGTTCAAAATGCCAGAGTTTGAAAAGTACAACGGGACTAACTGTCCTGAAGCTCATATCACTATGTTTTCTCAAAGGATGACAGGATACATCAACAATGATCAACTGTTGATCCACTGCTTCCAGGACAGTCTGATAGGGCCGGTAGCTAAATGGTACAACTAGTTTAGCCGAGCTAAAGTCAATTCGTGGAAGGACTTCGCACAGGCTTTTAAGAAGCAATATAGCCACGTGATAGATATAACACCCGATCGAATTACATTACAAAATATGGAAAATGAGCCTAGTAAGAGCTTCAAACAATACGCCCAAAGATGGAGAGAAGTGGCGATGCAAGTCCAACCACCTCTTCTGGAGAAAGAGACAACCATGCTTTTCATCAATACTTTGAAGGCTCCTTTAATCAATCATATGTTTGGTAGTGCCACTAAAAGCTTTTCAGACATAGTGATGTCTGAAGAAATGATAGAAAACGCAATAAGATATGGCAAGATAGAAGCGGGAGAAAGCGCCAAGAGGTCAGCCCCAAGGATGAAAGAGCACGAGATAAACAACGTAAGTATGTTTAGCAAAGGCTATTCTAAACCAATCATAATGGGATAGTCAAGAGCGATAACCACTAGCCATAAAGGCTCTTCAAGGCGGGAACCCAATCCAAGACCGAACGCAGAAAGACTCCAATTCACACCCATCCCAATTACGTATAGGGAACTATACCAGAATCTATTTGATGCACACGTGGTTTCTCCATTTTATCTAAAACCCATGCAGCCTCCATATCCCAAATGGTACGACGTGAATGCCCAATGCGAGTATCACGCGAGAATTACGAGGCACTCAATTGAGAATTACACCGCGTATAAGAAGTTAGTTGAAAGATTTATCAAGATGGGGATTGTAAAGTTTGACAACCCATCAGGACCAAACGTAGCAGGGAATCTATTACCCAATCATTTTGATAAAGGGGTAAATGCGATAATCGAGAGTGAGGGAAGGAGAATCAAAGCTGACGTTGCGGAGATAAAGACCCCACTGAGATGGGTTTGGAGATGAATGATAGATGGAGGTTTAATCAAGCATGAATCAAAAGAAAGACCCGAATGAGTATGGAAATATTGCAAGTTCCATGCCAAAGAGGGTCATGACATTCAAAATGCACCAAGTTTAGGGCCATGGAGCAAAATTTAATGGACAACAAAGAGTTGGAGTTTTATGAAGAGATCAAAGGATTAGAAGAGGGAGAATTTTATACCTCGAAAGAAGGATCTACGGGAAAATCCCAAAGGGTTAATCACCCGGTGGTAATTATTTCGTGGCCAAGGAGCACAGAAGCTGGAATACAAATGGTGCCGAGGGTCATAATCCAAAAACCTGTATCATTTCCCTACAAGGATAGCAAAAGGGTTCCTTGGAATTATAACTGCAACGTGACGATCCCGGGAGAGGAGAACCTGGTAAACGCTTCAGATGAGGGTAATGATGTAGGCTCCTATACACGTAGTGGAAAATGCTACGATCCAGCAAATGCAAGAGTGGAGCCCATAAAAGAAAAAGCCTTGGCAGTTGAGCAAGAGAAAATAAAGACGGCCATAATTGAATCCCATGTTAACAAATTGGCGACTGAAAACGAGGCTAGAGAATTCTTAAAATTCTTAAAGTATAGCGAGTATAGTGTGGTGGAACAACTGCATAAGCAACCAGCTTCCATCTCAGTGCTCGAGTTACTTCTATGTTCAGAGACATATCATAATGCGTTGATAAAAGTGCTAAATGAGACTTATGTTGCTAACGATATCTCAGTGAACAAGTTGGACCGCCTAGTTAACAATATAAGTGCCGACAACTTCATCTTCTTTAATGATGATGAAATACCGCCGGGGGGAGAGGAGCCACCAAAGCCCTACATATTACCACTCACTGTAAAGGATACACATTGCTCAGTGTGTTAATTAATAATGGATCATCCCTGAATGTCTTGCCCTTATCCACCTTAAACAGGTTACCGGTGGATAGCTCGCACATGAAAACATGCCAGAACATAGTGAGAGCATTTGATGGCAGTGAAAGGAGGGTAATGGAAAGAATAAAAATACCCCTTTTGATTGGCCCAAATACAAACGAGGTAGGTTTTCTGGTGATGGACATCAAGCCTTCGTATAATTGCCTGTTGGGAAGACCCTGGATTCATTCAGCGGGAGCGGTACCTTCATCATTGCACCAGAAGTTGAAATTGGTAACAGAAGGTCGACTGGTTATGATAAGCGCTAAAGAAGACATCATTGCATCAGTAACCAGCAACGCGCCATATTTAGGAATGAACGATGAGGCAATCAAATGTTCCTTTCGGTCCTTAGAATTCGTAAACACAACCTTCATTGTCGAGGGGAATAAGATCCCAATGCCCAGCATATCCAAAACCACGAGGACGGGACTGTAAATGACAGTTGGGAAAAAAGTATTGCCTAGGAAAGGACTTGGAATGTGCCTTCAAGAAAGGGTGGAGGCATCAATGATGAAGGATAAACGAGGCCGTTTGGCTTAGGGTTTAAGCCAAATGCGAATCAAAGAAGGAAAGAGTTACAAAAGAGGCAAGAAATGAGAAATGCGTGTTTGAGCGGAGGAGAAATTTATTGGGAACCTATGACCTTCCCCCACATATCCAAAACCTTCGTATCAGGAGGAACTATTTATCCTGAACGGAGGACGCCAAGAAGGGAGACTACGGAGGAAATGTTAGGAAACCTAAATATCAATTCCATATTCAAAGAAGGAATCGAAGAAGGAAGTTTATAAGGTATCCGCCCTTACGAGCCTGAAAGTGTTCTAGACAACTGGACTGCAGAAGAGATCCCTGTAACATTTAGAACTAATTCAGAGTAATATTCAAAACACACTTGTAGGCCTAAGCCTGAGGGCAATAAGAATCTTTTGTAAAGGCACATGTCCAAAATGTTATTTCAATGAAAACGCGTCGTTCAGTCTCATTTTAAGCAAATATTCTTTCAGTCTTTCCATTCTATTTATAATCATATTGTACATACAATTATTCTTAGATTCTTCTTTAGACCTTCTTGCATCCTAATAATAGGTCTTCAGATATCAATGATGTGAGTGACATTGCTACTAACTCAGAGTCCCTTTTTGAACACGACATGAGTATGGATGATTCTCAGGATTTTGAAAATGACCAAAATAGCGTCCTATCTCTTGATTTGTTAAGGATGGTGGAGCAAAAAGAGAAACAAATCCTACCTTATAAGGAATCAGTAGAACTTGTGAGCTTAAGAGAGGGAAAAAAGGTAAAAATTGGCGCTTGCATTGCCAAAGAAACAAGGCGAGACCTCGTTGGTTTGCTTCAAGGGTTTAAAGATGTCTTCGCATGGTCCTATCAGGACATGCCCGCCCTAAGTACCAGTATTGTGGTACATCGACTGCCCATAAAGGAAGAATGTAAACCGATGCAACAAAAGCTACGAAGGATGAGGCCTGATATTTTGTTGAAAGTAAAAGAGGAGATCAAGAAGTAGTTCGATGCGGGGTTCTTACAAATGGTCAAGTACTCAGAATGGGTAGCCAATATAGTCCATGTTCCTAAGAAAGATGGGAAAGTGCGGATGTGCGTAAATTACAGAGATTTAACAAAGCCAGTCCGAAAGACAACTTCCCATTACCCCATATCGACACTCTGGTGGACAACATAGTAGGTTACTCACTTTTTTTCTTCATGGATGGCTTCTTGGGATACAATCAGATAAAAATGCATCCCGAAGACATGAAAATGACTACATTCGTAACCATGTGGGGTACATTTTGCTATAAGGTGATGCCATTCGGATTGAAGAATGTGGGGGCAACATACCAAAGAGTCATGGTAACCTTGTTCCATGATATGATGCATAAAGAGATAGAAGTCTATATCGATGACATGATTGCAAAGTCTAAAATAGAAAGGGAACATGTGCAAGTCCTGAGAAAACTGTTCTTAAGGTTAAGAAAGTTCTAGCTAAAGCTTAACCCAGCCAAATGCACTTTCGGGGCTAGATCAGGAAAGTTGTTAGGATTTTTAGTCAACGAAAGGGGAATTGAGATTGACCCAGACAAAGTAAAGGCCATACAAGAATTTCCTCCGTCACGTACTCAGAAAGAAGTTCGAGGTTTTCTAGGGAGACTAAATTACATCGCTCGGTTTATTTCACAGTTAACTGAGAAATGTGACCCCATCTTCCATCTCCTTAAGAAACACAATCCAGGTGTATGGCATGAGGAATGCCAGAAAACTTTTGACAAGATCAAGTATTACTTGTCCAATGCTCCAGTACTAATGCCACCTTGTCCAGACAAACCATTAATACTAAATTTGGCAGTATTTGAAAAATCCATGAAATACGTGCTCGGCCAACATGATGAGTCAGGAAGAAAAGAAAAAGCGATATACTACCTCAGCAAGAAGTTTACCGAATGCAAGACAAGATATTCGCCAATTGAGAAATTATGTTGCGCCTTGGTCTGGACTACTCGGAGATTAAGACAATACATGTTGTACAATACGACTTGGTTAATCTCAAGATTGGACCCTCTGAAATACATGATGGAGTCAACCACTCTAAACGAAAGGATGGCCCGATGGAAAATTCTACTGTCTGAATTTGACATAGCCTATGTGAATCAAAAGGCTGTAAAAGGGAGCGCGATAGCAGATTTTCTAGCTAGTAGAGCTCTAGAAGATTATGAGCCTTTGAACTTTGACTTCCCAAATGAGGATCTGACGTATGTGGCAACCGCTGAAGTGAACACACAAGAAGGCAATGTTTGGAAATTAAACTTCGACGGAGCTTCAAATGTTGTAGGCAATGGAATTGGGGCAGTTTTGGTATCCCCAAACGGAGATCATTATCCATTTACCTGTAAATTAGATTTTGACTGCACAAACAATATGGCCGAATACGAGGCATGTATTATGGGGATTCGTGCAGCCATGTGACATAAGATTAAAGTGCTAGAGGTATATGGAGATTCTGCATTGGTAATCTATCAACTCAAAGGAGAATCGGAGACAAGAGATCTCAAATTGGTCAATTACCGAAAGCTAGTTATGGAGCTAATTGATAAGTTTGATGACATCACCTTCTCTTACCTTCCGCGAGAAAAAAATCAGATGGCCGGCTCTTTCGCTACTTTGGCTTCTATGATCAAAGTAAATAAACCAGAGGATGTGAGGCCCATCCGAATGAGCATTTATGAAGCACCAGTCCACTATTGCAATGTCGACAAAGAAGAGGAAAAGAGTGATCAACCTTGATATCGCGATATATTACAATACATGAAGAGTCGTGAATACCAAGACCAAGCAAGCAAGAACAATAAGAGAATGTAAGAAGGCAGGCTAATGACTACGTCTTGGATGGGGTGATCCTATATAAAAGAGGAAAGGATCAGGTGCTGCTAAGATGCGTGGACGCTGTTGAGGCTAAGCAAATCTTAGAAGAGGTCCATGATGGTGTCTGTGGAACACACGCTAATGGTTTTACAATAGCCAGGCAAATCATGAGATTCGGATATTATTGGTCCACCATGGAAGGAGACTGTATCAAGTATGCCAAGAAATGCCATAAGTGCCAGATTTATGAGGACAAAATTCATGTGCCTCCCTCACCTCTTTCTATCATGACTTCTCCATGGCCTTTTTTCATGTGGGGCATGGACGTTATTAGGCCAATTTCACCAAAAGCTTCAAATGGGAATCGGTTCATCTTCGTAGTTATTGACTACTTTACTAAGTGGGTAGAGGCTACTTCCTACGCCAATGTCACAAAATTGAAAATCAGCAAATTCTTAAAAAATGAGATCATATCTCGGTATGGGATGCCAGAAAGGATTATATCTGACAATACGTTGAATTTGAACAATAGCACGATAGCGGAAGTCTATAGGCAATTCAAGATCAAGTATCACAACTCATCACCATATCGCCCAAAAATGAATGGCGCAGTGGAGGCAGCCAATAAGAACATTAAGAAGATTGTGGGGAAAATGACTGAGACTTATAGAGATTGGCATGAGAAGTTACTGTTTGCCCTTTATGCTTACCGAACGTCTTTCAGGACCTCCACCGGGGCAACACCTTTCTCTTTGGTTTATGGAATAGAGGCGGTGCTGCCTATTGAGGTTGAAATTCCCTCTCTCTGAGTTTTTTCAGAACTAAAGTTAGATAAAGCAGAATGGATCTAATCCCGATATGATCAACTGAACTTGATCAAAGAAAAGAGGCTAAGAGCTATCCGTAATGGTCAACTGTACCAAAAGCGAATGATGCGAGCTTACAATAAAAAGATCCATCCCAGAGGATTCCATGAGGGGGACTTGGTACTAAAGAAGATCCTTTCCATACAAAAGAACTTTAGAGGAAAGTGGATGCCAAACTGGGAATGACCTTATGTGGTAAAGAAGGCCTTTTCTGGAGGAGCGTTAATTTTGACCAAGATGGATGGCAAGAGTCTGCCTAATCCTGTGAATTTGGATTCAATCAAGAAATACTTCATCTAAAAAAAAGGGAGAGGCCAAGGTGAAAACCCGCGAAGGGCACCTTGAGACCAAAGGGGTTTTGAGATTGAAAACTCAAGAATGGGCAATTCAAATTTTGATCGAAGGTGGGGTATGTGTTAGTCTTACTATGCCTAAACTAACAAAAAGGAGGGATGATGCATCTCGGGACATCAACAAAATACTCCGGATCTCCTAAACACATATCAAGCTCAAAGTGGCCCTCAAGAGGTTTTGTACAGAGAAGCTCATGCTACGATATCTGGGGTACCTATTTCTATTTCATTCATCTTGTATTTTGGCAAAATACGCTATCTTGATTCTCATTTTGTATCCTAGCAAAATTTGCTATCTTGATTAATTTATCTTGAGCTTTGCTCTCAACAAAATTTCATCTTGTCCGTTGTGATAATCTTTTTCAAGCATTTTTCATTAAAATAACGATTAATGGACTAATAATATTCAAGCAAAAGGAGTTTTGCATATTACTTTGAAAGGTTTCTAAATAGTACGAGGACCTGAAATAGGACTATTTAGAACTAATCAAACCTAAGGGTTGGAAACATTTGAGAAAGAATAGTTTAAATTGTGACTATTTCTTTGGATTTTTTTCTGTTAAAGATACCAGTTAAACAAGAAGGCATGGTAACACAAAACCTTGATGAACAACGAGCAATGACAACCTAAGCATTAAAAAGGGATCATTCTCATGACATTTTACAAATATCATGCATACACATCTAGTTAGGAGCATTTGATTCATTCTGATCATGACATCCTAAACACTAGGCATAAATAGGTCCATGAAATAGATTCTTACAGGTCATGTTCCCCAGAGAACAGATCAGTGAAGTCACAAATCCTATACCTCTGAAGTTGCAGTGGGATGGATTGAAGTCATCATGGCGAATCTTATCTCCTTGAAGTTGCAGTGGAGCAGATTGAAACCACTAATCTTATCCTCCTGAAGTTGTAGTGGGGCAGATTGAAGACGGGCTACAAATCTTATCCCCCTGAAGTTGTAATAGAGCAGACTAAAGCCACAAACATTATCTCTCTGAAGTTGTAGTAGAGTAGGTTGAAGTAACAAAACTTATCCCCCTGAAGTTACAGTAGGGCAGGTTGAGTATACAAGTCTTATCTCCTTAAAGGCAGTGGAGCAGACTGATGATAGCAAATCTTATCTCCCTGAAGTTGCAGTGGAACAGACTAAAGCTATAAATTACAGATCTTACCTCTCTGAAGTTGCAGTAGAGTAGATCATATCAAACCTCACCTCCTTGAAGTTGCAGCGGAGCAGTGGAGTAGATTGAAGCGACAAATTCCTATACCCCTGAAGATGTAGTGGGATGGAATAGGACTCCTTCAAGAGAAGAAGCACCAATGAGTCGGGACTCACCGACACCGGGCAAAATTGGCCCTTTTAAAGTCTTTGCTCCATTCTTGTTACACGAAAATGAGCAAAGAGGGGCAGCTGTAGTAGGCCAATTATGTCCGACCCAATAAATAGGACCCAAAACAAAATGTATAATAAATTGGTCCAATTATCAAAGCCCATTTACAACATTACAAGCCCAAATTACAAATAAAAACCTAAAGCCCAAATGTCCCAAAACTATACCAACTTTCAGCCAAAAAAAGAAAACCCTAGCCGCATGCCTTGCTGCTGCCGTCGCTCCACCTGCGCCGCACGCCGCCACCACTCGCCTATCACCGGCCCTTCACGCCCCTGACATCTACAAAACAAGCATCACGCAACAGAAGGAAACAGCCAAATAGCAAGACGACAAAAAATAGAAATTAAAGGGTTGTAACGTGGCTATAAAAGCCAAGATATTCTCGTTGTCAATTATTCACGCGCATCAGTAAATAAAAAATAGAACAGAGATTTTAAAAGGTTGACTAAAATATGATTGCTTTCTTTTCACTTTTCTGTTTTCTATTTTCCTTTTTATTTTTTATTTTATTTATTTATTAATTTCTTTTACAAATCAATTTTAACAAATAATATATAATAAAGAAAAGACAAAAGGAAATACCTGGGGTTGCCCTCACAAGCCCCGTCGCCGGATCCCCTTTTCTGGTCGCCTAAATCGAACTGAGAGAGGGCGTTGGGGGTCTTTTCCTCCGGCCTTTGGGCCAAGAAGGCTCGGCCTTCAATCAACTTTTGAAACGGGGTTTAAAACCCTATTTTTCTATGGCTCCGACCACCACCTACGGCAGAGCCATGACGGTCGACACGTCGGCCATTGGCCGAAGACCTAAGCCAGATTCTAGGGGGAAGGCCGAGAGAGAGAGACCAATGGGCTCTTTGTTTTTTCTGAAAAATGAAAGGGGGAAATGTTTTTTTTTGTTTTTTAGTATTTATATAATGTGTAAAACGGGTCGTTTCAGACCTTAGCATCAGTGGCCAAAACGATGCCATTTTGTATAAAACCCAAGAGCCAACCCAAAACCCGACCTGAATGCGGCCAGGATCCGCGCATTTTGCTTGGAGGGGCTAATTGCATGTTCAGCCCCTCCGCCTTTCAGTGTAGTGCAACCTGGTCCCTTTTGTTTCTTTTTATTTTGGCCCCATTAATTTTATATTTGCTTCATTTTGGTCCACGCCGAAACGTTGCACTGTAGGGCTGGGAATTTTGCCCCGTCAATCCCTCATCCTTTGAGCATGTCCTATTTTGATCCCTGGAAGCACACTTTTTATTATTTACAGTGTTTACCTTAAATTTCATTTCAATTACAGTTTAAACCTAACCCATTTAACTTCTTTTTTTTTGTTTTTAAAAAAGGGAAAAGGTTTATTAATGGTCTCATTTAATATTTTATTTGTTTGTTTATTTACTTACTATCAATTTGTAATCTAATTTATATTAGTTTTTATTTTATTTTATCTTATCTATTTTTTTGTTTTCTTTAGCTTGTTTATTTTATGTTTGGCATTAATAGTGCTATTTATTCTATTATTTATTTATATTTTTTTGTTAAATACTTTCAAAATATAAATTTATTATTATAATTGTTGTTCTTGTGATATTGTCATTGGCATAATTATTCTCGTTAATGCATGTTAATATTGAAATTTATTAGTATCAATGTTATATGTGTATTCTATAATGCATAGTATGTCATGATTGTTTTAAATGTGTATCGTATTATCGTCATTAGTTGTGTACGAACCCTCCTTTTAGAAACGATTTCTTTTCGAATATAATCAAAATGCATGCATACTATTTTTAAATATTCCATTAGTGCTCATTCAAATAAAAAAAAAGAAAATTTTCAAAGAAAGGCAGTACTTTGCGTTTTGGCAATTCGAGAAACCGTACCCTAACTTACGGGGTTTCAATTTTCTCGTTAAACCTAAATAGCAAAATACCCTTTTTAAAACTTCAAAATACGAAATTTCGATGAAAATTAAAAAGACAAGCTTATTCTCCTAGGTTCTAAATATTGTGTCCTAACTTTCGGGACGTGACATTTCGTTACCTTGAGATGAATGGGTCTTTAACCTTCTTTTCGATTTATTCAAGCGTTTTTTATAGCATTAATAAAAAAGGGTTGTATTTTAAATTTCTTTCCAAATTTTCAACTTTCGACATTAAGACATTAAGTAATCGGTTAGGTACCAATTTTGGACGCCTCGACTGTGCTAACCCTTCCTCGTGCGTAACCGACTCCCAAACCCGTTTTTTGGATTTTGTAGACCAAAAATGATTGTTTTAATAAATCTAAACTTTTATTAAAACGATTACATTACAAGGTGATCCAATCACACCTAAATAAAAAAGATTGATGGCAACTCCCGTTTTAATTTTCATTTTCAAACCAAAGTCGACCCCTTTTCAAAAAAATTGATTTCGACACATACCTCAACTTGCTTGAACAAGGGTCGAATACCTAGCTTTCTTATTTCTTTTTCTTTTCTTTTTGTTTCGGTTTGATGAAAGATGAAAACATGGCATTTAAGTTATGTTTATTTTAATATAACATTATATTATATTATTATTTTAACTTTTATTTTTAATATATAAAAACCTTATGTATTATCAATATGCCGTCCACTACCTATTATTATTGGCTAAATTACAACATAAAGCCTCTAAATTATAAAGACAACAACAATTAGGTACTTTCTTATTTAAATCATCAAATTTTCATTTTATGGATTAAGCCCTTTTCTCAAATTAAGCACACAGACAATAAAATAAATTCACGAAACTTTCACACCTGTAAATTCACACATAATTAACACAAAAAATAATATTAAAATATTTTTCAGACTCGGATTTGTGGTCCTGAAACTATTGTTCCGATTAGAGTCAAAATCGAGCTGTTACAACTACACACTATATTTTATATTTTTTTACTTATAGAGTTTAAATATTTTTACAAAAAGTTAACATTTTTTACATTATAAATAAAAATTTTAAACTCTATAAGTAAAAAAATTAAATATAAAATGAGTATAATAAATATTTAAAAAGAATATTTAAAAAATTACTAATAGTTGAGTGATCATTTTGTAAGTTTTTATAATTCGATAGCCAAAAAATCATAGTTAAGTGACTACTAATGTAATTTAATCTATATATAAAAATATAAAAAATAATTATTATATTTTATGTATATTATATATTTCTATAAAAAAAACTTATTTAACATAATTATATACTATGTTTAAATAAATTATCTATTTAGTCAAAATACATTTGAAATAAATTTATCAACATTCATTAGGTGGCGAAAATTAAATTAAAATTAGGATTAAAAAATTAATGAGTATAGTAAAATATTTAAAAAAGAGATATCAATTTTTTAAAATTACAAAAAAAAATATACTATTTGAGTACCAAATACTCACCATTTATTTATTAATCAAACATCCATAACATAAAATAAAATAAAAAATAAAAAATTTAAAAGTATAACTTCTAAATTGAAATAATGAAAAATTATTTTAAAAATTAGAATTGCTTAGATATTAACTTCAAACATTTAAAATTGAATAAAAGATTATTGCATGTACAAGTTTCATATGTGCAATTTATTTTTTTTAATAGTCCTTTTGTGTATGCTAACAATTCTAAAATGCAACAAGATTAAAGATATCAAAAGATAATTTTATAATATGAGTAAAATTTTAACAAAATATAAAAAAATATATAGAAATTTTTTTGTAAAAAAATTATAAAATATAGTGTAGCCTTTAATCTTATGTTGTTAGTTAAAAAAGGAAGGAATTTCACGTTGTCTAGGAACAAGTTGCAAACCTATTCATGACTCTATATACACACATATCTCACATCCCATATTGCTTAAGAAAATAAGGGAAATGAGACTTTGGGTCTATATAAAGATCTGTTTTATAAGTTTTATTTCCATATTAATTGGTGGTACCTTAAAATAAAATAAAAAATGTGTTGCCTATAATCGACCCGATAGTCACAGGTATCAGAAAGTTTATTTTCGGGTCTCCGTTTTTGGAAAACGAATTCGTAAATATTTAATAAAAATATTTACGAAGTTAGTTGTGTGGTTAATTAAATTTTGATTAGGTGAATTTGCTTAATTTAAGAATAATTAAGTGTAAGGACTAGATTGCATATAGGAAAAATTTAAATTATAGATTAGAGAAAAGTGAAGGGACTAAATAAGCAATTAAACCTCAAATTAACAACTGTGTGGTATTGGTAATGACATGTGTAACATTTAAATACATACATTTATAATAATTATTACTTACTTATTATTTAAGTAAATATTATTATATTATTATATTATATTGTTATGATAATTAAAACATAAAATAAATGAAATAAAAAGAATAGAAAAAGAAGAACAAAGTAGAACGAAACAGAGAAGAAAAAGGAAAAAAAAGTTAGGGTTTTCAAGGGTTCAAAGTTTAATTGGTAAGTTAATTTAGTCATTTTTCTTGTAATTTTTATGTTTTTAGAATTCTAGTATTAAATACTACTTAACCTATTTTAAAATTTTAGAAAATATTGAATTTTTAGATGTTGTTCATGTTGAATAATTTAAGTATTTGGGATTAAATTGATAGAACTTTAAGTTAGAAATGAAAAAGGGATTAATTGTAAAATAAATTATAAATTTTGAGTATTAGGGACTAAATTGTAAAAATTTTGAAATTTAGGTATTTTAGTGAAATTAGAGAGTTGAATTTAGTCTAAAGTGGAAATTGAACGAAAATATGGAATTAGTTTTGAAGAAAAAAAGTTAGTCTCGATTTAGGGACTAAATTAGAATTTAGACAAAAGTTGAATAAAAATTGAAATACTCAATGTGAAATTGTATTGTATTGATGAATTTTAATTGTATTAATTTCCGTAGCTAACGCTGTACCGGAAACTTCGACTAAGAAAGGAAAAGATAAAGTCGACGAGGAGGAGCTCAAAAATTCTGGTTTGTATTTCTATAATTCGAATTTAATTATTAATGGTTATATTTTGATTTAAATGTTTATGGTAAGTAAATAAGGTAAGTGTTAGCATTTTTATATTGAATTGAATGTATGTGAAATTGTGATTTATGTGATAATTAAGTATTGGATAATTGTAGCATTAGAAAAGTGAATTGAAACCCTATTAACTGTATCAGGCTGAGTCGGATATAGATGACATGCCATAGGATTAGAAGAGTTCAGGGATACATTGACTTTGAGTCGATGAGACACTGGGTGTCAAATTATTACTTCGGATAAATTCGATGAGGTACTGGGTACCAATTTACTTCGGCATGGTTGATGAGACACTAGGTGTCAACTTATTGCTTCGAATTATCCGATGAGGCACTGGGTGCCAAACTGGTGTGTTTTGGTTGGATCCGTGTAACCGTCCGAGTTTGTGTCATGTTAATAGGGGTTATTGAATAAAATAGTGTTATGATTGATATTGAGTGGTGATTTGAAATATGATTAGAGACAAATGATTTGTGTATTTGTGAATTGAATATGAATGAACAATATTGTTGTTCAAATGATTTGTGTTCATATTGTGAAAAGCTATTTGGGATAGCAAATGATAAAAATTGAATGTGTTATAAATACCTTATTTATGAATTGAATAATTTTATGACTATAGTTATTGTATGTTATATTATTTTACTTTTAAGCATTCGGATTATAGAAATACCACTGAGTTTATACTCAGCGTACCGTTTCTTTTTCGTGCGTAGGTTAGGTTAAAGTCAGACTGCCGAGTCATCATCCATCAACGATCCCGAACTCAAAATGTGGTGATGTATATTTCTTTTTGTGTCGGCATGTACCTAGGATGTCTTATGCTTGTAATTTTGGGAAGTGAATGTAAATGATGTTATAAGATGATATTTGTTACTTATATACATGATTATACATGTTAAGTTGAGGTTTAATATGAAATGTTTAAGTTGATGCATAAGTGAGAGTGATATAGGAAAATTTGGGTTCAAATTGGTATGAATTTAGAATTGGCTTAAATGGTGTTTTATTTTATTGTTTTGATAATATATGTGAAGTACCTATGAGGTACATTGGTTAGGAAACTAGGATGATTGTTTTGACATGTTTTAAAGGTATTAAATTGTGTTTTAAAGTGATTGAACAATTGGTTTTTGAGTTGCTTGGTGTTCAAGGTTGCAGGGAGGGGTAAACTTGATGTTTAAGGTTCATTTTGAGTCCACACGGCCAGACACACGGGCGTGTGACTGGGCCGTGTGAGACACACGGCTAACACACGGATGTGTGTCCCTTGTTTCTATGAAAATTTTTGATGTTTTCGGAATAATTCTTGGAGTACTTGATTTAGTTCTGATTTGTTTTTAACACATATTTTGGGCCTCAAGGGCTCATAAAAGAGACAATATGATTAAATTATGATGTGTACGTTAGATGATTATATAATGTTCATATTTGATCTAAAAAGCCCGGTAATGCTCTGTAACCTTGTTCCGACGACGGATAAGGGTTAGGGGTGTTACATTGCCACTTTGGGTCTTTATAAAGGCTTATTCTTGTAAATTTTTAAAAAAGTTGGTCTATTTTTGTAATATTTAAAAAAATGATCTTTTTAAAAATTTAGTCTGAGCACGGGGTAAAGCGTGCCCACGTCAGTGTGCTTTTGCTGACACGGGGTAAAGCACGTCCTCGTCAGCGCGTTTTTCTACGTTTTTTGGACCATTCTAGTAAATAATGTTTTAAGTGGCCCATTTTTTTTAAATAATGTTGGAAATGGATTTTTTTAGTAAAGTATCTGGAAATTACAACTGATAGGCAAGTGGTTTTTGCTTAAATCTCAAATTATAATATTAACTACATCTAAAATTATAAATGATAAAAAAACAAGTTTTCAAAATTAAAATTATAATTTTTTATGTATTACTTAAAATTAATTATGAAATATAATAATATTATTTGATAAATATAGATTTTAAATTATAAAAAATAAAATTCTACATTTTATCCTTAAATTTTAAACATTTCATTTTATTCTAAATAAAATCAAATTTTAAATATATTTTTATAGGATAATATGATATTAAAATGAATAAAATAAAATGGTATTTACTGTTCCACAATTTTTTATAAAAAAATTTCCATCAAAATTATTTTTATTTTGAATTATCAAATATGTATAAAAAAAATTAAATCATAAAAAAATATTAATTTTCAATCATCTACTGACATATTTTTGTGAATGTATATTGTATTTTATTTGCATTCTCTTTTACAATTTAATTGATATTTGCATTTCAAGTGTTAACAATCTTTTTTTTTTTTTAAATTTGACCTATTTTTGGTATGCTCCTTATATATAAAATGTTATTTTGAACCAAACTTGTTTTTAGTTTTACAATAATTACTACTTATTGAATCAATTTAATATATAAATAACAATTTGTCTTAATAATTTAAATGTGAAAAAAAAAAACGTTTCGTTCATACTTTAAAAAAGTTTAAAATTAGGTGTGTGAATAACCAAACCATAACTAAAATTTTATTTAATTTTAATATATTTCTTTTAAACATAACACTGAAAGAGCATTGTATCTTATATAAATATTAATATGTAAAAGCAATTTGGAAAAAAAGAGAGTCCTATTAGATTATAATACTAAATGTGTGCAATATTAAAAATAGGCATGTGTCTAATAATTTTTATTTCATTATATTTTTAAAATATAGTTTATATCATAAATTACATTTAGTTTATTCATACGTCTTTTAATTTTGAAATTTTTAATCATTTTATATTTTAATTTATACTTAGGGTGGGATTCAGTTTTTTATTTAAATAATATTATTTATTAAGAGTTTGTTTAACCAAGATTTTTGTATTCTCTTCTATAAATAAAGAGTACCCGTTGACCTAAAATTACACTTCATAGATTATTGAGTTATCGTTATTTTGCTAGATTGTAGTGGAGATTTATTTTCTTAGAATAAATTCTATTATCTAAGAATTATGATATTTACCATTTTTTTTAGAGAGAAATTACTTTCCTACTTAAAGTAATTAATTTGTTTCTTTTCTCTGATTTGGTTCATGTTGCTCAAGTCCACACTCAACGCAATTTGTTTTACGAGGATAGCGAAGAAGATCGTTTAGTTGAAAGCCAAGATCGACTTGAATTTGCCTCGCATAAAGCGCAAATAATATTCAATTGGGGTTTATTGCTATAAATATCACAAAATAGCTCGTTTTTTTTTTAAAAAAGTTAACTTCCACTGTAATTGTAAAACCGTTTTTTCACCAAATTTTCCAATAGTCTCGAGACATAGGGTGCTCGAAACATGAAGGCTTTGTCTCGAGACATAAAACATTGAAGCTAAATTAGTGATCTTTCAGCTTGGGTTCTCGAGACAAGAGGCTTCGTCTCGAGATATAAGGGTTAGTATCTCAAGACATGGTTCCATTGTCTCGGGGCATCAAACTTCGAAGCAAAAATTGAGGTACATGGGAGGCATGTCTCAAGACATGGCTTTACTGTCTCGAGATATAACTTTAAATTTTGTTAGTTTGACCCAAGAATCGTAACCTTATTCCGTGTTTGATCATCTTTGATATTAAATTGTTGTATGTAGACTCGATTGACTTTATTTAAGTGCAGTTATCACTTATGAAATTCTTTATTGTAATTACCAGGCTTGTTGTATTTTTAGTTTCAATACTTATTTGAATATTTTAATTGCTTTAGTAATGTGGCTTTTTAAATTTAGATCCGAGTGTTTATTTGTATTTTAAAATACCATTATTTGGTTAAAGAATCAAATTTGCAATTTGTGTGGTCTTTATGTATTTTTAATAAAAAAAAATGGGGGTCGAAGGTTAGAAGATCATCTCATCACACACTCCCATAAATACTAATTTTTAAACATAAACATATGTAAAATGAGAAAAATACTTTTAAGAGAAAAAAAAAGGGTAATTTTGCCCCTGATTGTGTCTAAAACTCTAAAAAATACTTAAAAATTAAGATATGGTCTTTCTATAATCCAAAATCAATTAAAATCTTGAGAATTTTAAAATCTCGAATAGGATAACGGACAAGCTTTTCATAAGGGTGTCATATGGAAACTAGAAAATTTTTAGGGCAATAAAGTCATAGTAAGCCTTGTGTTCTCATGTGATGACATAATGCGATATGGTTGCAGACTTGCAGGATACCATCAGGATGGGTGGCAATGCTCCTGCCGAGCAAGGTACCCTTCTTAGAAAGGTGAGTAGCCTGAAAAGATGTTCGGTAAATAAGTCCCGTTAATTTGTTTAAATCATTATTTATAAGAAACAACTAGGATGATATTAAAAATTAAAATTTTTATACATTAATAAAATTTTATATATATATATATGAAATTATTATTATGCACTCATTCATATATAAATTATTTTATGGACCCTTCTTATCACATTATTTAATTGTTTATTTTTAACTATTTAATGACATTACAATAATTTTTTTCATGTCACACATAATTTTAGTAAATTTTTTACCCTACACCCTGAATCTAAAATCTATAGCCTCAATCTCTAAACTCAAACCCCAAACTCATAATTTAGAACCCTTAAACCCTAAATTTAAATCTTAAACCTTAAACTCAAAACTCAAAATCGAACCTTGAATCTTAAATTTTGAATCTAAACCCTAAACCTCAAGGTTCGGGAGTTCAAGGTTTAAGGTTTAAGGTTCAAGTTCAGTGTTCGGGGTTCAAGGTAAAATATGTGTCAATGACATAGAAAAAATGCACAAAATTACTATTTTTTTAAAATTGGTTGCACAAAAATAAAATAAAAATATTAACTTATAGAAAAAACTATTAAAACTTGTAAAAGAAGAAAATATGTTTGTTTATAATTTAAAAAATTAATTATTTTAAGTAATTTAATTTATTTTTTGAAAGGTAAATTCATTAATTCATTCAATGAATAAAACTATACAATTCAGAAAAAAAATAGCAAACACTCGTCGTAAATGGTGAAGGACAAGCTTCATCAACACAATAAAAGATTTAACCTCATCATCAATAAAACATTATGACACGTTGACAATTGTCACAACTCAAGCACGACATGTCTAGAGTGCTTGCAAGCACTTAATATGATAAGAAAATCAGCCCCAGATGATCCAAAGTGGCGAGCAAAAATTGACAAAAGAATTGAGCATTTACCAAACTAGAGAGGACGACAACAAAATCATCTCTAAAATCACTTGTAAAACTAAGATTACATGCATAAGCAAAACTAAAAACCGTGCTACAAGAGAATACAAAAACTTCTAAAACTAAATACTTATTAAATAATGAAAAAACAAACAAAAAGGGCATAAAACTTAAGATAACATGGGTCTAAATCGACACATGAAATCATTTATTATTCTAAAATACTCTCAAAATAGAAACAAATTAAGAAGTTGACAAAGAGTCACCCACTTTTCAAGAAAAACTATTGGTGGCTAGTGAAGTTTTAGCGAACGACAGACACTGTCCTTTGTACGTCACAACTTATGAAGACAACAAACGTACCTATAAAATAGATCTGTAAACTAAAAAAAGAGAAAATATATGTAGTGAATGACAAGAAGAAAGAAAGAAGGGGTTGATGGGAGAGAAAAAAGGCAAACAAGAGTCAGCCTCGCTGAGCAAAACAAAAGATAAGAAGCAAACTTCTTGCTTGAATAAAAAAAGAAAAAAAGTTTTTAGGGTTTTTTTTTGTCTACTTTTAAGTAATTTAATTAAAGTTAAATTAAGTTGGAGAAGATATTAGATATAGATGAGTGTATAATAATACTTTGTTATCTTTAAAATTTAATGACAACATTATTTTATTGATGCCTAAAAACTATACTTTTTAGGATTATCCTAATGTAATTTATTTCTTTCTTTATTTATAAGTCATTCAATAATTATTTATTTTATAATTAATTAATAGTGTATGAGATTTATGTATTAAAAATGTATCAAATATTAACCTTTATTAAAATAAAATACAATTGATTGAAACTAGACCTAGCATGGGCCGGGCCACACGATTTGGCCTGAAGGCCCGCCTGAAAAGTAGAAGGGTTTGGCAAAAAATATAGGCCCAAAAAATGGGCTTGGGCAAAAAAATAAGGTCCGTTTAAAAAATAGGCCGGGCCTCAGGTAAGGTATTTTTTTCTCGGGCCCGCCCCAGCTCTAATTCACAAAAGGACAAAAAAATCTGCTATTTTTTGTTGTTGTTTTCTCCCTATTTTGCTACCATTTCACTATTATATTACTATTATTTTGTTGTTATTGTTTGAATATTGTATAACATTTTTATTGTTAATTTTGTTATTATTTTAGAGGCATTTGCTTGTTAAGTTGCATCTATCTTCATGTTACCTAAGTATACATATTTTTTAAAATTTATTTTCAATTTGTTGGGAAATATTTATTTTAATACTTTAGTATTTTTGATGTATTATATATATTTAAAAATTATATAAAAAATTTATACGAGCGAGTCGGGCAGGGACAGACCAGAATTTTAATATTTTTATCTAGGCCAAGCTTGGACAAAATTTTAGGCTCATTTTCAAGTCGAATTCAAACCTAAATTTTTTATTAAACCCAGCCAAACTCGATCCATGAATACGAACTTTATTTTTGCGATCATATCTAACATGCTAAAAATATGTAACCAAGGTGTTCTAGAAGTTACTGTTGCATCAGTTGTGTTTTCTTTTAATTTTAATTTCCACTTGCAAAAAAACATGTCATTTTATTGTTCACATGCATGAAATATGCCTTAACAAGAGAAAAAGGGCCGAAGTATGAGTCACCAACTTTTTAATCTCTAATCATAAACAAAGGAGCTCCCAATTAACATCACTTACGTGTGTAAGGAGATCAAACAGAATTCGTGTGTGTGTGTGTGTATGACTTCGGTGTTTGAGTTCTTGTGTCCAAAGATCCGAGAACAAAAGTCAATGAAATTAAATTTGATTCAAAATATAGTTTTTTGATTTTCAGTTTTATAAAATTTAGTCCACATAATGAAGAACATATTTGGTGTAGTTGAATTTTAATTTGCAAATATAAAATAATAAAAAAATTTAAATAAGATAAAATTAGTGAAAATACCTCTTTAGTTCCTTTCAATTTCGATATTGAGTAAATTAATTTTTTTAAAAAAATTGGAGCAACTTAATCTTGTTAATTTCAAAAGTGAACAATTAAAGACAATTAATCACGGCGTTAATATTTCCCGTCAATTGCACATAATTTTGATTGTCATGATAACAAAATTAACCCTTGATGATTATATATTTTATGTAAATGTTGACAGAACAAGTGAATGAGGCTAATTTTGTTAAATTATAACTAAATTTACAAAATGTATAAATGTTGTGGACTAAATATGTCATATGAAGACCAAATTAATGAAATGTGTAAACTTTGAGGATTGAATTTGTTATTATGCCAGTAAAATTATGTACAATTGATGAAAAGTTGTGATTAATAGTCCTTAATTAGTTGCTCAATTTCAAAATTGACAGGAATTAAATTATTCTCTTTTTTTAGAGGGACCAATTTGTTCAATATCAAAATTGATTTATTTTTATAATATAAATTAAGCAGTTGTCTTTGATAAATTAACAAAAGATAAAGATATTGTAAAAAATTAAATTTAAAAAATTGATGAACTGAACCAATTAAATTTTGATGCTTAAATTGACTTGATGTATATAGATTCGGCGATACAGTACCCAAACTTTATTTTTGTTTTCTTTGGACTTTATACCTAAATCCGTCACTAAATAAAGGGAATATGATACAAGTAAAACTTAAAATACTTAGTATGGTCGTATTAAAAACTAATCCTATTTTTTTTCTAAAAAAGTTTATTTTCTAGCATTGCGAAAATCACCGTGCTGTAAGTTGGGAATAAAATGAAACTTAAAAAAAAGATAAAATTGGAAAAAGTGAGATGAAAGGTTCTTTTATTACTAGTGAAATTGCAAACGAGTAAATTGGTTTTTATATTTAAATAAAGATTAAATTAATTTTTTATTAAAATTTTTTTTCATTTTTGTTTAGTTTCGACATGATTAATGAAGTAACCAGACAATGTCACATGACATGACATGTCATGTGTACCTCTCATGTTGATATGAAAAACTAATTCAAATAAAATAAATTAAATTTATAATAAAAGAAATAGATGAAAGTTTTAATAAACAACGAATGGGTGGAATTTATGATGCAGAAGGATTAATACAAGCAACCAGATAATAATACGTCATCACTTAACAATAGAAATTTAATAGAATGATCGATTTGTTATTGGATCTAATGCATAATGATTAATTTGTCCTTTTCTTGTAAAGGGGACAAAATACATTCTAACACTTAGTACAAAGGTTTCATTGATACTGTTGTCTAACAAAATTTTATAATAATAATAAAATAAGTAAAAGATCCATCAATGTCAGTGCCTCATTGACATCGTTAATAAAAATTTGTGGTCATGAAAGTTCGAGTTTCACCCATACAATTATTAGTTATTATGTATCAATTTTGTCTAATTATATTCTAATTCTGCTTTAAAATAATTGGAGTCTATTATATAATTATTCGAATATATATATTTATAATTGTATTATTAAAATTGAACTTGTAAAACCTTCCATGTAAAACCATTAAATTATGGGGTTTCCTTCCCGTTGGATCACTATATCTATCTATATGTATTATACGAATTAAAATTAGAATAATTTGTTATAAAAGGAATTAGGATAATTTGGATGCTTTAATTACTATTTAGGTATGAATACTACGATTTTTAAAGAATATAATATTATTTATTTATAAAGAATAAGGGATAGAGGGTTATCCATAAATTGGTCCAACGATTGGTATGTACTAAAAAATATTTTTTATATAAAAATAATTTTACACATAATTTCTCAAATTTTTAAATAAATAAATAAAAGTTTTAAATGCTTTTCAACTCAAATATTTAGTTTGAAAACTTAAATACAAATATTTTATCATTTACATTTAATTGAATTGAAATATATATTTTTTATTTTTAGCATTAAAAATCATAAAACATCAATTCCAAAAAGAATACATTAATATTAAATTGAAATCGCAAAATAAAAGCATAAGATATATGTATCAGTATAAGCTAAGCAAAAAATAAAAAAGTTATATATATCTTCAAAATTTCCATCTAAAATTAACAAAAAAAAAATTCAGAATGAGAGAGAAGTTATCCAATCCACCACTATAAATAAAATTACAAAGATTCAAGTCGGAACATGGGTATTCATCGTTCACCTGGAAGCTAATGAACTTGGTGAACTAAGCGATACTACCCTTTTGCTATCGGACCGTGTGATTAACCCCCGTCTCCCCCATTCCCTCCAACTCTGTGAATTCATTTTTCTTTGGTGGGTGTCATGGATACAAAGGTTCTTTCTTCTGGAATCCGCTACTCTAATTTGCCCGAAAGTTATGTGAGACCTGAATCTGAGCGTCCCCGCTTGTCTGAAGTGTCGCAGTGCGACAACGTCCCAGTCATCGACTTAGGGTGTGACGACAGGAGCCATATTGTACAACAAGTTGCTCTTGCCTGCATCAACTATGGTTTCTTTCAGGTACTAGTCTAGTCCTTCGCCGCCCTGCAAATCATCCTTCCTTCCTGCTACTGAATCTTTGATAAATTTTTGCGTTGGTTTAGTGGGATTAATTAATTTGTAAAATATTATATTATGAGGTTATTAATCATGGAGTGTCGAAAGAAGCGGTGGAAAGAATGTTACAAGTGGCGCATGACTTCTTTGGGTTGCCCGTGGAGGAGAAGATGAAGCTTTACTCAGATGACCCTTCCAAAACAATGAGACTTTCCACCAGTTTTAATGTTAAAAAGGAGAAGGTTCATAACTGGAGAGATTACCTACGATTACACTGCTATCCTCTCCACAAGTATGTTCCTGAGTGGCCTTCCAACCCTCCTTCCTTCAAGTAAGCCTCTTCTCTTTTCTTCTTCCTTTTTCTAATCCCCCCCACCCCAAAGAAAAAAAAAACCCTTACGTTAGAGATGCGTAATTCGCTTAACGTCATTCTTTTTCATTCTCTGTGTCGTGCATGTTCTAAGTATCGATTATTCAGCTATTTGTCGACGACTTGCATTATTTTATTTTTCGCTCAAGTAATATATATTTATTAATCTGACAATTTGATTTACATATTAATAAAACTCTTGAGACAGACGGGACATTTTGCATGGAATCAAAAGTACATTAATAAAGCATATGTAGTGTATGTGCGTGAAATGATCTATTTTATTATCTAAAAGATCTTTTGATGAGTTATGACTATGGAATTCTTCTTTAACGTTTCCTAGAGACTATATTTAGGAAATAAGAAACATCGAAGCATGGGATT
This sequence comes from Gossypium hirsutum, assembly GCF_007990345.1. NCBI lineage: Eukaryota > Viridiplantae > Streptophyta > Magnoliopsida > Malvales > Malvaceae > Gossypium > Gossypium hirsutum. Next base: position 38,306,471 of record NC_053444.1, read on the forward strand.
TTAGTCTTTCAGCCCCTGCTAAACAATATAAAACTTTTCTTCTTCTTGAACAAAGTCCAGAGTCCTTTGGACTCTTTTACATAATGTCCCCTAGCCATGTGCTGACGTCGTTTTTCTAGGAGATGTACACAGTCGACCGCAAATTAACTTACATGCCGTATTGTTTGGTTATAAAATCTCAAATCCCCTAGTCTCTCTGCCTCTGCTCATTAAAGCAAAGGCCATACTGGTATTCATAAACCTGACAACATAATTAAGCTCCCAACAGTTGCATTAATTACAATTTAGTAATAGGCGGTGATTGGTCAAATTACGATTTGGTTGTAAAGTTGAGCTTACATGAGTGAAGATTAAAATATAATAGTAGAACAAAACTTGTTAAGATAAATTTTAAAAAAATAATAATAAAGAAAGAAAAAGATGTAGGAGGTAAAAAAGAACAGCCGTAATTGGAAAGGAGTCTTGGAATCTTTTAGGGGGTAAATAATTATTTCCGTCCAAAAAAGGTCAAAAGATGTGGCTAAAAATTACAGACAAGGAAGGCGTGCCGATTGGGCCTTTAGGAAGAGCTACCCGTTAATTGTCTAGTAAAGCACGTGCCGCATTTCTGAGTTGTTTACGAAATACGTACAAAATTCAGACAATAGATGTCGGCTTCTGCATGACTGTATCAACATTCAAGCCTTTTTCTTTAAAAAAGGTAAACTTGTTTATAACAAGTTAATGATTAAACATTTTTATGTACCCCCATTCCATTAGTTATCGATTGTACAATCAAGTCACCCATTATATAAAAAAAAAATTCAAGTCTCCCATGTAGCATGTGATTATGTTCCAATTTTATTATAGATGTCAAAACTTGGTAAAAATAATTATATACTAAATTTATTAAAAATTAATATATAAATGGGTTGGCTGTGGGCCAGAGGTTTATGGCCTTTTCTAGGTAGAGGACAGGCAAGGAGCTTTGTCATTTGATTAATGAAGTCTTCTTCCGTCGACGTAGTCAGAAATATTTTATCCCATCCCGCTCTCACTTTATTAGTATAGCGTAATTAGCGGTGATGGCGGCAACCAAAGCTGAGATCAGAACCGTTGATCTAGTAGGTAGGATCGGTTTTTGGTTGAGTCACACCCGCGACTAGTGAGGAAAATGAGTGACATCATGGGCTAAAAGCCGTGTTGACGTAATCATATTAGATAATTTTAATCGAACATTTGGGGCCCAAAGGAGCTCTGATTACATGGAGCCGAATCATCCGCTTCTACAGTATTTGTTTTCCCTATTTTAGACAACTGTCACTACATACGATTATTGAATATTTTTAGATTGGGAGTGACGGTGCTTCAGTTCTCGTATTTTGTTTTTCAATGGTAAACCAATAATTTTGATGTTGGTGGTGAGCTGGGGACGGGACGTTTGACAATGCCATTTAGGGGTTTATTTATTTATATAAGTCCCAATGAACTTTCTCCATTTATTGGCATTACGACTTCAAGATTAAAGATTTGTTTCCCGTCTGTAAAAAGATATTGATTCGCCTGTAACATTTGACCTTACTTTTTGACAAAAGATGTTTTATTTCCGTGATAATCTTGAATGTTTTATTTCCGTGATAATCTTGGTGACTTTCAATTCGAGTTATACAGTAGCTATGGATTTCGGTTCACTCGAAGACGCAAAAAAAAAAAAATTTGACTTATATTTGTCGTATGATAAGAACACTTGGAAAGTCGCACCTCTAATCACTATAATTACTCGCAAACCAGAGATATTTGCATCCATATGTTTTTACATCCATATGTGTTGAATTGATAGGCAAATCGTAAGTGATTACTGTGTACAAGTTCGAGAGCTTGGTTACAGATTACAAGAGCTAATATCAGAGAGCTTAGGCCTGGAAAAAGATTACATAAAGAAGGTTCTAGGGGAGCAAGGGCAGCATATGGCCGTGAACTATTACCCGCCATGCCCGGAACCAGAGCTGACATACGGATTGCCTGGACATACAGACCCCAATGCTCTTACGATTTTACTTCAAGACCTCCAAGTGGCGGGTCTTCAAGTTCTCAAAGATGGCAAGTGGCTTGCTGTTAATCCCCAACCAAATGCTTTGTCATTAACATTGGCGATCAATTACAGGTATGCGTTTCTTTTTCCTTGGGTGGAAGGAAATTGTGCAAGTTATTGAGGATGAAACTCCTAATGTTGCAGGCATTAAGTAATGGGACGTACAAGAGCGTGTGGCATCGGGCAATCGTAAATACCGATAAGCCAAGGATGTCTGTTGCTTCCTTCCTCTGCCCTTACGACCATGCCCTGATCAGCCCTGCAAAACCTCTCACCCAACATGGATGTGGAGCCGTATACAGGGATTTTACTTATGCTGAGTATTACAGTAAGTTCTGGGGCAGGAACCTGGACCAAGAACATTGTTTGGAACTTTTCAAGAACTAATCGCTTGGTCCTTGCCTACTTCTCAAGAACTTGCCAGTTATTTCCTCTTAGCTGCCCCTTTACTTGTCCTGGTGCAGAAAGATGGTTTTTTCTTTACCAAAAATGCAAAAACCGAAATTTCACCAAACACCCCTTAATAATAAGGTAATGATGCATATTGCTATATTGCTGGCTGGCGATGGCTACCCACTGTAACTTATCCTTTTGTAGAAACTTCCCTACTACTGCTGCTTGTGGTTTGATTCTTGGCCCACATGTCATTATTGTGTAATGAAAATAATATTGCACTTCCTTTATTATTGCATTCTACATGGAGGAAAAATGATAGATTATATGTTATAAAATTGTTCTACGCATTACAATGCTATCTGTCGATGAAACGATTTAAACTTTTACACAAAACAGCGACAGTTATTGCCAACTGTCTTTTGCAAACATATTGGGCCTCATGGGTTAGATAGTTATTGCATTTGGTCTTTTAGTCTGATGGTAAAGTATCTTGGCGAGCACCGGGAGATTATTTGAATGAAAAGTGTTAATAAATTTTTAACTAAATTGAATTAATTATTTTTAAAAAAAAGCTTATTTAAAATCAACCCTAAAATCTCATGGTGGATTTCTTGTCTGGTCCCATGACCACAATCCCACCATCAATTGCTTTTCGACCATTTAAGTAGATTTTTGTTTACTAGTTCTCATGTTTAAAACGTTGCCCGTCTCTCTCTACCTCTCTCTGTATTCTTGTATCACCGCAATTCTTGCTTTATGTTGTTATCTTAGCTTTAATTCCTTTGTCTTCGAAATTTGAGAGCCATCAAAAGTAATGCATTCAGAACTCAGAATCCGCCCAAGGAAATGAGTAGAATCTTACTACTTAAATATCAACTATGAATTACTAATTGAAAAAAAAAAGAAAATAAAAGAGAAACAATTATCAAAATATGAACTAATAATTAGCAAATTTAATATCTAAGAGGACTTAAATTATGGATAAATAAAGTAATTGTAAATACCAGAATTTTTGTCACAAGTGAAAAATGTGTATTTAAAGAATGTATAAAAATACATTAATAGCAAACTTTGGTTGAGTGACAAATTTAATATTTTTTTAATGCATTTGGGTTCAAATTTCACCATAAAGATGTTTTTATTGTTTGCTTTAAAACAAAAAAAGTATTGTTGAATTTAAATACAAAAGAATATTTTAGTAATTTCTTTAATCGAGTTGGTGCCCAATTAACTTATGACACTAATTTAATGAGGGATTTAAATAATAGTAAGTAAAGATATACAATTGATGGATGTAATAAAATATATAAAAAATTAAAACGAGAAAAAAAATTTCAACTTGGGTTGTGGGTTATTTCGATACCATGGGTGTTTGAATTTTATTTTTTTATTTTTGGCCTACTAAGGAGTGTCATGTTTGACAAAATAGCAGTTGGTTTTTGGTTAGGACTCTTTATCTCTTTAATTAGTCATATTGAGGAGTTTAAAATGAAGACAATGTATATCCTTATCTTTATCTCTTGAGAGAGTTTTGGAATAGTTGGAAGATTGATTTATAAATCCTTTTATTTGATAAATACTCAGGATAATTAATGGGATAATTTTAGTTTTTAAATAAGAGTTTAAAGCTTATCAAAACTCTGTTGGATGGACTATTATATCAGCCTATAAATAGGTTGCTTGTAGCGTTACTTGGAGTACTATTTTTAAGTGTCTTTATCGACAGCTTTGTTGTGTTCTTGTGGTTATTTTATGACACTCTTTTAGATATTATTTGGGGAGATTTATTGATTGTATTGAGGTATTTGAGTGAGTAATTTGTGACAATTAGGGTCGGTATTAGGGATGCAATTACTTCTTCGTGTAAGGGTATATTGGGTTTAAACCAATATGTGATCTGTACCATTGTTGAATAAAACCATTTACTGGGAGAGATTTTGCGGACGTAGGACCATTGTGTCTGAACTAATTCAACAAATATCGTGTGTTAATGCTCTCCTTAGTTTGCTCCTTGTGTTATTTTGCATTTAACTTTTCTGTTCATTTCTATTCTAACGACAATTGAAATGAAACTACTTTTAAGTGTAAGCCAAGGGTTTTTTCAATTTCACTAATATAGTTGGCATGTGTTCGAATTGCATTATATGCATATATTTATTGTTTTTTAAATAAAAAGGCTAAAGTACCATCAATTAAAATAAGTCATTTTAAATACAAAAGGACATTTTAGTAAATTTTCTAATTGAATTAGTGTCGGTTAACTCGTGACACAAAATTAGTTAAGAGCTTAAACAATAGTATAGGTATAAAAGCCTATAAATTCCTAAAAGAGTAGAATATTGAAGCTAAGAAAAAGTGTTGCTATGAAATAACCTAATCTTTTAAAATTGGCTAAAGGATTTTTTGTAGCTTCTGAACTTTTTTAAATAAACCAATTAAGTTCGTATATATTTTTGCACTCACTTGATACTTTGAACGTCAAAAATTTAATTAATTAAGTCTTTTGACGGTCAACCATTAAAGAGCAACGATAACTATTATGGAAGGTTGTTTTCACCATATGGTACATCAAGATTTTATCATGTGACAAAATCTTGTATTTATATTTAAAAATTATAAAAAATTTCATAAAAACTATAGAAAATCGTAAAAGCATAGAAAAATATTTAAAAAATGATAAAAACATATAAAAGTGAAATTATAAAATTATATATATAATATAAAAGAAGGTATGATAGCATAAGGAAACTTTGAGTTTTAAGTTAGTTCTTTGAGTTCCAAAATAATTCATTTTCAATTATATTTGTCATTAATAACAACAACAATAATAATAATAATAAAACAACCTTAAACCTTAAACATCATGCATTAAATCATAATTAAATTTTAAAACTAAAATCTCTAACATAAATAATAATATAATTGCATGCACCAATAAGATATAATAACATTTTTTTTAAAAAAAATTCTTATAAAACATCTTTTAAATATAAAATAGTTTTTATACTATTTAAATTTTAATATCTTTCCTTTCAAAATTATGCATGTAATATATTTAAAATATATTATATTCTAAATAACTTATATAAATTGTAAGCTTCACATCGATGAAAAAACTAGTTTATTATAAATGTCACAAAAATATATAAATTATAAAATTTATTTTAAATAATTAAAAATTATTAAAATATTTTTTAAAAATTTATATAAATTATGAAAAACAATTTTTTTAAAAATACGAAAAATTATTTAAAAATATGAAAAATTATTAAAAATATTTTAGAAATATAGATATGTAAAAAAATATAAAATTATATGAATTAAAAAATTATTAAAAAATATTCAAAACTAATAAAAATTTGCAAAAATATAAAATTTATACAGAATTACAAAAAAAATATATAAAAAATTATCTACAATTTTATATACAATTTCGGTTGACACTTGCCATCTCAACCTATTTCTCCACATTAGTCTGCATCTCAAAACACTTATCTATCATCGACGATGGACAAAAAGGTACATGCTTTGGGGAGTTTTGTGATGGATGAGCATAATTGATAGTTTTAGGGATCAAACGATGGTTAGTATGCAAATGAAAAAAAAATGATTTTATATTTTTTTCATATATTTTTAGTTTGTTTTATATTTTTTATTCTTTTTATATTTTATAATATTTTTAAATTTTATTAAATTTTTAATATTTTTAAAAGTTCTCTATATTTTATTTTTTCATAAATTTTATAGCTTTTTATTTTTCGTAATTCATATAATTTGTCATTTTTACTTTTTTATAATTTTTTGCACTTTTCTATATTTTTGTAATATTTTAAAATATTTTTCATAAATTTTAAAATTATTTATTTATCTATAATTTTTTTTATTTTTTTTAATTTTTTTATTTAAATAATTCTGAATGCTTTTTTTTTCAATTTCTAATAGTGTTTACAATTTATTTATTTTTTCATATAAAATAAATTTTATAATTTTGTTCACGTTTTTTTAATTTCTATATATTGTTATGATTTTCTATCATTTTTATGGTTTTTTAATATGTAACAGCCCGATTTTGGGTCTAGATGGAACAGTGGTTTTTGGACGACAAATTCGACGAGAAAAAAAAATGTAATGGCCTGAATTTTCAGAGGTGTCGGAACGGTGATTCAAGATCACTAAATTCGAAAAATGAGTAGAAAATATTATTAATTTAGTGAGTATAAGTTAAATGTGAAGTTAGGAAAATTTTTGAAATAGTGAATAGTGCACTAGAAATAAATATTAAAATAATTAGAATAAAAAAATAGGGTATCGAGACCTCAGAGATTTTAAATTGAGCCATAAATATTTTTATAAATATTTATGGAGTGTTAAAAAGTTAGTATTAAAGTTTCTTTAAGAAATTTTAAAGTTCTGATAATTAATTGAACAAAAAGGACTAAATTGTAACAAATGTAAAATAATGGGAAATGATTAAATAGCTTAAATGATAAAAGGAAGAGGGCTTCAAAGGCAAATAGACCCAAAGTCTATTTGGGCTGGACGGCAAAGGCATGAAATCAGCAACAAAGTAAGGAGAATTAAGGGCAAAATTGAAATATTGCAAAATTTACTTAATAAAGTTAGGACCAAAGTGAAATTATCTAGATTTCTCTTTATTTTTCTGCATTCTCATCAGCAAAAACACCATAGAAGGGTTTCCTTAAGCTGGTTCTTCCTATTTCTACTGCAGGTAAGTTCAATTCTTAATTATTTCTTGAAATTTTGGTGTTTTTGTGACTTTTACAACTAGGCCCACTTGTTGAATTCATTAGTTTTTGATTCTATGAAAGAAGTTGAAAGTTGCTATGAATATGTGCTGGAAGTATATGATGATTTAGCATGGAATTAGAGCTTTAAATTGTTCATATGCTGATTTTATTGAAAGAATTGAATAGAAAGTGAATGTTTGGGACCTAATAGTAAAAGAGTTTGAAGATAGAGTTATATGTGAAAATTATAAATTTCAATAGTTGTGAAACAACTTATAATGTCTAGGTAAAGTATTAATTGAGAAAATTAGATTAATTGAGGGTTTATTTGAGAAAGGACTGAATTGTATAAACTGTGAAACTTGGGGCAAAATGGAAATCAACATTTTGCACTAAAGCAGTTTTGGACAGCAGCAGTAGTATAACTTTGAAAAATCACCAAAAATTTTTGGAATTGAATTAGAGGGTGAATAAAATATGAAATTAAAGCTTATTAAGTCTAGTTTCTCATAGAAGAAACGGTGTAAGCAATAGAATTGTAAATCATGAGATATAGTAAATTTTGTGAGACAATGTCAGAATGATTTGGGGTTCCCCTGTTCTGACTTTGGAAAATCATCAAAAATTGAAGAAAAATAATTATGAGTTATAATTTATATTCTTAGAATCATTAATGAGTCTATTTTCAAAGAAAATAAACGTAAACATCATCCAAATTCTTTACAATTATATAATTCATTTTTAGTGAAGAGTGGTTGGAACTATCAGACAGCGAAATAGGGGAAACTTTAAAGAATAAATTGTACTATTTGGCTGAACCGAAAAGTCTAAAAATTTTATGGTAAGAAGGTATATGAGTATAGTTTCAGGAAAAATTAATGGATCTTAATTTGGAGCTCTGTAGCTCCGGATAAAAATAATTTAGTGACTCTAACTCGGATAAATAGCTTTGAATATACATGTGAGTGAATAGTGAAATTATAGCTAATGTTGTTTAAGTGTGTTATACACATTAAGGATGTGGAATGTAGAGGAGGAGGAGGAAAGTTGGGAAATATATGAATGATTTGTGTATAATTGGTCATATGCTTGATTATAATTGATAAACGATGAAATAGAAATAGAAATGATGCTTATATTTGTGCATTATTGGTCATGGTTTAAGCTCATGTATGAAAATAAAGTTTCATAGTATGTGTGTATGGTATATTCGGTATATGATTTGGCATGAAATAATGTCATGAATGGTTTATGAATTAACACATGTTGGTAAGCCTGATTCATGAATAAATGTTGTGCTCATCCATGCTTATAATGCTTATGCTATATGTGTATTTGGCTAACATATTTGGTGTATATGCTTAGGCTTTGGCCAAGTAGTGGCTAGATTATGCCACGTTAAATTTATAAGTTATGCATTGAAATGGTTTATCGTGTGGTTAGTTCCAAAAAGAGTTATGTTTAAATACACTAACTTGCAACTATGGTTGAATGATATGCTTATATCTTGTGTGATGTGCATAGAAACAAGTGTGGAAAGATAATGAAATAGTAAGTTCATATGGCTGAAATTTAATGGTTAAATGTTAATTTCATGAATTATATAATGTATGATGAAATGTATTTAGTGTTGAAATGAGTGTAAAATAAAAATACGAAAATCGAACAAATGATCAAATTAAGCGGAACGCCAGATTTGAGTACTGCTGATCAAGAGATAAAGTGATAAGTGGTAGCTTTAGCTACACTTATCTGATCAAGTGACAAAGTGATAAGTGCTACACTTATTTGATTAAGAGACAAAGTGATAAGTGGTAGCTTTAGCTACACTTATCTGATCAAGTGACAAAGTGATAAGTGTTAGCTTTAGCTACACTTATCTGATCAAGTGACAAAGTGATAAGTGATAGCCTTAGCTACACTTATCTGATCAAGTGACAAAGTGATAAGTGGTAGCCTTAGCTACACTTATCTGATCAAGTGACAAAGTGATAAGTGGTAGCCTTAGCTACACTTATCTGATCAGGGACAAGTGATAAGTGATCATACGTAAGACCATAGTTATACTATGGCAAAGTCAAAGTGAAGTACTCAATTTTTCGTAACCGTTCCCTAATTTGATTACGGATGTTAAGTGACAAATGGGCCCAAATGAATTAAAGTAAATGGATAAGTGGTAGTGTATTTATACCAGGATGATGTTGTTATTTAAGCTAAAGTGATATTTTCATTGCAAAATTGAGAATTTCATAAATGTGTTATTGAATGGTATAATCGATAAACGTTGAGTTAAATGGTAAATACGCATTAGTGTTGAACTTAATGTCATTGGATTGTACGTGAATTAAATGAAAATTGCTAGTAAATTGATTTAAATTGTGAGCATGAGAAGTTGCGAATTGAATGAAATAGAAATGAAACATTGAATTGCATGAGTATGTATCGGGTCTCGTAGGCCCTAATTATTATGATTATAATATTTTGATGATATATTGTGAAAAGTTATAGAAGCATGTTAATTATTTTAAAAGTTTTAATTTAGATGAAATTTTATAACTCGGTTAAATACGTTTACAAGTGTATGTGTTTTGGTAATGCCTCGTACCCTATTCCGGTGTTGGATACGGGTAAGGGGTGTTCATAATAAGTTTTATTATTTATTTAATGATTTTAGATATAAAACATCATATTTCACCACGTGGCACATCAGATGGTAAAAACAACCCCCAACATAATTGTCGTTGCTCTTTAACGGCCGAAGGACTTAATTAACTGAAATTTTAACATCAAGGGCTCAATTGAGTGCAAAACATAACACCCCACATCTAACCCGATCGTTAGATCCGAATATGTGACGCCACATTATGTTGCCTAAGCAATTGATATCAATTAATTTCATTTTTCGAATTTAGCTTAATATTTGCATTCATATCAAATCAATCATCATTCATCACCACATACAAGCATCCCAGATATTGAAAATATTAAATTATCGAGTCTTGAGATTACATAGATCCAAAATTAGAGTTAGGATTTGAATCCAACTCAAAATACTAAGGTTCAACAATGTGTCTCGAGACAATAGGAGTTGGTCTCGAGACCAGCTCCTTGATTTTTATTTTTGCTTCGAAGTTGATAAGTCTCGAGACAATGGGTCACATATCTCGAGACTAGGAGTCTCGAGACTAGTTTTGAGACATACTTCTCTTATTTTCTTAATTTAGCTTTGATGTTTAGTTGTCTCGAGACAAGGGTTTATTGTCTCGAGACAATGCATTATGTGTCAAGCATGTCTTAAGACCCAAACTGGAAAAAATACGAAATGTTCATTCTTGCTCTTGATGTCTCAAGACCTATTCTACATGTCTCAAGACTTAATGATCAATTTACCTAAAATGAACAACTTATGCCAACGAAATGAGTTTAAAAACAATTCTAACATATACCATCAAAACATCATGTAACACCTAATTTTGGTAGATCTAAAGTTTTAGGCGTATAGAAGTAGACATTCTGCTTGGCATGGTGTTATTTGCCCAAATGACCATTTTGGAGTATACGGGTGGGCGTATAGTAACCACTACTTGAGTTGGTAAGAATTTGATTTCATGATATTCTGCTATATGAAGGAGACGTTCGTGTTAAGGGATAAAAATGAAATACGAGATGAGTATTTGCCAAAGATATAGTACTTCTAGTTTGTATGGAATATTGTAGTATTTAGACTTTAAGTAATCTAGTTAGAAACTAATTGTATAATTCAACTTGATAAGTTTGATGAAGGGACCTTATTTATACTTTTCTCGAAAATTGTAGGCCAATAAGAAGGAAAGTTCTAGTATGTATGACACTTGTTAAATTTCACTAAGTAAGATGAGTCATATTTATATGTGAGAATGTGTTCTGAAAAGGATTCTTCTTTCTTCTTCTTTCTCCCCCCTAAGTTGTATATATTGAAACATTCATTAAATCTGAATGCATCCTACCTCGGTGATCTAGAGGTTAAGGTTCTTTTATGATCATTAATTACTTCGCATCAGGGTAAGTATTTCAGCTCTGCATGTTAAGTTCTAAATGAGTAAATCTGCATTTGGTAATTGAATAGTGAGACTGTAAGTATAAGGTTTCTGCATGGGACTGGTAGTGATTGAAATGATAAGCAATTTGCATGTATAAGAGTAGTAATGGTGTTCCTATGTTTTGTAAGTAGTGGTTGCTGCAGTTTCATGATGGAAGTTTGAATTTGGAGTTCAAGCTACTGTACGTGGGTGTCAAGTGAGTTCTATAATGACTCCTACATGTATATTATTTATATTGTGAGTCATCTATAGAAAATTGATTGAACTATGGATCTAAAGTCTTGAAGAGTATAGTATGTGATGATTGGTGTACGAGTATTGAAACATTGAAGTATGGCCGAGTATGTATATGTTTGAAATGTATGCTATGAGATGTGTGTTCTACTTAGGTGTATGCTAGTGAAGAAAAAAGGTTGAAATTAGATTGTGTCAATGTACGAAGAGTTTGTCAAGAGAGTTTGTGTTTGTTCACTGCGGTGGTGTCTAATAGAGTCTGTCGGGATTAAAAATACGAACTCTAATATGAACTCTGAAGGAAAGCCCATGGTTATGGCACCCTCTGAAAAGAACTAAGGAATGGTGATTACCCAATAGGGTTCTTTGCATGTCCAAGGATGATGATGGGAAAACCTCACTTAATGTGAGCTTAGGCAAATCCATATCACAAACATGATAGAAAGGAATAGTCTTTGTGGCAAACTCTGAAAAGATTAGCCTTTGTAGTGAACTCTGAAAAGAATAACCTTTGTGGAAAATTCTACGTGGATCGCCCTTAGTGGTGTGTTGTATCTGATTGTCTATATGGTGTATTCTGCTAAGTCTATGTGGCGTGATTTATCAGGAATATCTGGTAAGCTATGAATCTGAATGTTTGTCTATATGGTAAGATGTGAGTAAGTTCTAGTAGATTTGTAATAAGTGTAACCAAGATAAGGTATTGATATACTCTAGAATAAGAGTTGAAATAAGTCTTAAGGGTTTTCCACGAAAAAGAGATGTGTATCTGTAAGTCAAGAAGGGTATATGTTATGATGTAAGTATGAAAAGAAATGGGTATCTTGTCTTCTTCTAACTTTATTCTGAATTTGAGTCACTGTTATTTGAATTATGAGATTCTGTTATAGCATGATACGGAGTTCATCTGGATGTTATACAAAACTAATTATCAGTATGGATATGTGAACAGAATTGGATCAGGGTATGTCTCAGTGTGAACTAATAATACAAAATTTTGTGTAAGTATCCGTGATATGTATGTATCCTCTCAAGACAATGTCAGTGAGTAATTGATTGAGGGAAGAGCATGGGTTTAAGGAATAGATTGTTGGAAGTGGTTTCTAAAGGTATATTTTGTTAAGAAAGTATTATGGAACAAGAGAATTATGAAACGATGGGGAATATTCTCCAATTATTGAGATATGAAAGAGTAAGTATAACAATGGTATGATAATTGGTGTATAAAAGAGTGATAAGGTCATATGGCGTCAGTTAAAGTAAATGACTCAGAGTAACAGTTCACTCATAGAAACTTCTACAAAATTGCATAGCCTCCATCAAGGTATGCTTAATGAGCTCATTAAGTAATCATGTACTTACATGATTTGTTGTTTCTTTTCAGGAATTAGGAAGGGACTTCACCTGGAGGGACAATGCCAGGAGTACACCAATTTTGAGGCAGAGTAGGATGTTATGCATACAGTGGATAATTGGCGTAGTCTTGGATACGCCTTTAAGTCTATCTTGAAATAGTTTCTAACTTGTAAAGATTTGTATCAAATTTGATGTAGTGAGTTATTTATCATATATTCTACTTTAACTTTACAAATGTTAAGTTTTTCTTTTGGAATTTCTAATAACAAGTTTTAAGTTAAATAAAGAAATGTAATTTGTTTTCATTAAATATTTTGTATTTTTTAGTAACATCCGATATCCAGACCTAGTGATTTTGGTCAGGTTGAAGGCGTTACACGTCAAATCATCATGTAGAAATTTAACCACTCTAGATGCAACATTTGGATTCACATCATTTCATACATTAAATACTAAAGACAAATAAACAAGCTATCATTCATGTAAAACTAACCATATTAACTTCAATATTAACTAATCAAACTTAGCTTCAAAATGCCTAAAAGTCCATTAAGTACCAAAACATACCAAATCATACTAAACAAACCAAAATGACTCTCAACATAAGACTTGAGGTACATGTCAATAACCATTTACAACTAAAAGAAACATAAGCTTGGTATGAGCTGAGCCATTGAGTTTTGGATTCCTTTTGAGATTCTTGATCTTATGAAACCTATTTAAACATGCGCACGGAAAGAAACAAATCCATATATTGAGTATTGTATACTCAGTGGTGCTAATACAATTCGAATTCAATACACAATTAATTTAAACTAATAACAAATGCACATATGTATAATATTAATTATTACTACTTTATTATTCTCTTTTTCATCTTAGAACCCACATTTATAAATACAAAGTAAGATAGAGTCATACAACTATCATGTGATTTCATACCAATATATTAAAGATCCATATCACCCTTAGGGTATTATGGTGAACATTTTCCATAATTTTCACATGTATACAATTTATATTTACATTTAAATAATTCATATAGTTCCTAATTTCTCAATCTCTATAATTCATCATTTAGTATCCATTTCAACAATTCATAATTTCATAATATAATGTATTCAATACTCAACATGTCAATTCGTTATCACTTTTTGTTACTTATTTTAGCCCTTATTAATTGATAGTAAACACTAGAACGGATACTCAAATATATGTAATGAGTAAGTCCACGACCCTTTGGGAATTTAGACTACTCAATCTTAATGCCAATATATGTCCACGAACCTATGGGAATTAGGACTGCCCATGACCCTCTAGGAATTGGGTCTGCTTACAATCCTTTGGGAATTGGAGCTAATAAATCACTGATATCGATGACCCTATGGCATGCCAACTATACTCGAATTATGTCTAACATCATTTAATAAAGAAGTATCATTGTTAAATATCATTATAAAACATTTCAATATCTATCATCATAATATCATTACTATATCATAGATTGTAACTCAAATATGTAAAACACATTACCAAGGGATTATGCTTTTAATCATAATCATATATGAGTCCAAATCATACAAGTCATCCATAACATATATTGGCAATTACCATCACAATACCATCAGTTATATGAAATCTTATATAAGCAAAACATTTGTAAAACCCTACACTTGACCCGATTGCCAGGTCCAGTTACCGAATGTCACACCCTCTTCGAAAAACTTGACATGACTTCTAGTTTGACTTTTTATGAATATTTTGGCTCTATTAAATTTCAAGATTTAGCTTCAGCTAAAATCCTCATCATTCTATCACTACAATTTTAGTAGATTAGTAGATTTGGCAGTCTTTATAATTCTGACTTAAGTCTATAACATGAATACATCTGATCAAATCCCCAAGGCTTAGCCTCTAGGAAATTTCCTCTCTATAAACGTGAACGACATCTACGTCTAGCCCTCAAACTGGCGGTGTCTAGCTTGGTCCCTCCCCTCGATTCTTGAGTTAAACCTTTATCCTGCAAATAAGCAGCATTTTCATAAGTTCACTTGAACTTAGTGAGATTCTATGAAAATAATGTACAACACTTTTTTTGTAAACTTTTAGGAAATAAAAATTTTAAAATAAGAGTTTCTAACTCTTTGTCTATTTTTAACCTTCTAAAGATCTCACCAGCATGGTCGACGCCTCGCATCTTACAAGTGTATACAGTCGTTATCAAGTAATAAGTAAGTAAAAGTGTTATCGTCTTCATAGGGATTGTGTTTAAATCAATAATTGCAAAATTACTATTCACAAGTTCTTAAAGAAACACAACAATTTGGAGTGATAGATGTTAAATTAAATTAATTAACAAAATGAAAATGATATGAAAAATGCAATGAAATGGTTTAACAACAATTTCACAAGTTTAACAACAATAACATGACTAAGCTAGAATAATTACAACACTTGACTCAATTCACTCTTCATCATGTTTAATAATGTTCCGAAAAATATTCCATTGCAACTCGATCTTTCATTAACTTGGAATATAATATAAGTTCTTTCAAAGTCTTATACTTAGAAAAACATGTATATTTCTATGTCGTTTAGCATTGATCGCAATTCTTCACATATGCAAAATGCATATTTAAACACCATATGCTAGAAAAATTTGACTTGTAAGATCTTTGCTATAGTGCAAAAACCATCAAAATGTCCCCCACTTGGAGACAAATGACAGTGGTATAAGATCTCATCAATCTCACTCCCAGCTACACACTTGTTGATTATATTATCTGCACATTGTTTAAACAAAAACAACTCCTCCCAGAAATAATACCTACTATCATAAAGGAATTTCTTCCTTTGTTGGTATGTCATTCCAAGAGGCATTACTCCACATGCTAAATAATTTGAAAAATCAGCAAACCAAAGAGTTTCATGGATTTGGTTTACCTTGAAGATATGCTCATCTGAGAAATTTTCATTGATAGGAACAAGTGAATGAGTTACTTCGTTTTGTTCCAACCTCGACAGATGATCAACTACTTGATTTTGAACTCCCTTTATGTCTTGGATCTCAAAATTGAATTCTTGGAGTAAAAATATCCATCAAATCAACCTCTATTTAGCATCTTTTTTAGTAAGTATTTGATGGTTGCATGATCAGTAAAGACTGTGACTTTTGTACCTATAAGATATGAACAGAACTTGTCAAAAGCAAAAATTATAACAAAGGGTTCTTTTTTAGTTATCGTATAGTTAAGTTGGGATCTTGTCAAAGTTCTACCTGCATGGTAGATCGGATGGAACACTTTGTTCCTTCTTTGACCCATCATAGCTCTCACAACAAAATCGCTTGCGTCATACATCAACTAAAAAAGAGAGTTCCAATTTGGTGTAAGGATTATTGGGGCTGAGATTAACTGACTTTTCAATTCTTCAGATGCTTTCAAGCATGCTTTGTTAAACTCAAAAGTTGTGTCTTTTTCTAATAAAATACACAAAAGCTTGGAAATTTTAGAAAAACCTTTGATAAACCTTCGGTAAAAATTGGCATGGCCTAAGAAACTTCTCACTCCTTTCACATTGACTGGAGGTGGTAACTTTTAAATTGCATCCTCTTGCTTTATCGACTTTGATCTCTCTTCTGGAAATTGTGTCCTAAGGCAATCCCTTCCTTAACCATAAAGTGACATTTCTCACAGTTAAGGATAAGATTTGTCTCCTCACATATCATTAGTACCTTACCCAAATTACTTAAACAAACATCATATGAATTACCAAAAATAGAAAAATCATCCATGAATACCTCAACAAAATTTTCAACCATATCAGTAAATATTGCCATCCTGACTTGTTGAAATGTTGTGGCTGCATTATATAAATCGAAAGGTATTCGCTTAAAAGAAAAGATACCGTACGAGTAAGTAAAAGTTGTTTTGTGTTGGTCTTTCAGGGCTACAACTATTTGGTTATATCCTGAATATCCATATAAGAAACAATAATATTCATTACTTGCTAGTCGGTTCAACATCTGATCTATAAAAGGTAGCGAAAAATGATCCTTTCAAGTGACCTTGTTCAATTTTCAGTAGTCTATACAGATTCTCCAACTCGTGACTGTCTTCGTCAAGATTAACTCGTTACGTTCATTCTCCACAAATGTGATTCCACCTTTCTTCAGTACACACTGTACCGAACTTACCTATGAACTATTTGATAACTTACTTTTGAACTACCTCTTTCATTATTGGACTGAGTCTCCTTTGCCCATCATTCTAGCTTACTTGCCCTCCTTTAAGATAATCTTGTGCATACAAAAGGATGGACTTATTCCTCGAATATCAGCTATGGTCCAGCCAGTCGCATTTTAAATTTCTTTAAGTCTTCGGTTAACTGCTCCTCTTGGCGATATGTTAGTTCTGCTGAAATAATCACAGGTAAAGTAGAATAGTTACCAAATAAATGTATTTCAAATGAGAAGGAAGTACCTTAAGTTCAAGTTTGGGCGGTTCCTCGATTGACAACTTAGGTTGTGTGTATTCTCGAGCTTCTAACTTTAATGGTTCAAATTGTGTTGGTTAAACATAGTCCCTTGAATTGGCTTCCATTAAAGCCATATTGTCCTTACCTTGTTCATCTTCTAATAGCTTAGACCCTAAGGTGTTTTCCAATGAGTCTTCTACAGGATTGCTTTCCCATTTAGTAGAAACTAAGGTTTCTAGCTCCTTCATTACTGAACATTCTTCCGCTAGATCAGGGAATTTCATGGATTTAAGAACATTAAATGTTACCCGATCATCTTGAAATCTCATTGTGAGTTCACCTTTCTACATGTCTATTGATGTTCTTCCCGTTGCTAGGAAATGTCTACCCAAGATGATTGACACTTCCTTATCTGCTTCAAAATCTAAGACAATAAAATTAGCAGGTAAAATAAACTTATCTACACGTACCAAAACATCCTCGATCTTTCCTTCTGGGTATGCCAAAGATCGATATGCTAGTTGGAGTGCCACAATTGTGGGTATTACTTTACCTATGCCCAACATCTGAAAAATAAACTTTGGCATCAAGTTGATGCTTACTTGTAGATGGCTTAAAGTTTTACCACAGTAAGATTCTCCAATATTATAAGGTATAGTAAAGCTTCCAGGGTCCCTTTTCAGAGGTAGCTTTAACTGTAGGAACACACTGCACTCCTCCGTTAATACTACAGTCTAGAACTCACTAAGCCTCTTCTTCTTAGACAGAATGTTCTTCATGAACTTGACATAGTTAGACATTTGTTCTAAGGCTTATACCAATGAGATATTGATGTTAAGTTGCTTTAGAACTTCCAAAAAACTTCTTGAATTGCACCTCTTACTTCTGTTGCTTGAGTTTTTATGGATACGGAGGTGATGGAACTTTGGCTTGGACTAGACAACTTTTTTGAGGAATTGTATTTGCATATGAAAAAGGTGTTAGCTTATCAGAATTCACTAGTTTAGATTTTACCTCTTTAGAGTTTGCAACATCTGGCTTTTCTGGTGTAGGAATTTCAACTATTGGTTGATTTTTCTTTTCCTTGACAGGTTCCTTTTTAACCTCAACTATCTTAGGTTCCAAAGTCTTCCCACTTCGTAAAGCAACTACTTTACAACGTTCCTTACCCAAATTCCTTGGATTTTTTTGTGTCACTTGGTAAGGCTCCTTATAGTCTATTACGAAGCTTTGTAGCTAACTGACCCATTTGGTTCTCCAAATTTTTCAATGTTGCTGCTTGGCTTTAGATTAATGTGTCATTCTTATTCATGTATGCCTTCAACAAATTCTCCAAACTGTTAGACGGTTCAGCTTGTGGTGGTTTTTGAACTTGTTGATTGAACCCTTACGGTTGATTTGATCTATACTGCATGTACGTGTTGTTCAGTCCACTTCATTGGTTACTCCAAGAAAAGTTTGGATTGTTTCACCATTAAGGGTTATAGAAGTTGGATTGTGGTCCTTGTCCACTTCTGTTATGATGTTGATTTCCTACATAATAAACAGACTTGGGATTTGATGGACAATTCTCAAACAAATGTCTGTCCTTATAATATACATAGGAAATATTATCGAATTGACTCGGTGTTTGAGCTACAACATCATTAAAACAACCATTAGTAGTAAACTGTTTCAACATTGAAGAGATAAAAATACATGAGCTGAGAGTGAAGTGAGGGCATCTACTTCATACATTCCTACTACTCATCTTCTTGAAGCTGCTCGATTTGTTAGCCATTGATAGTTATTATTGGCTATTCTCTTGATGATTTCATACGCCTCATTATAAGACTTAGAAAGGAGAGCACCATTCGTAGAAGCATCTACTACCAACCTTGTATAGAGACCATTATAAAATGTCTCTAACTGGATGCAATATGGAATCCTGTGGTGAGAGCACTTGTGAAATAACTCTTTGAATCTTTCTCATGCCTCATATAAGGATTCGTCATCCATTTGCTGGAAAGTGGTGATCTTATTCCGTAACTTAGCATTTTTGCTAGGTGGGGAATTCTTTACCAAAAAGCGTTTGGCTAGCTCTTGCGATGTAGAAATTGAGCTAGGTAGCAATGAATTAAGCCATGCTTGTGCTCTATCTTACAATGAGTATGGAAAAAACTTCAACCTCAATGCGTATTCAGTTACACCAACTATCTTGATAGAATCACTCACCTCCATGAACAATAAAAGGTGAAAATGTGGATTTTCTATGGGCATTCCATTAAATCGACCCACTATTTAAAGTATCTGGAACATAACAGGCTTCCATTCAAATTGTGGCTCCACGATCTTTGGTCTCCCAATCCCCGAATTTAAATCATTAAAAAGTGGCTTAGTGTATTGCCTTATGGTTCGATCCCTATCATCAACAATAAGGATTGGATTACAAGCACTAGCATCTCCATTCCCTTGAACTTTTTTTTGATTTTCAAGGTTCATTTCTAGGGCTTGTTGCTGGGCTAGTCTTTCTCATCTCATTTGTCTAAATGTCCGCTCGATTTTAGGGTCTACAGGGAGTAAATCGATAATTTGATCTATGCTTAGAAGCACCTAAAAAGAAAATCACAAAAAATAAGAAAAAATAATTAAATAAGAAAAAATAATACAAATTGCAAGAAATAATTTCTTAAATAGTGATTAAATTAACAGTCCCCGACAATGGTGCCAAAAACTTGGTTCACGACGAAATGTGAAAGTGTATACAATCATTATCAAGTAATAAGTAAGTAAAAAAGTTATCATCTCCACTTTGACTGTATTTGTTAATCAATAATTGTAATATTTAGAATTTACAAATTGGTTAAGGAAACGCAAGATTTTGAAGTGATGGATAAAATTAAATTAATTAATTAAATGCAAATGAATTAACCTAAATGCAATGAAATGATTTTAGCAGCAATATCTCAAGTTTTAACAACAATAAAATGAATAAGCTATAACAATTACAATAATTGACTCAATTCATTCTTCATCATGTTTAACAATGTTCCGGAAAAATTTCATGGCAATTTGATCTTTCATTAACTTGAAATCTAATATAAGTTCTTTTGAAATATTATACTTAGAAAAACATGTATATTTCTATGTCCATATTTTTACTAAGGATTCGTTAGAATTTATGTGAAGTAACAGGGATGGATTAGGTTTAAAACAATTTAATCACATAAACCTAAAGTTATGCAAGGTAATAGTGCTCTCTCGAGTTATTACGAACCTTTTATTTAATCGGATTGGGATCTAAATTAAGAATGCACATTCCAATTATCATTTCCATTAATCACCATCTGATTAGGATTGATCAACTAATTCTAATACACCCAAACATATTTTAATGTATGAATAACATAAATGATTTTAATTGAAAACATGAATAAATGAGGCACAAAACATAAAAAACATAAATAGAATGAATTTAAGTCAAATCATTACAATTATTCTAGCTAAAACAAATTTAAGTCATCATTAATGGAAAAAAATTTAAACAATTTGCAAACATGTTTGAATAACTAAGAACAAATTAAAGAATAAGGAAGAAGAAACACATGATGAATTCGATATTCCCGAAGACTAATCGCAGTGGCTTCCTCTAATTCTCATGATTGCTCCTTTACAAATTACTCTTCAGGGTGGCTGACTAAGAGAGGTTTTTCCCAAGAAAAATGCTAGCTAGAGAAATGGAGAGCTTAGGGAGAAAAGAAATATGAGAGAATGTGAGAGATGTGATAGATGAGGAATTGTTGGATGAGATGCTTGAAATGGGACATAAGGGGTGGTATTTATACTAGAGGAATGACTTGGGAGTTTGCTAAAAATAGCATTGAGATCCCTTGGATTTCTCCCTTGCTTGGCTGGCCATAAATTGTGCAGAGAGGGATGAGTGGTTGCTTGATTCACGCTTGATTTTATGCATGAATCATGCAAATGGTTGGACGGTTTTAAAATGTTTAGTTGGGGGTTAATTTCTGATTTTTTCACACATGTAAGGACCTTTAATTCAAATATTCCAAAGTTAATTTGGGTTGCTCTTCATACCTTACTCGAATTGGGATCTTCTCCCCATTGTTGGACGATTTTGACAACCCAACTAGCTAGCAAACTAGCCCTTCTCAGCAACCAAATTTCAAATGCATTTAATCAATCTTTTCTAGGTCAAAATTGTTGTCTTTTCTGCCCACATGAAGTGGATTTTAGCTCATGTTCTTTTGTGTTTTTATTGGCTACCACATTTATCAACTCAATGGTCCAACTGCAGCAAGTTGAGCGAAAATCAACATGTAACACAAAATTATGTAAAATTAATACTTAATTTCATAAAATTACACGCTTTACTAAAATTATAGCCTATATCTTAATATGAACTAAAATGACGCAATTAGCTGTCCATATACTTGAATTTTGAATAGATTATAAGTAAAAAGGTGCTAAAAAAACTTATATAATTTAGATGTATCACCTCTTTCTGTAGTTCGTCGCTAATGAATTTATTCTCTATCTTAGATGTATATGCCTCCTTTTTTATACGAGATCTCTATGAACTTGGCCTGATTCTACCTCATCCTAGATTTCTTTGTACCTTAATTAGCTTTCCTCACAAAATTGGTTACAGGTTTATTACCTACCACTAGGTGGCTTCCACTAATATTCACCTTAATTTCGGATCCTTACTCTTATAGACTAGTCCTAGGCTTTTGGTTTACCTCATTCCAATCTTCTGAATAACAAAAATCAACATCTAATTTTTAACGAATTGTAACCTGCCACTTCTCGACAGATTATCTGTCCAATGTAGCCCTTGGCGGACTCCTTTCTGTTAGCCCGTGTCACACCCCAAAATATAGGGGATAATTGAAATAAAGAAATGACCTAGACTTGATAGTTAAGTAGTTAGTGCACTCCTTAGAGGTCCTAGGTTTATCCACTCCTCTCCCAATTCTCTTCTTTAATTTTTAGCAAACTAAAGTAGAATATATACCAAAATAAATACTATTTGAACTGAAAATTTAGCAAGAAATGGGTAGCAACCTAAATGGTTAACAAACCTTATCCCCCCTTGTTGGCCTAAGTTTGAACCACCACATCTCCACCACTGGTCCCTTTATTTTTCTTTATTAATTTCAGGCAAAATAATGAGTTTATTTCCCAAACCACCCTAGGATTTCAATCCCTAGCTATTTAATCAATTCTCTTCCAATTAAACTAGGTTTTCTTTCCATTCCAATTCTAAATAGAATTTTGGTTCTCTCTCATTGTTTTTTCTCTTTTTCTTTTCCTTCCTCTCTTTTAAACTAAATTTTACATCTTTGTTGTTGATAATTATTTTGTTTCCCAAATCAAATCATCTCCCATTACCTGGTGTTTCTATCGATTTAGCGAATCACCGTCAATTGCATCTCTAACTTTGCCAAGAAATGGTAAGTGCCTTTGTTTAGACGATCAAATTTTGTATTTCACAATATCGTTGTCCCAACCTTTTGTGATTTCTTCCTAAATTCTTGTAAATCTTGAAAAATCTTGATTCAATTGTTAATCAGAGCATATTTTCTGTTGAAGGACCAAATTTAGATGAATTAGACCAAGATCGAGGATGAGAAACATCTATCAGACTCCGATAAAAGGTGTGTGCTCTTTACAAGCGATTTGGGGCAAACCAAGCCTCAAAATAGGGTCACACAGCCAGCCACATGGGTATGTGGAGCACACGTGTGGACCATACGACCCCTCACACGATCATGTTCCCCTGAAACCCTAGGATATTCGATTCTCACATGGCCTAGAACCTTCAACAATGTCTACCACACGATCGTGCCTCTCTTGTAGCTTGATTTTGCATGTTCCACACAGCCACATCCTCGCCACATGGCCATGTAACCCCTCCACACGACTTAAGGCATTGCACATGGTCATGTGCCCTTATTTTATAGTTTTCCTCTGAATTTTTTGGAAACTGTCAATTTAGTCCCTGTATGATCCTATAACTATTTTTTAGAATTTCATCTCTTTCAATTAAGTCCATGATATTAGGAATAATGTGGAATCCATGATTTGATTGATTAAATTATTACTATATGTTCATGATACGTGATTAAGTACATGCCTTCTATGACTAAATTGTTGATAAACTGTTACTATTTCTTGTATTACTGAAATACTAATTGCATGAACAACACGTTTATTATTACTGATAAACCGAATACATGACAAATATGTCTACTGCTACTGTTGATTTAAATACATGTTAAACATGTCTACATGTTAAACATGTCTACTATTATTGTATTGATCTGCATTGCATGGGGTGGGACACTTTGAAATGAGGAAATACTGGTAGTTTTATCTGCAAACACTGGTGGTTTACTGAAAGCTTTTATCTGCAAAACAATTGTCTAGTCACAAACACTGGCAGTGTATTAACCTACAATTATTAATGGTTTATCCATAATTTTTACCAGCAGCTTTTATCTGCAAACCCGTTTTGTATCCACAACTACTAACAATGTATTAACCTGCAACATTGATGGTTCATCCACAAACTGGAGTATCTGTGATATAAGTGTTTTAAGGAACTCTTACTGTGGAGTGTAGTAGTGGGGTAGGACCTATCTTTACTGATAAACTGAACTTGTATTGCATTGCATCGACACGCATAAGCATAATCGTTTGAACTACCAAAAATATTGTTATATCATATGATTATTACTATACTAAAAACTGTTATTATGTATGCTTAGTTTATTAAATTGCACTAATTTTCTTGTGATGGAACTCACATTGGGCGTCATAGCTCACCCCCCTTTTAATTTTCAGCCTTAGAGATAACCCACCGGGTTAAAACGTGGACACAACATTCGAAGGGTCTCAGCTCAATTTTTATTTATAAAAATTATTTTAAGCTCATTAATTAATTTATTATATTATTCAAAGACTGCATTATTTTATTTTGAATAGTGGGAAGGGATTTAGGATTTGAGTTTTATTTTATATAGCTTGCATGACATTTAAATTGATTTCAGGACATTGATTTATTAATAATTAAGTTATGCATGAACCCTAATTTTTATTAAAAACATACGTAATTGTCATTTTATCGCTGCTAAACTATAATTAAGATTTCGAGTAATAAATAATTAACCTAGTTTTTCCTATAAGTAAATAAATGTTTTAAAATGACTGTTTCAAAACTCTGATAATTTACTAAGCCATTTCGTTGGCTATTGTAATCTTCTAAATTCGGGTTTAACGTATAGGCCGGGTTGGGGAGGTTACATTTGGTGGTATCAGAGCTCGGTATTCTAAACTCAGACCGTAAAAATTTGGGTGAGTTTGCATACATGCAATAAAGGGGTATTTTAGGAAAAACCAAACCACAAGATTTTTGATAAAATTGATTTTCTGTAGAAAATTAAATTTGAGACTTCGATGTCGATCCTACTTTAGTTATTTTTACTTTTGGAACCTTAGATAAAATGTAAACTTTAGACTGTGAACATTTAGGAAGATAACTAATGCTTGAACTTTTGTCTGAAAATTGTAGATATATTAAGACTCTAAATTTTCATGAGATTGCTATGAACACTCAAGGTAGATGTGGTAGGGATTGGCTACGTAGGGTTGCACCTGTAGAGCCACCCATTGTTTAGGGCAAGAAGTCAATCATTGAAAAGGAGTACGTTGAGAACTCTACCATCAATGGTGGTGGAAGCTATGAGAACAATGGCAACGTAGTGGCTCATGCGATGTTGTGGGTTTTAGAAAAGGTAGTTGGAGCCCAAACTAGATCAGAGAGCTATGGATTTGTTTCAAAGAGGCTCCGATTAATGAGGTTGAAATGTTCAAAGGCATTACTGGAACAACTCCTACTACGGCTGAATACTGGATGGAGTCGGTAAAAAGGATTCTAAAGGACTTAGATTGTACTCTGGAGCAAAAGTTGAAGGACATTGTGTCTTTGCTTAGGTAAGAGGGTTATGGTGTGCCACTACTCAAAAGCTTTATATAATTCTTACAAATTTATAAATATAAAATATATGTTAGTTGTTACTAACTAAGGTTTGAATGAAAACATCAACAGTTTAAAAAAATATATACAAGTCATATGGGGTATAAGTTCAAATATAATAACCTAATTTAACATAACATATTAATTTAAAAACCAAACATCAATACTTCATAGAAATCCCATAAAAACATAGTCTTATCAAAATAGAAATTCTTTGTACAAATAATTTATAAATACACTTTTGCTCCACCCCCACAAGTTATGCATGATACAAAACAAAGCGGCCAGCTCACAATAATAGTAGCACTCTAGCGTAGTCCTTCTAACAAAACCTTCCTTAGGTCACTGAGCCGAAGAGGGAAAATGTAACAAAATAAGTTCATATGAACTTAATGAGTTCCAAAGAGAAATCATACATAATGTTACTGATAGTAAATTTGAACCTATCTGAAGGATTTATGCACATTCATATAGTACGCCTAATGATGTATACAGAACACAGATAGACTCAGTATGGCAACTTACTTATCACTTGGGCGTATATTATACACTAGCTTGACACAACTCAGACAAATTTATTCTCATGCCAACCATGTACCCAAAATTCAAAATCAAATGCATATAATTTAGTCTTATTCACATACATTCTCTCCCTTAACTCCTCATATCATTTTCCTTTTAAAAAAACATGTTTTATCATGATCTACCAATCCAATTTGCAATATAGCTGCCCTATCAGAGGCTACACCAACATATCTCCTCGTCTCCATCACCTTATATCATTTCATACGTGTCAAAAGGAAATGGTAGTGATTTAAGCATGAAGAATGATGCTTACTTTATATCACAAATAGACTGCACTTAAACTGAAGACTTTGGATAACCATTACCCACGCAACATCTTTCATCCATTACAGAGGAGGATTACTTACCTTACATGAATTATAAAATAAAGAAAATTACAACACATGGAAGTAGGAAGGAACTCACTAGAAACCCTAGCACAAGTCTACAAAGCAGGTCATTTTCCTTTATCACTAAGAGTTTTGTTAACTTCTTGAGCTAAAATAAAGATAATTTAACATATCAGATCATCAATCGATCAAATTTGATCATGCATGCAAGAATCAACAACACTTAATCTAGAAATAAGAAGTTTCCTTCCTCACATACTATTCTAACATCTATGTATGCAGAACGAGAAACAGGTAAATGACTTAGAGGGTAACCTAGGGTTCATTAGTAATTACCAGTGAATTGGTACTAACGTAGAAGTTAGTTGAATATTGCAAACCTTACTTCGAAGTGGTTTTTTGAACATAAGTTTTAAAAGAATTTTTCAGAGAAAATTAATAAAGAAGAAGAAAACATAAAAGTGTTAAAAAATACCACCGCTATCCTTATATACTTAAGCTCGGATACAAAGATTAGTAGAAAAATCATATAATTCCACTAACACTCTCAATTTCTGTGATTAAGTGCATTTAATAAAATTTAAGTCATATCATCTATAGTAGTCTAGTTCTGTTCTAACTAAATTTCAACTTAACTAACCAAATTACATTACTTCAATAATAATCCAAACAATTGTAAACTTAACGAGTTTGCCCAAAACATCTGGGTTAGGCGGATACTTAACAAAAGAGTCCACCAAATCACAAAACTCGCCAAAATTAAGAGTTCGTCAAATGGCGCAATACCCATAATTCTATACTTAGTCAAGACAAACAATTTATTTACTCATATTTATTCTTATTTTACCAACTATACGCCAAACAATAATTAGATACAGAGAGTTCGCCGAGCGGGTTGTTACAAGAGTTCTACCGTTGGTGGCAGTCTATGGTAAGGGGTATGTAGGCTGAACGTATAACCTGGAAATACTTCCAAAAAGCTTTTTAAAATAAATATGTGGGCATTAGGTATGTGGAGGCCTGCAAAATCGAGTTCATTGAGTTAAAACAATGTGATAAGATTGTGACAAAATACGAAACTGAATTTCTAAGGCTCAACCATGATGTGTAAGGAATGGTCGCCACGGTACAGGATAAATTTGTGAGGTTCGGGAATAGACTATGATTTGACCTCAAGATATAGGTTGCTCTACACTAGGAACAAGTGTTTAAGACACTAGTGGAAAAGGCCAAGATCATGGAGGAAATTAAGTTGGTGGAACGTGAGAAATAATAGAAAAGTATGGTCTAAGTTAAAAGAGACTCAGGTTCCACTGGTTCGAACTCTGGTCCTGTAACACCAGCTAGAGAGAGTAGATCGTAGCAAGGGGTTGTTATGTTTAATTTTGGAAATAGGACTCCCAACTGTTCATACTGTAATAAGCACCGTACGAGCTAGTGTTGGAGAAAATTGGGTGCTTTCCTGGGTGTGGGTCAACCGAACATTTGGTGAAAGATTTTTCCTTGTCGAGGTGGGCAAGAACAAACTCTTTGAGATTTAAGGCGTAGAGCTGTGAGGTTATTTATTTAGCGTAGTGTAATCCACTATGTTATAGTCTTCTAGCGAATTGAAATGTGGCATATACTAACCACCTTAGAGGTGAATAAAGGTTTTAGGTTATTCTTATCCTGTTATCCAAGGGTATATCAAGTGAAGTATAAGCCGGGTGAGTTACCGTCATATGCATAGTATGCCTAGTTGCTTGAGTACTGTGTTGGTTAAGTTTTGTAGTAAGATCTGGTTAGGAGTCAACTAGGTTGACTTGTCAAATATCAATTATATAGTATCCTCATTTATGTTTTTCTCAAAATCCATTAAAAATGAAAAATTCTAGATACTGTCAACACCTGTCAATTTCCAAAAAGAGAAGTTGGTTATATATATGTGGGCGAGAAGGGTTTGTGGGGAAGTTCCCGCTACTCTTTGTAGTGCACCGGTAATTACTCGTAATATATCAGAATCATCTCTATCATTTCTTCTATCAACTCTAGGGGGTGGATTTCTTACAGGGTTTATACTAGGTGTTACCGACTCAGTTTCATCTAATCTATACGACTCTTCATCACCAGTATACATTTCCTTATCAGTATCATTTATTCTTTCATCAGACATTTTTAATCTATAAAACAGAAACAAACAAATAGATCAGCATCCAAATCCCGACTCAGTTTCGACTCGACAGTGGCATGTACATCTAGACTCAATTTCTAAGCTCGATTTAGTCCGAGAATCGGCTAAACCTAATAGGTCTAATACCAACAAAATGTAACACCTCTTAACCCTAAACTATCACCGAAATAGGGTTACGAGGCATTACCTGACATATCAGACAATTTACAAATAATTCTTAAATAAATAACAAACATATTATAATATAATCATAAATTCATATAAATATTTGTTTTACTAATTGACTTCATTTTTATTATTTTCAACCAAAACTTACAAGACTCTTTAATAAGACCGAAGTACATGCCACATTTACCAAAGGAAAAATACATCACTGAAGTTATGCTATAGTCGAAATTGATCTAGATGCTAAACCGGGACCTTTGACTTCTATCGACCTGTGCACAGAAACAACCGTACGCTGAGTATGAAATACTCAGCGTATAACATCTTGAAATAGGGCCTAAATGAAAGAGTGGTTGCGAAACTACAAATCCGAAATAGAAAAGTTTATTACGATGAATTATCATGATTTACCGATTGATTGGATGCATGTGTTAGACTAACGATAAGAATTTTATAGATTGTATGTTTAATTTGTCTATTAAGGCTTATTTGCAAAAGTTGCAAAATATGTGTTGTAATTCATAAAGTACTTAACTGAAATGGGGGTTTAAAGTAGAGGTCCTTAAATAGAAATTAGATCATTAAATTTTGATGGAGAAAACTAGACATGGTTAGTAAGTAAGGTATTTTAGGGCATTTTGGTAAAATGCCTTAATTAATGAATAAAGACAAAATAACATGAAATAAGCTATCATCTCCTTCATTTCTTTTCTCCATGGCCAAATGTATTAAGGGAACACCATGGCTAGGGTTTGTTCATCTTCCAAGCTTCATAATCCCGGAAAACGAGATTTGGACCTAGAACGGGAGAAAAACTGAAAATCGGGAAAATTAATCAAATGGCCGTTTTGGTATCGAGGTAAGTTCATGTGTTTAATATGCATTTAATTAAGCATGTTTGAATGCTACATTGATATATTAGTTATAAATGCTTTAGTATTGATTTTTGAATATAATGATAATAATTAAGAAATTTTCAATAGTGATTCGACATTAAAAATGAGAATTCGAATAAGTTTACATATAAAACCATAGTTGTAATGTGGCTTTGTATAAGATCAAGAAAGTATTGAATAGCATAATTTGAGGAGAGTAAGAGAAATTGAGGATATGGTGAGATTGAGAATGTAAGTATGTAAGTTGAGTAGCATTTTATTATTATGCAATTGTTGCTATTATTATTATTAAGTTATGTGACTGACCTTGAGAATTTGAGTAAGTATGTTTCAACTATGATTTGTCAAGGCATTGATATCTCAAGGTCCATGTTTATAACATGGCAATTAAGGAAGAATTGACGGAAAAGTCCATGTCTATAACATGGCAATTAAGAAAGAATTGATGGAAAAGATCATGGTTGGACCATGGCAGTAAGTGTGCCAGTGTAAGACCATGTCTGGGACATGGCATCGGCACAGACCGAGTGCCAATGTAAGACCATGTCTGGGACATGGCATCAGCACAGACCGAGGAATGCTAGTGTAAGACCATGTCTGGGACATGGCATCAGCACGGACAGAGAAGAGTCAGTGTAAGACCATGTCTAGGACATGGCATCGGCTGGAGATGAGTGCCAGTGTAAGACCATGTCTGGGACATGGCATCGGCACCGATATGTGATCCCATGTAAGACCATATCTGGGATATGGCATTGGCGTCCTACCAAGTGTACGAAATATCCCGAACATCCCTAATATTACAAGTAGTTCAACGGGAAATTCAAGGAGTATGATCAAGATAAGTAAGAGTAGGATATGTGAGTATTATGACTAGGCACAGGTATGTGCATAAGGCTTAATAATATTGAGGTTATAAGTTGATGATATTAAAAGTATTTTAATGAGTATATTCAAGTATTAAGTAAGTGATAAGTTTTTAGTTATACTTATGACGCTTTGTGACATGATTGGCAATATGCCTATATTATGAAAGAGTATTAATGTGTTAAATGAGACGTTGCAGAGTCTTATCAAACAAGCTCGGGTTGGAGGTTGTGGAAGATCACTTCACACTATCAACTATCAAGTTACCAATTAGGTATTTTCATTGACAAATGTTTTAAGTTATGGCATGTATAGGGACTTAGTCATTTTGTGTGTGTGTTTTTATGAAATGGCTAATTAGGAGTATGTTTGATGTTATGTATGCCTAAATGATAGTTAATACAAAGAAATAATAAAAGAGTAAAAATTTGCAATGGTACAGTTTTTGGACAACAACAGTGACGTGAATTTGAAAAATCACCAAAATTAGTAAAAATGAAATTAGAGAGTGAATGAGATATAGAAATAAATCTTATTGAGTCTAATTTCATATGAAAGAAACAATGCAGGCAAAGAAATTTTATATTATGAGATATTTGAATTTTAGTGTGACAGGGCCAGAATGGTTTCTGAAGTCCCCTATTCTGAATTTAGAAAATCATTAAAATTTGTAAAAAAAAATTATGAGTTATAATTTATATGCTTAAAATATTTAATGAGTCTATTTTCAAAGGAAACAAATAGAAATATACATCTGAATTCTGTACAATGAGATAATTCATTTTTAGTGAAGAGTGGTCGGAACTGTCAGACAGCGAAACAGAGGAGAATTTAACTAAAAAATTGTACTAATTGGCCAACCCAAAAATTCTGAAAATTTTATGATAATAAGATATATGAGTCTAGTTTTAGAGAAAATTTACGGATTTAAATTTTGAGTTTTTTAACTCGAGTTATAATTAATTTAACAACGGTTACGCAGTTGGACAGTTTTATTGTGAATAGTGAAATAAATAATTTTAATTTGTTTAAGTATTTGGAAAGTTTTTCATGTTCCCGGTTTGGAACTGAACCGTTTTCATTGCATGTTTTAGGGTCTCGAAGATCCTTTTTAGGGACATATTGATTGAACGCGAGTGAATTAATTTTAAAAGTAAATTTTTATGCTCTGAATTAGTAAGTTAAATTAGGTAACGCTTCGTGCTCGATTCCGGCAACGGTCTCGGGTAAGGGGTGTTACACAGTGGTATTACCATAATTCAAATTAAAACAATAATAAACATGTAATGCATATATCATACAAACAAATTTAAACTCAAATTTGATATTTCAACAATAACAATTCTTCAATTGGTATCATATATCCACAATTAGAACTTGGACACATCATGAACCTTAGGTTCATTCCTCAATCTCATATAACATTTCAATTCACAATTCAACATTTTCATCTCATTTCAGTAGCTCGGTTTATCAACTCTTTCGGTTTATCGTTTCATTATTTACCCCTATTAAAAAACTCAGACTTTGACGGATACACGGATCCAGCCAAACACTCCAGTCTGGCACCCAGTGCCTTATCGGATAGTTCCAAGCAATAGTTGACACCCAGTGTCTCATCGGCAAAGCTGAAGAAAGTTGGTACGTAGTACTTTATCGAACCTATCCGAAGAAATATAATGACACACAGTGTCTCATCGACTCGAGGTCAAAGTATCCCTGAACTCTTCCTATCCTATGGCATGCCAACTATATCCGACTCAGCCCTATTAGTTAATAGGGTCTCCAAATTCACATTTCAATTTCACTTTTTCACTTTCAATCACAATTCAATTCAAAATTCACTTTTTCATTTTCAAGTCAATATTCATTTCAATTCCTCACATATATTCATCATTCAATTGAATTTCTTTCAATTCAAATATTAATACTTACCTTATGCTCATTTATTAAATATAAAGGTTATATAAAACATTTAATAAAAAGTAATTTGAATTATAGTAATACAAACCATAAATCTTCCGTTTTAGTCCTCGATAGCTTTCTCCTTTCCTTTCGATGTCGATGCCTCAAGTTCTTTATTAGCTACAAAAATAATAATAATTTTCACTATTAATTACAAAATTAAATTATAATAAATAATTGAATTTTATTCAATTCCTACCTATTCCCAATTTAATCCTAACTAAGTTTACTTACTTTTCTACCTTAATTCATACTTCTTTTCTATTTAATTTCTTGCCATATTTAACTCAACTATTCAATATTCATAATAAAACCCTAATTTAAAACTTCTTACAATTTAATCCCTACTATGTAAAACTTATAACCTAGTTTACAATTTAATCCTTTTATCAATTCTAACTAGAAATTCTATCAACCAAACCTCTAATTTAACAATTTGTTCAATATGAATCATGTTCAAAAATCTAAGAACTTATAAAATTTTATCTTAAATTCAACAAAACTTTGTTCTAAGACTTCTAAAACATCTAAATTAAAAGAAAAAGACTTGATTGACTTACCTTTTAAACCTTTAAAACCTTAAACCCTAGTTTTTCCTTTCTTTCTTTCTCTTTTTCTTTTTCTTTCTTTCCCCTACTCTACTTTCGTTTCTATTCTCTGTTTCTCTTTTTCAATTCCTTTTATTTTTATGCTTTATTTGTTTAATAATAATATAATAACTTAATAAATATTTATTTAATAATCAATATATTTATTACAAGTGTAATATTACTTATATTTACACATGTACTACATCATCATCATACATTTGTCAGGTTTTAATTTATTTATCACATGAAAATCTTATAATATAATTATTTAATTATTAAATATCTTTTACTTAATAATAAATAATAAATATCTATTTACTTAAAAAAAGTTTTTAAATAAATATATTACAATTGTACAAATATAATTATTACACATGTATATTTTTATTACCATACATTAATTGGCTTTAATTTATATATATGTCATTAATTTAATAAGATAATATCAATTACATAATACTTTAAACTATTATATTCTAATATTAATTAATAATAACTTAAATCATTAAAAATCTTTAGATTTTTTTCTCATTGTTTTGCCACCTCAACTATTACTTAATGGCATATTTGCCATTTTGGTCCTTTATATTTTCTTTTAATTTATAATTAAACTTTTACCCCTTATTCAATCTAGTCATTCTTCCTATTGTCTCTTAATTAGGCTAAATTCACTTAATTAAAACATAATTAAACACACTACTAGACTCATAAATATTTCTAATAATTATTTACAAACCCATTTCGTTAAGACGGAGGCCCGATAATGTACTTTTCTGATGCCCATGAATTTTGGGTCATTACATTTCTCCTCCACTTAATAAATTTCGTCCTCGAAATTTACCTGAAAAGAGATGAGGATATTGTGCTCTCATTGTCTCTTCTGGTTCCCAAGTCGTTTCTTCCACACTATGACTTCTCCATAAAACTTTTACTAAGGGAACTTGTTTATTTCTTAATTCTTTTGCTTCTCAAGCTAATATTTGAATCGACTCTTCTTTATAAGTCAAATCAGATCGAATTTCAATGTCTTCAGTGGGAATAATATGAGAAGGATCCGATCTATATCTTTGAAGCATTGAAACATGAAAAACATCGTGAATCTTTTGTAATTCCGGAGGTAGAGCTAACCGATAAGCGACCGACCCAATTCTTTCTATAACCTCGTACGGTCCAATGTAACAAGGACTCAACTTTTCTTTTCGACCAAATCTTAATACTTTCTTCCAAGGAGAGACTTTAAGAAATACTTTGTCCCCAACTAAATACTCAATGTCTCGACGCTTTAAATCGGCATAAGACTTCTATCTATCGAAAGCTGCTTTTAATCTTTCCTGAATCTTCCTAACTATTTCCTCAGTTTCTTGAATTAATTTCGGTCCAATCACTTTTCTTTCATTCAATTCTGTCCAACACACTGGCAATCTACATTTTCGACCATATAATGCTTCATACGGGGCCATCTCAATACTTGATTGGAAACTATTATTATAAAGAAATTCAACTAATGGCAAATAACGTTCCCAACCTGATTCAAAATCGACGATACAATCCCGAAGCATATCTTTTAGTATTTGAATTACCCGCTCTGACTGCCGGTCGGTTTGTGAATGAAATGCAGTACTGAAACTAAGCTGTGTACCCAACGACTCATGTAATTGCCTCTAAAATCTCAATGTAAACTGAGGATCCCGATCTAAGATTATCGATATCAAAATACCATGCAATCTCACAATCTCTTGGATATATACTTCAGCTAGTTTCTGCAATGACCAATCGGTTCTGACCGCTATGAAGTGTGCTGACTTGGTAAGTCTATCAACTATCACCCAAACGACATTCTTCTTACTTGCTGACACCGGTAATCCTGTAACAAAATCCATTGTGATATGATCCTATTTCCGCTCCGAAATACTAATAAGTTGAAGTAGACCTGTCGGTATCTGATGTTCCACTTTTACCCGCTGACATGTCAAACATTTACCAACATACTTGACTATATCCATTTTCATTCCTGGCCACTAGTATAGTTCTCGTAAATTTCGATACATTTTTGTTCCACCAAGGTGCAATGCGAAAGGGCTATCATATGCTTCTCGAAGAATCAACTCTTTTACCTCAGAAGTAGTTGGAATACAAATCCGATTTTAGAATCTCAAACAATCATAATCATCAACACTAAAATTTTCTATTGGGCCCTTCTGTACCATCTCTCTCTTTTTCAACAACCTATCATCTTCGAACTGTGCTGATCTGATCTAATCAAACATTACCAGCTTTACCCTCAACTCGGCCAAAAGGCTCCCTCATCACTGATACTAAGTCATGCAAACATTGCTCTTAATTTTATTGCAACTTTTCTACTTAGTGCATCCGCTACCTTGTTTGCCTTTCCCGGATGATAATCTATGACACAATCATAATCTTTCAGAAGCTCGATCCACCGTCTCTGTCTCAAATTCAAGTCCTTTTGCGACAGAAGGTATTTGAGACTTTTATGACCGGTATATATATAACATTTTCACCATAAGGATAATGCCTCCAAATATTTAATACAAAAATTACAGCTGCTACATCCAAATCATGAGTCAAATAGTTACGCTCATGTGGTTTCAATTGTCGAGATGCATAGGATATTACCTTCCCGTCCTGCATCAAGACACAACCTAGACGATTTAAAGAAGCATTACTATATACTACAAAATCCTTACCCGATTATGGTAATATCAGAACTGGTGCCTCGGTTAACATTTGCTTCAATGTTTCAAAACTTCTCTGGCACTGATCACCCAGATAAAAGGAACATTCGTCTGTAGTAACATGGTCATCGGTAAAGCTATCTTCGAAAATCCATTCACAAATATTTTGTAATACCCAGCTAAAATAAGAAAACTACGTACCTCAAATACATTCTTCAGTGCTTTCCACTGAACAATTACCTCAATCTTCTTCGAATCAACTCTAATTCGATCTGCCGATACCACATGTCCTAAAAATACAACTTCTAATAACTAGAACTTGCATTTGCTGAGCTTTCCATATAGCTGTTTTTCCCATAATATTTGTAGTACAATCTTGAGATGCTGATCATGTTCTGACTCTGACTTCGAATAAACTAGTATATCATCAATGAAGACTACCACAAACTGATCCAAATATGGTTGGAAAATACGGTTCATTAAGTCCATAAAAGCAGCTGGGGCGTTAGTTAACCTGTACGGCATCACCAAAAATTCATAATGACCATACCGAGTACGAAATACAGTCTTTGGCACATCACTTTCTTTTACCTTCAACTGATAATATCCGGATCTCAAGTCAATTTTCGAAAATACTGAGGCTCCTTTCAATTGATCAAACAAATCGTTGATGCGAGGTAATGGATACTTATTTTTAATTGTTTCATTGTTCAACTGCCGATAATCAATACATAATTGCATTGATCCATCTTTCTTCTTAACGAATAATACCGAAGCTCCCCACGGTGATATGCTCAGTCGAATAAAGCCACGGTCTAACAAATCTTGCAACTGTATTTTCAGCTCCTTTAACTCTGTAGGTGACATTCGATACGGAGATATAGATATATGAGTAGTGCCTGGATAAACCTCTATAGCAAACTCAACCTCCCTATCTGGTGGCAAACTCGGTAATTCTTCGGGAAATACGTCAGGAAACTCACATGCTGTCTGAATTTTACTACACTGGCTTTCAATTGAATCTAAATTAATAACATATGCCAAATATGCTGAACAACCTTGCTGCAGTAATTTATTAGCCTTTATTGCTGAAATAATACATGCCGGTCCACTAGTACAGATACCATTTACTTCAATATGCTCTCATCCTTTTGTCTAAATACTGAATTTCTTTTTCTAGCAATCCAAAATCACCCCATATTAGGATAATCAATCCATCCCCAATATGATATCGAAATCTCCAAATGGCATGATTAACAAATCAACAGGAAGGGTTTTATTTTGTATGGCCAATGGGCATCTCAAACATATTTGATTCACTAACATTGTTTGCCTTAACAGACTGGACACCTCTATAGACACTCTAGACATCTCAATTTTAAAATTTCCCAATTCAACTGATTTTCAATTTATATAAGAGAGTGAAGATCTGGGATCAATCAAAGTATAAACAGGCTCAGAATACCATAAAAATATACATGTTACTACATCGTGCGCATCGCCTTCTTCCCGAGTTCTGACCACATAAGCTCTAACGGGTACTTTAGCTTCAGACTGTTGGGTAACATCACTGCTCTTCCTAACACCTCCTTCTCTGGAAACCGAACTACCTCTACCTGACCCTCTGCCTCTAGCAGTATATATTGATCTCTGTGATGTCACGGGTGCAGCACTATCAGTTTTCGGGAAATCTCTGATGAAATGGTCTGTAGAACCACATCGAAAACAACCTCTAATTAATCTCCAGCATTCCCCTCTGTGTTTCTTTCTGCAGTGCTGATAGTCTGGAATTTCTATTTCCCAATAGGGACCTCTCACATTGTCAGTAGATACTGTCGTTTGTTTCCCCCTGCTTCTACCACCTCTGTCTGATCTAAAACTGGATCTCCAACCACCTAGAGATTCCTTTGATCTTTTTGGCTGTGGATTTGAGCTGGTAGTTCCCGTATGTTTCCCGGTTCATCTGACACTTTCAGTCTTTTTGTCGAGGCCTAACACTTGCTCTACCATTTTGGCTCACTCAATCAAATCTACGAACTCAATAATCCGGTGAGATACTAACTGTACCTTAATTTCGTCTCTCAGACCTGGTAAAAATCTCTTACAACTATCAACTTTTGTTGGAATAAACTCGGAGGCATATCTGCTGAGTCTCGAGAATTCCCTCTCATAATCTATTACTGACATATCACCCTGTTGTAACATTGAAAACTATTGTTTTTTATCTTCGATATACATCTCCCCGACATATTTCTTTTGAAATTCCTTCTGAAATAGATCTCACGTTATCTGATCTTCTGGTAGATGTTGAACCACTGATTCCCACCATAGATAGGCTTCCCCTTGTAGAAACCATAAGCACAAATTAAACACTTCTAGCGGGTACATTCCAATTGCTGTAAAATTCTTTTGGTCGACTCCATCCAATTTTTAGCTGTTGATGGATCGACTCCTTTTAGACCCATAAATTCAGTAGCACCATCTTTCCTCAATTCTTTTATCAAGGCCCGTCTTTGAGTAGGTGCTGAGGTCGTAGCAGGAGCAATTCCTGCTACTCTTTGTAGTGCATCGACAATTACTCGTAATATATCAGAATCATCTCTATCATTTCTTCTATCAACTCTAGGGGCTGGATTTCTTATAGGGTTTATACTAGGTGTTACCGACTCAGTTTCATCTAATCCATATGACTCCTCATCACCAGTATACATTTCCTCATCAGTATCATTTATTCTTTCATCAGACATCTTTAATCTATAAAACAGAAACAAACAAATAGATCAGCATCCAAATCCCGACTCAGTTTTGACTCGACAGTGGCATGTACATCTAGACTCAATTTCTGAGCTCGATTTAGTCCGAGAATCGGCTAAACCTAATAGGTCTAATACCAACAAAATGTAACACCCCTTAACCCTAAACTATCACCGGAACAGGGTTACGAGGCATTACCTGACATATCAGACAATTTACAAATAATTCTTAAATAAATAACAAACATATTATAATATAATCATAAATTCATATAAATATTTGTTTCACTAATTGACTTCATTTTTATTATTTTCAACCAAAACTTACAAGACTCTTTAATAAGACCGAAGTACATGCCACATTTACCAAAGGAAAAATCCATCACTGAAGTTATGCTGTAGTCGGAATTGATCTGGATGCTGAACCGAGACCTTTGACTTTTATCGACCTGCGCACGGAAACAACCGTACACTGAGTATTTCATACTCAGTGGTACTACCATAGTTCAAATTATAACAATAATAAACATGTAATGCATAAATCATACATACAAATTTAAACTCAAATTTGATATTTCAACAATAACAATTCTTCAATTGGTATCATATATCCACAATTTGAACTTGGACACATCGTGAACCTTAGGTTCATTCCTCAATCTCATATAACATTTCAATTTACAATTCAACATTTTCATCTCATTTCAGTAGCTCGATTTATCAAACACTTAGACTTTGATGGATACACGAATCTATCCAAACACTCCAGTATGGCACCTAGTGCCTCATCGGATAGTTCCAAGCAATAGTTGATACCCAGTGTCTCATCGGCAAAGCCGAAGAAGGTTGGTACCCAATACCTCATCGAATCTATCCAAAGAAATATAGTGACACCCAGTGTCTCATCGACTCAAGGTTGAAGTATCCCTGAACTCTTCCAATCTTATGGCATGCCAACTATATTTGACTCAGCCCGATTAGTTAATAGGGTCTCCAAATTCACATTTCAATTCAATTTCACTTTTTTACTTTCAATCACAATTCAATTCAAAATTCACTTTTCCATTTTCAAGTCAATATTTATTTCAATTCCACACATATATTCATTATTCAATTGAATTTCTTTCAATTTAAATATTAATACTTACCTTATACTCATTTCTTAAATATAAAATTTATATAAAACATTTAATAAAAAGTAATTTGAATTATAATAATACAAACCGTAAATCTCTCATTTTAGTCCTCGATTGCTTTCTCCTTTCCTTTCGATGCCGATGCCTCGAGTTCTTTGTTAGCTACGAAAATAATAATAATTTTCACTATTAATTACAAAATTAAATTATAATAAATAATTGAATTTTATTCAATCCCTACTTATTCCCAATTTAATCCTAACTAAGTTTACTTACTTTTCTACCTTAATTCATACTTCTTTTCTATTTAATTTCTTGCCATATTTAACTCAACTATTCAATATTCATAATAAAACCCTAATTTAAAACTTCTTACAATTTAATCCCTACTATGTAAAACTTATAACCTAGTTTACAATTTAATCCTTTTTATCAATTCTAACTAGAAATTCTATCAACCAAACCTCTAATTTAATAATTTGTTCAATATGAATCATGTTCAAAAATCTAAGAACTTATAAAATTTTAGCTTAAATTCAACAAAACTTTGTTCTAAGACTTCTAAAACATTAAAATTAAAAGAAAAGGACTTGATTGACTTACCTTTTAAACCTTTAAAACCTTAAACCCTAGTTTTTCCTTTCTTTCTTTGTCTTTCTCTTTCTCTCTCTTTCCCCTGCTCTATTTTCGTTTCTATTCTCTGTTTCTCTTTTTCAATTCCTTTTATTTTTATGCTTTATTTGTTTAATAATAATATAATAACTTAATAAATATTTATTTAATAATCAATATTTATTCTGTACAATGAGATAATTCTTTTTTAGTGAAGAGTGGTCAGAACTGTTAGACAGCGAAACAGAGGAGAATTTAACTAAAAAACTCTACTAATTGGCCAACCCAAAAATCCTGAAATTTTTATGATAATAAGATATATGAGTCTAGTTTTAGGGAAAATTTACGGATTTAAATTTTGAGTTTTTTAACTCGAGTTATAATTAATTTAACAACTGCTGCGCAGTTGGACAGTTTTATTGTGAACTGTGAAATAAATTATTTTAATTTGTTTAAGTATTTGGAAAGTTTTTCATGTTCCCGGTTTGGAATTGAACCGTTTTCATTGCATGTTTTAGGGTCTCGAAGATCCTTTTTAGGGACATATTGATTGAACGCGAGCGAATTAATTTTAAAAGCAAATTTTTATGCTCCGAATTAGTAAGTTAAATTAGGTAACACTTCGTGCTCGATTCCGGCAATGGTCTCGGGTAAGGGGTGTTACACAGTGGTATTACCATAATTCAAATTAAAACAATAATAAACATGTAATGCATATATCATACAAACAAATTTAAACTCAAATTTGATATTTCAACAATAACAATTCTTCAATTGGTATCATATATCCACAATTTGAACTTGGACACATCATGAACCTTAGGTTCATTCCTCAATCTCATATAACATTTCAATTCACAATTCAACATTTTCATCTCATTTCAGTAGCTCGATTTATCAACTCTTTCGGTTTATCGTTTCATTATTTACCCCTATTAAAAAAACTCAGACTTTGACGGATACACGGATCCAGCCAAACACTCCAGTCTGGCACCCAGTGCCTTATCGGATAGTTCCAAGCAATAGTTGACACCCAGTGTCTCATCGGCAAAGCTGAAGAAAGTTGGTACGTAGTACTTTATCGAATCTATCCGAAGAAATATAGTGACACACAGTGTCTCATCGACTCGAGGTCAAAGTATCCCTGAACTCTTCCTATCCTATGGCATGCCAACTATATTCGACTCAGCCCGATTAGTTAATAGGGTCTCCAAATTCACATTTCAATTTCACTTTTTCACTTTCAATCACAATTCAATTCAAAATTCACTTTTCCATTTTCAAGTCAATATTCATTTCAATTCCACACATATATTCATCATTCAATTGAATTTCTTTCAATTCAAATATTAATACTTACCTTATACTCATTTATTAAATATAAAGGTTATATAAAACATTTAATAAAAAGTAATTTGAATTATAGTAATACAAACCGTAAATCTTCCGTTTTAGTCCTCGATAGCTTTCTCCTTTCCTTTCGATGTCGATGCCTCGAGTTCTTTATTAGCTACGAAAATAATAGTAAGTTTCACTATTAATTACAAAATTAAATTATAATAAATAATTGAATTTTATTCAATTCCTACTTATTCCCAATTTAATCCTAACTAAGTTTACTTACTTTTCTACCTTAATTCATACTTCTTTTCAACTTAATTTCTTGCCATATTTAACTCAACTATTCAATATTCATAATAAAATCATAATTTAAAACTTCTTACAATTTAATCCCTACTATGCAAAACTTATAACCTAGTTTACAATTTAATCCTTTTATCAATTCTAACTAGAAATTCTATCAACCAAACCTCTAATTTAACAATTTGTTCAATATGAATCATGTTCAAAAATCTAAGAACTTATAAAATTTTAGCTTATATTCAACAAAACTTTGTTCTAAGACTTCTAAAACATTAAAATTAAAAGAAAAGGACTTGATTGACTTACCTTTTAAAGCTTTAAAACCTTAAACCCTAGTTTTTCCTTTCTTTCTTTCTCTTTCTCTTTCTCTCTCTTTCCCCTGCTCTATTTTCGTTTCTATTCTCTGTTTCTCTTTTTCAATTCCTTTTATTTTTATGCTTTATTTGTTTAATAATAATATAATAACTTAATAAATATTTATTTAATAATCAATATTTATTCTGTACAATGAGATAATTCTTTTTTAGTGAAGAGTGGTCAGAACTGTTAGACAGCGAAACAGAGGAGAATTTAACTAAAAAACTCTACTAATTGACCAACCCAAAAATCCTGAAAATTTTATGATAATAAGATATATGAGTCTAGTTTTAGGGAAAATTTACGGATTTAAATTTTGAGTTTTTTAACTCGAGTTATAATTAATTTAACAACTGCTGCGCAGTTGGACAGTTTTATTGTGAACTGTGAAATAAATTATTTTAATTTGTTTAAGTATTTGGAAAGTTTTTCATGTTCCCGGTTTGGAACTGAACCGTTTTCATTGCATGTTTTAGGGTCTCGAAGATCCTTTTTAGGGACATATTGATTGAACGCGAGCGAATTAATTTTAAAAGCAAATTTTTATGCTCCGAATTAGTAAGTTAAATTAAGTAACACTTCGTGCTCGATTCCGGCAACGGTCTCGGGTAAGGGGTGTTACACAGTGGTATTACCATAATTCAAATTAAAACAATAATAAACATGTAATGCATATATCATACAAACAAATTTAAACTCAAATTTGATATTTCAACAATAACAATTCTTCAATTGGTATCATATATCCACAATTTGAACTTGGACACATCATGAACCTTAGGTTCATTCCTCAATCTCATATAACATTTCAATTCACAATTCAACATTTTCATCTCATTTCAGTAGCTCGATTTATCAACTCTTTCGGTTTATCGTTTCATTATTTACCCCTATTAGAAAAACTCAGACTTTGACGGATACACGGATCCAGCTAAACACTCCAGTCTGGCACCCAGTGCCTTATCGGATAGTTCCAAGCAATAGTTGACACCCAGTGTCTCATCGGCAAAGCTGAAGAAAGTTGGTACGTAGTACTTTATCGAATCTATCCGAAGAAATATAGTGACATACAGTGTCTCATCGACTCGAGGTCAAAGTATCCCTGAACTCTTCCTATCCTATGGCATGCCAACTATATTTGACTCAGCCCGATTAGTTAATAGGGTCTCCAAATTCACATTTCAATTTCACTTTTTCACTTTCAATCACAATTCAATTCAAAATTCACTTTTTCATTTTCAAGTCAATATTCATTTCAATTCCACACATATATTCATCATTCAATTGAATTTCTTTCAATTCAAATATTAATACTTACCTTATACTCATTTATTAAATATAAAGGTTATATAAAACATTTAATAAAAAGTAATTTGAATTATAGTAATACAAACCGTAAATCTTCCGTTTTAGTCCTCGATAGCTTTCTCCTTTCCTTTCGATGTCGATGCCTCGAGTTCTTTATTAGCTACGAAAATAATAGTAAGTTTCACTATTAATTACAAAATTAAATTATAATAAATAATTGAATTTTATTCAATTCCTACTTATTCCCAATTTAATCCTAACTAAGTTTACTTACTTTTCTACCTTAATTCATACTTCTTTTCAACTTAATTTCTTGCCATATTTAACTCAACTATTCAATATTCATAATAAAACCATAATTTAAAACTTCTTACAATTTAATCCCTACTATGCAAAACTTATAACCTAGTTTACAATTTAATCCTTTTATCAATTCTAACTAGAAATTCTATCAACCAAACCTCTAATTTAACAATTTGTTCAATATGAATCATGTTCAAAAATCTAAGAACTTATAAAATTTTAGCTTAAATTCAACAAAACTTTGTTCTAAGACTTCTAAAACATCAAAATTAAAAGAAAAGGACTTGATTGACTTACCTTTTAAACCTTTAAAACCTTAAACCCTAGTTTTTCCTTTCTTTCTTTCTCTTTTTCTTTCTTTCCCCTGCTCTATTTTCGTTTCTGTTCTCTGTTTCTCTTTTTCAATTCCTTTTATTTTTATGCTTTATTTGTTTAATAATAATATAATAACTTAATAAATATCTATTTAAACTATTATATTCTATAATTATTTGAACTATTATTTTCATTCTATAATTATTACACATGTATATTTTTATTACCATACATTTGGCTTTAATTTATATATATTTCATTAATTTAATAAGATAATATCAATTAAATAATAATTTAAAATATTATATTCTAATATTAATTAATAATAACTTAAGTCATTAAAAATCTTGAGATTTTTTTCTCATTGTTTTGCCGCTCCAACTTTTATTTAATGGCATATTTTCCATTTTGGTCCTTTATATTTTCTTTTAATCTATAATTCAACTT
Organism: Gossypium hirsutum; assembly: GCF_007990345.1. NCBI lineage: Eukaryota > Viridiplantae > Streptophyta > Magnoliopsida > Malvales > Malvaceae > Gossypium > Gossypium hirsutum. Next base: position 38,351,007 of record NC_053444.1, read on the forward strand.
TTACCCCTTATTCAATGTAGTTTTTTGTAACAGTCCAATTTTGACCCTAATCGGACAGAGTGGTTTCGGGACCATGAATCCGAGTCAAAAAAATATTTTTATAATGTTTTTAATGTCTATTGTAGTTTAAGTTATATGTGTGAAAATTTGGTGTGAAAATTTGATAGTTTGAAGGCTCAATTTGATAAAAAGGGCTTAATCGCGTAAAATAAAAGTTTAGACGTTAAAATTTTAAAAGTGCTCAAATGAGGTTGTCTTTTAAAGTGGAAGGAGTTGAATAGTAATTAGTCCATAAACTAGTTAGTGGGTGGAATATTACATTACTAACCTTAGTATATATGTTTTATAAATTAATAATAATAAGGTTAATTTGGTCAATTAACAAATTAAGGTTTATAATTAAAATAAAGTTAAAATTTGTGTCATTCATCTTCTCCAAAGCTGAAACTAAGCTAAGAAGAACTCAACCATGGCCTTTCGGGTTTCGGTAATGGCTTGGTTTAATTGAGGTATATTTTGGTCCCGGGTTTTGATGATTTTTATGTTTTTGTGATCGTTGTTTCGTGTATTATTTAGCCCATGTTTTAATTTTAGAATTTGATAGTGATTTTGAGTTTTACCATTGATGAATGCTTGAGATTTTGTTAGTTGTTGATGAAATATGAAAGATAGGTGAAAGATTAATATGTTTTGTATTTGAATTTTTGGTGAAATCGAATATTTAGAGTTAAATTGTGAAATTAAATTTTTGAGGGACTAAAATGTGAAATAAATGAAATGTGAGGACTTGTATGAACAATAGGTACATTCGACCCTTGTATGGTGTGAACAAATTTTGTGTATATTGTGTTTTATCCAATAGGGACTAAATTGTAAAATGTGTAAATATTAGGGGTAAAATGCTAATTTACCCATTTATGTGTTTTTGGATTAAATTGAATGTAATTATATTTAAACTAGCTTATTTTGAATATAATTAGATCAAGAACCGAAGAAATCGGAGTTGGACCGTGGAAAAACTAAAGTTGTCGATTAATCGTCTGGTTTCAACTTTTCACCGTCCGAGGTAAGTCTACTAGCTACTAAATGGAACTAAATTAGTATATATATGTGTGTATGAATCTATATTGAATTATTGTTGATTTATAATCAAGTATATACACACTATATTGAATTATTGTTGATTTATAATCAAGTATACTTTGGTTGAATAGACTTGAAATATTGATAGTATTTGTGTGTAAGCTATATTCGACTATAAGGATATATGTTTATATAAGTTTTGATAATAAATATAATGAAGAATAGTACATAGATATATGTACATACATTGTTTAAATATTTCAATATATATATTAATATGTTTATGACTTATTTGAAAATAGTTGGTGATATGGGGATTATAAATGCAAAATAAGTTTCAAAAATAAATATATGTACAATTATGTATAATTTTTAAGTTTGATTAAAGGTATGTATTTGTATATGCATAAGAAATTTCGAATGGGTGTTTCTATATGAATTGATGCATATATGTTTACATTCGAATAGGTATTTAATATAATTCAATGTTAAGTGTTAAGTATATATTTAAATATATACATATATGGATAGCCTCAAACGTATACTTATATATATGTTTAGTTAGGTTCGAATAAGTGTATTTAGGTATGTAAAGTTTTGTATTAAATTTAGTTAAGTAGTAATGTATATGAATATATGTGTGCGCATACAATTTACAAATGCTTGAATTGAATTGAAGATAGGATTTTATAAACTCTCTTATGTTTGAATATGATCTTTTACAATTATGTGATTACTTTAAAGAATTACTTGAGGAGTATTTCGTATATGTGAAATTGAAATTTTCAAGTTTAAAACCTAGTAGGCTTAAAGCCGGCGAAGTTATTCGGACTTTATGTCTAGCAGGCTTTGTGCCGGTGAAATAATTCGGACTTTAAGGGCCAGTTCTTCATTGCTTTTGAAAAGTGCTTTTGAGAAGTGCTGTGGAAAAGTGCTTTTCAGAAGTGCTTTTGAGAAGTGCTTTTGAAATTTTTGAGTGTTTGGCATTGCTGTTAAAAAGTGCTTTTGAAGAATAAAATGTCCATTTTAGACATGATATTATAAAGTAACAAATATGTATTTAAATAATATTCAAATTAGTTAATATTATGATATTTTAGCAAAAATATCAAAAAATTTTATTATAACTTATTATTAATATTTTAATATATAATATTAATTTTAAATATTTCTAAGTACTTAAAATTATTTATTTATTAAATTTAATTAGAATATATAAACTATATTTAAATATTTAAATATAATAATTAAATATTTGTAATTAGATATTGACACAATTGTATTATTATAAAAAAAATTTATTTTTAATTAATGCTTTTAACACATTTGTATTATTTTATTTTAAAATGTATTTGAATATATAACTCATATTATATGTAAACATAACATAGAAAACATAAAACTAACAAATTAAAATATTACATATATTTGGATTGAAGTTTTAAAAAAGGATAATATTTATATATCAAATATAAATACTAAAAATTTTACAATAGCATTTACAATTTAAAGTGAATTCATTAAACTGGAAGCTATAGCATCTCTTGTTAATTCCATTTCAAAACCACTAAAATTGTTTGATTCACCGTCATCATCACTATCATCGTCGTCGTCGTCATCATCATCACTTTCTCGACCATGCGCATTTTCTGAATCAATATTATTCTCATATGCCGAGTTAATATCTTCGTATTCCATAAAATCTGCATCATTTCGACCGACATGTTTTCGAATAAAATTGTGTATCGTCATTGTAGCAACAACGATCATCGTTTGCTTTTCAAAACTATAACTTGGCATATCCCTTAAAATGACCCATTTTTTTTCAAAACACCAAAAGTTCGTTCAATCACACTACGTAATGATGAATGTGAATGATTGAATACCTCTTCTTTACTAGATACCGGTCTACCTCTATGGAAGTCAGGTAAATGATATCGCTGACCTCTATATGGTCCAAGATAACCTTTCATTTGAGGATACCCAGAATCAACAAGATAATATTTTCCTACAAGTCATAATATAACAAACAATTAATTCAAGATTTTTTTCAAATAAAAATTATCAATTAAAGAACTTATACTTTATTATTTAAAAAATCACATATAAGTAAAATATCTAACCATTTGAAGGGTGCGGAAATTTGTATTTTGGATCTCGAATTGTATCAAGAAATATTCTACTGTCATGTGCCGATCCTTCCCATCCAGCCATGACAAATGTGAAACACATATTAAAATCACATACTGCCATAACATTTTGAGTCGGGATACCTTTTCTTCCAATATAGGGAATTTGTTCATTTGGTGGAAGAATAGACGCAATGTGTGTACCATCAATTGCACCTATGCAATCCTGAACAAATAATAATATTAATCTCGTGCATATTTTTAGTCGAACAAATATATTAAAATATAATAATATAAAATTAAATTTTAACCTTAAAATGCGGCATATATCTAGAATCATTACGTATTTGTTCGGGTATTGAGCTAAAAAAAGGATCTTCGGGTGCAATTAGATCAGTGGCCATCCTTGAAACTTTCTCAAGCACAACTGCAAAGTGTCGACTTATTGTTGATCCAGACCTTTGAAATCTTTCTCGACATTGGGAAACTTTTGCACCGGTGCCCAAGATGTATAAAAAAATTCCCAACATTTTGGTAAAAGATATGTTTCTTGAAATTTGTAAGTTGTATCTTGTCTCCAAAACTCTCAGCAAACTTGTGAATACCATTTGAGACATCCTAAAATTAATCATACAACGTGATTCGTGACCGTCAAGGATCTCTCGAATCCATGTCTCACCTGATTATTTTGAATCCATGCACGGTTGCCTCAATATATACTTCTCATAATATAATTGCACGGAAGAAGATGCAACAACAAATAATCGGTTAAAACATTCCATGCGTTGTAAAATCTCTTTCCTTTCCCTTTCACCGTCACTTTCATCACCACTATAATCTTGGGCTATACTCATCACCTGTGAATAAATTTTATATCAAAAATCACATATAAACAACTATCGATAAAACTAATTTAGTAAAAAATAAGTAGAATATAAATTCAATATCTAAAGACCAAACATAAACAACTTTTAATAAAACTAGATTACACATAAATAAGTAGAACATAATTCAATATCCAAAAACCAAACATAAATAACTGTTAATAAAACTAGTTTAGCATTGTTGTTTAGTCACATAATAGATATCTTTGAACCCTAAAAGATCAGAAAATTTTCAACTATCCTCCATTTCCGTCTTAAGCCACAAAGCTCTAATCTTGGGATTAATTGATAAAAACATAATCCGCTTGTCCTTATTGAGCAATAATCTAAGTGCGAAAAAGTATAGCAGACTAGCTTCTGGAACTTCTTCTGACATGCTGTCAAGCATTTTGACTGCTTGTGGAATACCAAATGGATCCATAATAGGAGTCAAACTAGATGTGGCTTGACTCATACTGTCAGCTGCATTGCATAATTTTTCTATTTGACTGGACAATCTTGCAGCCCCTCCAATTTGCTTTGAGGATTTCTTTCCTCCAGTTTTAAAATGTGAACTTGACATCTCAGGGTTTTTTCTTTTTTGACTGGTTCCATCAATTTGAACGTCATTTGAAATGTGAACATCACTTGAAATCTGAACATCATTTGAAATATGAACATCATTTCTCATATTTTCTTCTTCATTCTCTTTAGGTATTTCATTGTTAACATCCTCGAAAAAATCAGTAGGGAGTGTACCAGAAGAAGGTGCCCATGCTTTATCACCTGTTGCAACTATCCCCATGAACATTTGGTCCAACTTCCTTTCGAATTCAGGATCAATACCCGATGTTCTAAATTTTTTAGCTTCAGGCACAACCTACATATAAAATGATAGTTTAATAACAGTAATTATCAATAACATCATAAATAAGAAAAAAAATAAAAAAATTTTAGAATTATTAATGTACCTGGAGCCTACTCTCCCACCATTCATCCGATGCATCAACAGTTCTTTTTATAGGATTCCACCCTAAACCAGTATCTTCGCCTTTAAGTTTCTTCCAAGCTTTCCATTCTTTTTTTAGGGCATCCCACCTATTTTTAAGTTGTCTTTGTGAAAAACCCTTGCCCGTTTCTTTCTCAAAGTTTGTCATTATTTTCAACCATCCATCTCTTGTGAAATGAGTACCAGGCCTATTGCCTTTCAATATCTCTTTAATACAAATATCACAAAATATTTCTGTCAATCTCTTATCCCACATTTCTTTTACTTTTTCATCACTAACTTCAACAGCCGAAGTACTCATCTATTGCGTATACGAACAAATTCGTTTCAGCTAGTAAAACAATCAAGAAAATCAAATGTCACATAAGTATATATGTTTACATGTGTATCAAAATTTTAACTATATACATGAACAAATAACAATAATAATGATAATAATGAAGTAATAGGCAAAATTGATTAATAAAATGATATAACTTTATCATTACCATCATTAAAAAATGAAAAAAAATCACAAGAATTAAGGGCTAAAATTACTCTTGATGAACATTTATAGGCACAAGTTTTTAATTAATATTTATGTAATTAAAAATAGTTCCTTTAAGATGATTATTATAGCCATGCCTAGTCGCTCATCAAGAACATTTGTGCGAGGTTGCTATATAGTAAAATGGGGAGCTACACAGTTTCAAATTCACTAGTGCCCAATTCCAGGTGCATGGGCATTACTATGGAATGATGTAGGTGGGATTGTAGTCCCGAGCAATGTAATTCATAGTATCCTTTTTATTCCTAAAAAAAAGGGACTTCTATTGATAAGGAAGCAAAATAGAGGGCAATTTATACTAATTAATTTTTTAAAATTCAATTTGAAGTGAACTTCTCTTTTTCACTAGAATTAAGAAAAGAAAAACGTAAAACAACTAATAGATACTAAAATAATTATTCAGTCAAAAGACGTTTTAGATTCTTTTATTCTCTCACGCCTCCTCCTTTTATCAATTGCTATCTTCTTCTTTTTCATTTTTTCCCCTTCTTTTACCTAATTGCTATCTTCTTCTTTTTCTTTTTGTCCCCTTCTTTTACCTAATTGCTATCTTCTTCTTTTTCTTATTTCCCCCCTTCTTTTACCTAAATCAGATGGCTTGGGACTTAGCTTGAACAAACAAACATCCCAATTTTGAGATTTTTCTCCATTGAAACCACATCACATCAACAAAATCCCAAATCTGAATCGCTTCAATTTCACAGGTGAGTTTAAACTCCTCGTGTATATATAGACACGTATATATATGTGTACTACATACGTATGTAAACTGTAAAGTCTTTCAATACTGTATGTTCTTCTTTTATGATCTGAAATTTGTTAAATTTTGTTTGTTTTTCTTGTAGAATTGATGGTCTGCTTTTAGATTTTTGTTACAGAATGAGTTTCAACTATTATTAAGGATCTTTCCACTTTGCTGCTGAAGGTAACAACGGCGTAGAGATGAGGTTTGCCATTTCCCTTCATCTTCTCCACTGCTAACTAGCAAAAATTCTAATACTTGATAATGGTAATTTTCAGTTTTGATTATTCAATTATTATTTTTCTTATTTTTTATTTATATCTAATTTGTTTCATTATATTTCTAAATCTCTATCGATGAGTATTTTATTAGGGATTTGATTTCCTGTTAGTGGATCTGATCTGTTCTTTCTGTACGAGGCAACCATATTAGAATATCTTTTTTTTTTGTCTTAATTCAAGATTTTATTTCTGAATCGTAATTTAGAAGTTGCTGAAAGTTTTATTTGGTTGTTGAGAAAATGCTTGGGGAGCTAATGTAAGTATTAGATTATACGAATGCAATAACTTGTTGCTGAAAACAAAATCTGTTAGATATAGCTATTATGCTTTTTAAGTGTTTTTTGTGTCACATTGATTTGGACTTTGGTATATTAGAATGACTGAAGTCTAGGCTCTAATTAATTTATTGACTGGTTTTTGCCTTTTTTGCTTGAACTTGAAACTGTTTCCTTTGTGAAGGTTTGTGCTTTACCACCTTGATTGGTCTGTTGTTATATAGGAACTCAAAGATTGTATTAAGGGATTGCTGTATTTGGTGGGAGTGGTAGAATATCGAATCCGGGTTTTCAGAACTGATTGATACGGATAGAGAGAGACACAGAGCCAGAGAAACAGGTTTTCTATTTCAACTCAATGTTTTTAGTTTTTGTTAGGATGAATGCATGGATTATAACCCTCCAAATAAATAAAGCATGCCAAAACAAAGAAAGGGTTAAATTTCAGTTTGGGTTTTGATTCCAGAAACCCTATGCTAACATCATTTGTTTTGTTAATTATCTAAGCAGCCAATATCATCTATTTCATCATGCATAAAAGTTCAGGCAACAAAACTCATCCTATGAAAAAAAGATAAACTCACCGGTGGTGGAGAAGAGGAACAAAGCACCAGCAGAGGAACAAAGAACTAGCACCAGTAGAGGAACAAATAACCGGTAGGGGAACAAATAACCAGCACCAGCAGTAGCAAAAGAACAGAGAACCAGCACCAGCAAAGGATCAAAGAAGCAGCAGAGGATCAAAGAAGCAGCGATGAGAGAAGAGATGAGAGCAGTTTGTGGGTGTGGCTAAAAAAGTAAATGAGCCGCTTAGAAGCACTTTTTTGCCGGAAAAGTAGAAATTTTCTGCTTTTTCATCTTTTGGAAAGTGCTTTAAAAAAGTTACTCCACTGCTCATTGATTTTCACCCAAAAAGCACTTTTGGGTGTAAAAGTGCTTTGAAAGCACTTTTGGGTGTAAAAGTGCTTTTCAACTGGGGCAAAGAACTGGCCCTAAGTCTAAAAGTGCTTTTCAACCGGGGCAAAGAACTGGCCCTAAGTCTAGCAGGCTAATTGCTGGTGAATTGAATCAGGTTTTAAAAAAAACCTAGCAGGCTAGTTGCCGGTGAATATGTCTAAAATGTGTGAGTTGTACAGACTCAAGTATTTGAAGGAGTTTGCACTTTTATTTAACCTAAGTAGTTGACAAATTTATGTATATCTATGCACTTGTTAAATGTAATTGAAAGGTATATACATGTTAATACATGTGTTTTTGGCATAAGAAATTGAAGAAATATACTTATCCGCATATGGGAACATAAATATGTTTGGTTATTTATTTGCAAGTAATTGTTAATCAATAAAGCATTCGGTTATTTATGTTTAAGTATGAGTTAGGTTAAAATCTATGATTAATATACAAATATGCGTGATGGGTTATGAAATGTGATTAATATATTCATATTTATATTTGAGTATATATACAGGGTAAGTACACATATACCTTTAGTTATATGTTTATGATAAATACCTATTCAATCTTTATATTTGTTAAGCATATGAATATATATATGCATTTCGTATATATATAATTATTAGTTTCTATGAGTCCAGTGATTTGTAATTTGACAAGTAAAGATGTGTTCTGTTATATTAGATTGATATTTAAATGTATATGTATAAATACATATGTATATTCGATTTTAATAGTTATTGAATATTTACGTATATAAATAAGCATTCGGTTATACACAGTTGATGTGTATGTATATTTGATTCTAAGTATTACATAATAGGATATGTGAAGGTTGCAATGTATATTTATGGAATCAGGAAATTATTTAATATTGATGTAATATTTAATTATTATATTTTTGGGTATGCTATAGACTTAATTACTAAGCTATAAACGCTTACTTTATTTGTTTATGTATTTCTATTTTATAATTTTAAAAAATCAAGCTTCAAGCTCGGGGACCGTCAGCAAGTTCATCACCCTATCTGTTGTTTCGGTATTTAAAATGTTTAAATTCTAACTATGGCATGTACAGACTAGATAAATGAGTTGCGGGTCGTATTTTGTAATAGAGTAAGTGATTATAATATATATATATATGAAAATGGTTTATTTCCTTATGGATTTGCTAGTTTGTAATGTCTTTACTAGTTGGATTATAATGTCTTTGTTTATTAAAAATGGTTAGAAGAGAAGTTTAACATTTTACATATTTAATATTAGACTAAGTTTATTATATTTAAATAATATATAGAATGTATATGTATTGATTTTGAGATGGTTGTGTTTTGTTCAGTAATGCCTCATAACCCTAATTCAGCGACGGATACGGGTTAGGGGTGTTACATTTTTCTTCATGTTTTCTCTTAATTAGGCCAAATTCACTTAATTAAAACATAATTAAACACACTACTAGACTCATAAATATTTCTAATAATTATTTACAAACTCATTTCGTTAAGATGGAGGTCCGATAATGTACTTTTTCGATGCCCGTGAAGTTTGGGTCATTACATTATGAAAGATTGAAATATGAATTATTTGATATTTGTCACATTTAAGTTGTACATGTCTTATCTGGGATAGTTGGAATCTAAGATTTTCTGTAAATTTGGTATTCTTATAGTATGAATTATAGATGTTTGGATTTCTTCTTAATGACCTAAAGTGTCCCTTATCAGTGAGTATATATATCTTGGGTCGAAACAGGGTATGATCTAGTTGATAATTTGTTTTAGCAAACTCAGTATGGAAATTTTCCAAAAGTAATACCAGTAAGTAATATCTACCAAAAAAATAGTACATGTGATTAACTATTCTAGAATAACCAAAGATAGTTGTCTAAAGAAAAGAGAAAAGGTTGTATCGTCTAGTAAGATCTAGAGTCCAACATTTAGTGAGATGAAATATGACATGTAAAGAGAGTATGTGGTGTATAAACATGTGTTTATCCGACGATGTGAAGGTATCTATCAAAGACAGAAGTGGGAAATCTAAATAATTAGAATGAAGATTTTAGCAAGAAAGGTTGAAAGGTATTTTGTATTTAAACTCACTAAGTTAATGTAACTTACAAATGTTATGTTTATGTTTCAGGTATTGTTGTAAAAATAATTACGCTAGGAGGGACAACACCAAGAATACACCAAGGAATGGGCGAATTGGGTTATTATGCATATAGTGGCCAATTTGGAAAAGTGGTGTATAGTAGGATTACATCTTCTAGAGTCAGTCTTTAGTAAAATTTTGTGTTGTAATTAAATTATGATAAGTCTGATGTATTGTTTTATTTTAAATACTTTTCCTTAATAATGAAGCCTTTTATATAAAAAAAAATAAGAAATATGCTTTAAATCAAGAGTAGACGATCTCTATTTTGATCATTTGTTAAGTGTCGTGATGCCCACTACTATTCCTTCTTCAGTTATGACACTTGTTTTTTTCTTATTAACCTTGTTGCTTTGTTAATTATGGTTATAACACATGGTTTCCAATTAACCCGAGATTTAGAATGAATGTGAGATTAAATTGAAAGAACAGCAAGTTTGCAGCCTATATTTGGAGAAATGGGAAAGCTAAAAAATAGATTGAACATGGTTGAGATCCAATTCTAGTTCGATTAGAATGGAACCAACCGGTTCCTTTGTGGGAGACATAATAATTAGCAACAGACGGTTCTCATAGGATTGTAATTAGCGCGGGAAGGACTATAAATAGTTGGGAGATGGCTCCTAGGGATGATTTTCTTCCCAACCTTGTCTAATTTCTCCCATTTTTCATCTTTTTCGGTAGCTCAAAGAATGAGTAACCGTGGAATGTTTTGCATGGGTCAAACTTCATAAGGATGGAGCTAAAAATGTAGGGAAAGTAATAAACGAGTAAGGTCCTTAACCCTTCTGTGTATATAAAGGTTGAGAAATGAAGTTATGAACTTTAGAACTATTTTAAGGGTTTTGCATGTTTTCTGAAAAATGGGTTTAAGCTAAGAACGTTGAGTATAACCCATGATTTTTTGTTGTAAGCTGTTGTTTGGAGAATGAAAGCTTTGGTATTCCAGAGAAGGAATAAGCTATGGAGACGATAAAATTTAAGGTTAGTTCCAGACTCTAAACCTGTTGTTAGATTTTATGTTGTTTAAGTACACCATGTTTGCATAAAAATGATATATGATGACATAAGCATGCATTCCATGATTGTGGGTAAACCTCAAAGGGTTAGATGAAGTTAGATGGGGGATGGGGGGAGAACCTATTAGATACCGCCTTAGGCGAAGCTCCAAACCTTGCGGAGGGAACATTGTGGTGTTCGAGCATCAATGATAGGTAGTGTAAAGGAGGTAATAAGAGGAGGATTCGGGAAAAGAAATAATGGAATGGTATTTACCACAATGATGGTATCGACTGGTCTTTCAAAGTGAAACCGTGATGACGGTATATGGCATAAAATCATAGATGAAAGAGGCTATGATAGTCTAGTATAAGGTATATGGTGTAAGACAATAGATGAAAGAAGCTATAACAGTCTGGTATAAGGTATATGGCGTAAAACCATAAATGAAAGAGGCTATAATAGTCTGGTATAAAATACGTAGCGTAAGAGCATAGATGAAAGATACTGTGAGGACATGGTAAAAGGTATAAGGTATACGATGTAAAACCATAGATGAAAGATGTTATTGGGCCAGAGTGGAACGCCCTCAACCTGACCCGAATCACCGGGTCCAAATCATAGATATGAGATAGGTCACTTTATAACCTACCTCTTGACCTAGAGGGCGATTATTATACCCTTACCCTAGCTTAGACATGTGGCAACACAAGAAGCATTTTAGAAAGCACCCATGGGTGACTCTCCGTCTTATACAATCAATAGTGACCCACCCACATGCCTCACACTACCCATAAGGGGCCACCTGCTATTGGTTGTCCATGGGAACTACTAAAGGACTACTAATACATAATAACCTCATAATACCTTAGCAAAGGGAATGTTTAAAGTAAGACCGCAAAGTATTATGCTTGATGACAACTTACATGTAAAGGACCTACCAACTACCCAGCCACACAAGCAGTCAACCATCCGTATTGTTAGTGACATGTCACTTCCAGAAAAGGGGACCTTCCCTTATATATACCCCAACACATGATGTATGAAGTATCTCTCTTTCCCCACTTAAGCCATTCACCTGCTTGCTTAGCCTTCTCTTTCCTTCTCCTCTCCTATGTCCTCCTCCATTTCCTTCACCTCCTTTAGTTTTTCCGACACTCTACTTATCATAGGTGAACCAACCCCATAGTCAGAACCATTATCTCCTCTTTATTTTCTCATTGTTGAACACCAGTATCAACAAAAATGTTTTATAACTTCATGATAAGTTTCTAGAATGTTTGGGGATGTCAAGTATTGATACCTTGCCTTCGTGTATTGATACATGCAAAGTTAATAACTAAAAAGCTATAATATTAGGACCATGAATCGACACATAGAGAACCATGTACAGATACATGTCCACCTGTACTTATAAAACTATGTTTCGAAGCCCTCGAAACAACTCTGAATGAGGTATAATTGTTATAGCTTTGTAAAAGAACCTTAGGAATGATTTAAAAAGTGTTTTAAGACCAGGAAATTATTGATAAAGATTTAAACGGCAAAAATTATTTGGTTTTGGCAAAACCCTTACTATTTTATATCTAATAGCTTATGTTACAAACCTAATGAGCAACCAAATCCCCTTTTATGTTTTTAACATGCCGAAACACTTATAAAATGAATTTAATTTTGTGATGTGTCTTAAGGCTTTAAAATGTGGGATAATGTTGATTTTCAATTATTTAAATTGGTTATTTCCATGATGAACTTTATTTGAAATTTTTTTTTTGTAAATGCAAATATTATGTCAATGTGACACCATTCTTCCGTGTCAATTGTCAGTGTAGACACTTAAATTTGTTCGGGCGGTTCGATAATAAGTTTTTCGGACTTTGATTTTATTGAATAGAGGCTTATATTTGAACCCTATCGAAAAGGGAAATAAAAAGGGATATTCTTTTAAATAAGTTCAAAAAGAATTTCAACATTTTGAGCTTTTGATCGGATTTATTTAGATTCTTGAGGTTAAATCCACAATTTAATGAATTTCTAAATACTTCAATTTAGTTTTAGAATTTTGGTTAAATATGTGGATTTAAATTGAAAATAATTTGAACTTCATTTGAATTTGTGGGATTCGAATAAAATTGTAAATCTTGGACCAAATTGAGTTCCGATGGATGTATTGAAATTGTTTAAAATTTTGTTGCTTTAATTGATGAAATTTTTGTATAAAATTTTATTTTTGATTAATTTTGGTTCCATGATGGTTCTCAGTTTTCAAGCCCAAATTAATTCATTTTTCGAACCCACTTTTTAAGACCCATTGGAAGCCCATCATTTTTAGCTAACCTTTTATCCAAGCCCAAATTCACTTGAAAATTCGGCCGCCCGAATTGGTTTCCAATCAAAATCCAAGGTCGTTAGAAAGGAAAAGGGTTTGGGGCCGCACATAGGCGAGAATAAAGGAGCCTTGTTTTTCAATACAAACAGCAGTACAAGGTAAATTAGTAAAAGAGAAAATCACATTTTGGAGTACATTTGAAACCAAAAACAGATCAACAACGGATTAGATAAAACATTACTAAACAGAATAAGATGAGATCAACGGAACTGTATAAAACCTGCACGAAGGTAAATTAGAAAAACTCAGTAACTATAATCAATTTATTAAAATTTATCTTGAATCAAAATTAAGATTTCACTAATGGACTAAAGATTTCTCAATTTTTATTAAGCAAGTTTGCTTTTGGCATTTTTAATTTTAATTTTTAATTTCAAAATCTTTATTTTGTTTTGGTGAAAATTTGTTTTCCAGACTTGCGTATGCAGCTCTCCAAATTAATTAATAATATATTTACCAAATTAATTTATATTATTGTGTGGTGCTTTTGTTAATTTTTTGTTTGTTAGGTTGTGATGAGGAGTGCATTCAAACTTGAGCAGCCTTTTAAGGGTGAAGATCTTCATTGAGGAGTGCATTTAAACCCGGTTTACGATCCAGTAAGATGATTTGACAACCATTTCCCAAGTTTTGGTAAAAGAAAATGGCAGCAAACAAGAACATTTATACAATCAGCTTCTTCATGATTTTTTTTGCTCAAACTCGAGGTTTTATGACATTAATCAACATTTGCGTATTACTTTACATTGAGGCCGGGATAGAATTATGAGCATACGTATAAAACAACAGTATTTATCATACATAAGCAGCACAAAATCTCGTCCTTATTTGCAAGCCACCTTTGAGACAATCGCCCAAGTAACAGTGTGAAGCATGTAACCAAGACACGTAGATTCAAAGTTCAAACCCTTTTGACAAACTCCATGATGTATGTGCCGAACGCGCAGCATTTTACTTGGAAACCTTGAAACCCAGCACTCCTTGCCAAGGCCTCGAATTCTTTCTCAGTCCTCTCTTTCCCACCAGGATTGTGAGCCAACATGATGCAATCAATATGGACAACTAACTTTGTGGCAAGGCTAGGATCTGGGTAATCTGGGAGAATACATTCTGCAACAATTACTTTTCCGCTGTCCGGCAAAGCTTCGTAGCACTTCTTCAAAAACTTGGAGCAGTGCTCATCACTCCAATCGTGGCATATCCACTGCATCAGCGCAAATCATGGTTGATGAGGCTAGTAAAATTTTGGACACGTGTTTTCACCATGGTTAATGTACCAGCCAATTCCAAAAGTGAAGTTGTTAGTGTTTTCAGTTGATTAATTCAAACTCACCTTCATGAAGATGGCGTCTCCTTTTGGAACACTTTCAAACATGTCTCCACCAACATGCTCCACACCTACAACCAAAAACACAGTCCATTCTCATTTCAAAAAAGGAACAATGCAGTTTTGTCCATTCATGGAGGAAATCAGAAAGTACTTAAAAAAGACTTAAGGAAACATGGATAACGTCATACCAGGATAAGCAGGAGCATCCTCAATGACATGAGGCAAATCAAAGTTGATGCCCTTTATAGAAGGGTGCTTGGTGACAATCATGTTAAGCGTAGCTCCAGTACCGCCGCCAACATCGACCAGTGTTTTGAGTCCCTCAAAGCCATCATAGGTCTCAAGAATCTTCTTCATGGTAATGGTAGAGTGATCAGACATTCCCCTGTTGAAAACCTTGTTGAATCTAGGATCCGTGCCATGGTACTCGAATGCGGTCATACCATAGACTTTGTTGAAGGGAATTCCACCTTCCAGCACGGCATCTTTCAAGTAGTACCTGCAAATGGTCCAACATACACACTTCTCAATCCAATCTAAATTTGGACAACATCTCTGCACTTAACTAATGAACTTCACCACTTTGCTTGAAATGTTGAAACTTTGATCCTTCATATCAGCTCAGTTGTGTTATATCATTTCAAATATCCATTCACATACAAAATAGCTTAAACTTTCAGCACTACTTTCAAGAATTCTAAATGAAGAAGGATCAAAGAGTAATATGAAATTGTTAGCCAGAAAATTTTGATAACCTGTCCCTACCATACTGAAGGGTAATCGATAATCATATTTCTGGTTTGAATTGAAATTAAAACCGTCCCTGACTGCCAACTCATTGCCACATTAGGGTATCTCAATTTAGTGATGTTGGCATGTTAACCTGTGTGGCAGCCGACATGTATTTTTATGTTTGTATGACCAATAATTTAAAAATTATAAAAATAAAAAATTCAAAATTTAAAATTTAAATAAAGTTTATGTGGATTGTCATGCCTGCTCTACTTAAAAATTTAACATTTTAATAAATGTTTTCATTAAAAAACAACAATTCAATTTTTTTTTAAATATTGATTGTTAAATTCGATTTTTTAAAAAAAGTTAAGCTTCAAATTTAGTTAAAAAAACCAAATTAACAAAAGATATAAACATTGAAAATTAAAATTGACATTATGTAAAAAATTTTCATGTTTAAATTTAAATATTGAACTATTAAATATATATATATTTAAAAATCATATGCATTAATTAAATCAACTTTATGTCTCTTTAAAAAAATTAGATTTATCTTCATTATTTTATTTTTTATATATAAATATGAAAAATAAACGGTTTTTAGGTAATCTATGCCAAATGCCAAGAGACATTTACGTAACTTATGCTGTAGCAGTATAACATACATCCTATGTAGGATCCTGGCTTCTCTCTTTTCTTCCCAATCTTGAAAGTTGAGGATCATGTTATCAGGAAGGATCATAGTTGTATATATTCCAGTAAAACTGGGAGCCACACTTTGTTTTAAGTTCAACAACATGCTTGAAACTCACCACATATAAAGTAATACCATGATCGTTTCTTCTTCATGTAACTGATCACGTTCAATTTCAATGTCTCCTTTCGTTATTAATTTATTTAGTATGTGTATCTTGAAAGTACAATGCGATAAGCTTAAAGTCACAAACAGCAGGAGTTTAAAGAAATTTAATTGATTCATGCAATTATATTAAAAGATCTCTTCTCTCTTTCTAACAGTGGCATCTTTTATACCAAAAGCCATCCGGGTTTAAAAGTAATGAGAGATCCTTAAAGATTGTAAGGACGTAAAAAATTGAAGATAAAGGAAAGAAGTAAAATAAGTAGAGGAGGTACTGACCAGCTCTCCATAAGGACCTTGTCTTGATTCATGAGACTGAGGGCGGAAAGAGTGACGCCATCTTCATTCTTGGTCAAGAATTTGCAGACAGGGCCAAGACCATAGAGTCTCTCCACTTTGCCATCAGGAAGAGTGCGCAAGGAGCAAGTGAGGATGGAGTAGGTAGCCAGGAGGCGCAAGATGCGGTCTAGCATGACAGGTGCATCGGGGTTGCTGGTGGGGAGCTGGGAAGCCAATTCTTTTGGGGAGAGGAAAGCACCTGGGCCAGCTTTGGCCATGATCTCCAGCAGGTCAAGTTCTATGGCCGACTTGAGGACCATGGGAAGGACTGAGGCACTGGTGAGTTGCATGGCGAATAAGTTGGCTTCCTCATCCGAGACTTGGGTGGGAGTCATTTGGGTTTCACCGGTTGAACCCATTGTTTTGGGATATTGGAGTTTTAGAAAGTGTGAAACGCTGACAAAGAGTTTAAATGATAGTGGTAATGGCTGATAGGCACGAAGAGGGGTTATTTATGGTGTTTTGTCTCAACAACCACTTCGTTCATGGTCCCCATTTCCCCTGTACAGCTACTCAGTGCCCACCAGCTAAAATGATAACCCCACACCCCCACCTTTTTTTTTTTTTTTTATTACTCCACTGAGTTCACTTCCCCTCCCCGCTAGAAACGGTGGGCTTATTTAATTGTTGGGTTATATCCGTGCAACTTGATACGTTGGATTTGTTTAGACCTTCGATGTGGTCTAATGTAATTTGGATTAGCTTTTGCTCTAAATTATTATATAATAATAAATATTTTTATATAAATATAATTTTATTAGTTAATATATTAATATCATAAAATAAAAAATGAAGAAAATTAATTACAAGAGAAAAAAGACGAAAAGTAATTATTTTATTGATCATGATATTTACAATGCTTCTTTAAAATTTATATTTATAGATATAAGAAGTATAAATAAAATAAAACTTAACTCCTAATGGATAGTAGAGTTGTAAAGTATATCAAACTTCTTATCCTAATAGACATCCACTTTATAATAATAAAACATTTATAACACTCCCCTTGGATGTCCATCTTTAGATAATGTATGCCTTTAAAACCTTACTAAGACAAAAACTAAAAAAAATTCTTGAAAAAAAAGAGAGTACACAAACGATGTACTTTTTTATTTCACAATCAACCATAAAAAAATGTCATCTCTCTCTCTCTTAATACACTTGTCAACCTCCTAAACCTATTTGTGAAGTCTAAAACACCAATAGCAATGTACTAAATATTTTCTATTTAAAATATGCATAACATGTTACCTCATTAAAATCCCTACTAGGAAAACCTAGTTGGACAAAACCTCAATTAAGAGAAAAAGAGTGCAGTATGCATTTACTCCCCTCAAGACAACATCACATAATAGATTATATTCTACGTATTCAATCTTGAATACTATATTTTCAAATGACTACTTGAACTAATTTAATAAATGTTTATATCATCATTTTCTAGAAGTCATGAGCAAGGAAAAATTTTAGGAAAATATATTTTGATCTCTTCAGAAGTCCTAATAATAATCATAACAAACTTTGATCATGATCCTTCTATAATAATACATATATACAATCAATTCAATAAATAAAAACCTACTAACTTGTGACATAACTCGCTCTACTAACCCATTACAATGGTTGGCTATCTGAAAGGTCTCGACAAGCCACTTTATAACTTACCTCTCGACTGGAAGGCAATTGTTATACCTCCACCTCAGCAGGACACGTGGCAAGTTGTACAATCAGCAAATAACCCTCCATTGGGAGCAATTCGCGTACAACCCTCCATAAGGAATCATTTATATTAACCATTCGTGTAGGATGGTTCATAGATGGCCCTTTATGAATCTTATCCAAACCAGCATGGAGACAACCCGCTATGCACCCTCTGCAGGGACCACCAAAGTATAACCACCTCATACGACCCTGAGGACAAGAATATTAGAGTAGGAACACAAAATACACTCCATGGAGACAAATTGAAATGTAATGGCTCTACCATCTAGCCGACCTACACAATCATGCAGGACATTATACTGTCAGCTATGTGACACTACAAGAAAAAAGACGACCCCCTATATAAACTTGGGTGCATGAGGGACCAATGATCGACTTCTTTCCCTCAGAAAACCCTACACAACAATCCTAGCGATCCCTCTCATTCTCCTCCCTCTCTTCATTCTATCTCTCCGCCTGTCATAGGTGAACCAACCCTTTTCTCCACTACCTTTTCCTTTTTGTTGGTGACTTGTATCAACAAAATTTTTAGAATTTAATGACTTAATTGTATGTTTAACATAATATGTTTTAATTAAATAATAAATTTTAGTTTTTATACATTTAATTTTGTTAAATTTAAAATTACATTTTTAAAATTTATTAATTTTAATGTAGATTACTATAATATGAACTCTATTTTTACATATTTATTAATTTAAATTCAAGTAAAAATAATAAAATTACCTATTTAAACAGAACAATTTTGTTAGTTTTAAATTTTAAGTCATATTTTATTTTATTTTAATAATTTTAAAAAAATCAAACTTAAATAGATATACAAGTAGGGTAACATTTTCAATAACAAATTACACTTTTTTATTGATAAATCTCACATTCATGAATTTTGATTTAATGTGTAATTATATACGTAAATTTTGATTTTGTGCAATTTTATTCATGAAATTTTGATTTGATCTAATTCTCACAAATTATTAATACAATTTTTTATGTAGCAACATTTTATGTTTATATATTGCGTACAAAAATAATTATATTTATCCAATTTATGTATTTATTTTTTAAAATGTGTATGAATGAATCAAAATTAAAATTTTATGTATCCATTTGAACCACAATCAAAATTTTATGTGTATAATTTCTCCAAATTAAAAATTATATATTAAAGTAGACATATATAATTTTGAGATTTATCTTAACAATGATAATTAATGTCATCCATAAACTAATAAAAAAATGAAATTACTCCTTCAAAAAGAAAAATAAAATGAAATGAAACTATATTTACATATGTGATCTATATTGTTGACATTGACTACCGCCCATACCTTGAATAAGAACAGAGTTTGCGTTTAGATTACGGTAATTAAATAATCAAATAGGTCCCAGAGTTCCCAATAATGTTTGAAATGAATTAGAAATTAGGTATTGATTTTTTGATACGTCAACAATCAACATCAGCATATTGAAATTATTTTGACTTTTCATTTTCAAAAACAATAAATTCGAAGATTGTAAAATAGATGTTGAAATAAAATTGGTACAGAGATGTAATTAATGTTAATTATAACAAATACATTTGAAGCTACTCCGTTGGATGTTATGATTAAATTGGTGATTTAATTTGCAATAGTTGGGAAAGTTGGGAAAGGTCGTTGCATTCTTTAAAGAATGGCCACCTCACTGTGAAGGAATATTTGGCCAAAATCAAGGCCACTTGTGATTTTTTTAGTGCTTCTAGTCATGTTGTTCCTGATGAAGAACAAGTGAGCGTCATCTTTGTTGGTTTTTCGGCGAAATTTGAATTAGTCTTGACATTTGCCTAATATGCGTCCGAGTCTCTTCCGTTGGATCTTCTCACCAGCATACTTCTTGAGTGTGAGAGTCGGCAGAAACAATTTGTAGTTGAGGTTTTGATCCAGGCAAATTTGGTTCAACATCTGTTCCATTTGGGTCTTCTCCGGTAGAATAGAGTTCCTCGATCGAGTCTCGTTCGTCAGATTTTCCACACCATGGTCAAGCTTTTTATCGTGGTTGAGGCTGAGGTGGTTGTGGTTGTCCACAATGTCAACTGTGTGACTGGCTAGGACATGTTTCTCAAAAATGCTATTACCGGTTTGATCGGTCGTTTGGTGACACTCTGTCAACAGAAAAAGGGTTTGGTTTCTGATATAACCCTCATTATGCAATATGTTACTCACATGGCCCACCACTGATGCCTATGTCACATGGCTCATTGGTTCAAACCAATCCTATGATACAGGCCAATCATGTCTTTGTAGTCGCTCCTGCCACATGAGCAACAACTCCTCACATGAGCTCGTATGGATTTTCAAATTCCACTTGGGTCTTCAATTAATTCTTGTTAAGTATGACTCCTATTTCAGTCAAATTTGAGAAATAATCTTTTAGTTAAACTCTGTTTATTTGTTTTAATCAAACACTGATTAGTTTAGATTATATTATTATTATTTGACATATGAGTTTAGCCTATAAATAGGCTCTTTTACAATATTAAAAAATACACACATTAGATATTAAAACTCATAACACATCTAGAGAATTTTGTGTTTACGTTTTGAGGGTTCTTTTTTTTCGGGGTTTATTTTTTATCTCCATCTTTTTGTACTCTTCATTTCTTTTGCCATTATATTAAAATTATCTTTGCCCGTGGTTTTTTATCCTCTTTGGAGGAGTTTTTCCACGTTAAATTTGTGTGTTCAATTTCTCAATTTCTTCTGCTATTTTTACTTGTTCCTTACTTAATCGGGTCAATCTCTAACAAGTGGTAGTTCAATTTTCATAAATCTGTCCATTTAGATATGGCAACAACAAGGTTTGAAATTGAGAAGTTCGATGGTGAGACAAATTTCAATCTGTGGCAAGTTCGGATGATGGCAATTCTAGTTTAATCCGATTTGAAAAAGGTTCTTACCGGGAAAAAGCTTGAGAATCTAAATAAAATAGAATGGGAAGAGCTTGATGAAAAGGCTTTGTCTGCAATCCAGTTGTGCCTCGCGAATACAGTATTGCAGGAGGTATTGATGGAGAAGACCTCATCTGCCTTATTTAAAAGGTTAGAAACTCTTTATGCAACTAAGTCTCTAGCTAACCATTTAGTGTTGAAACAACGTCTATTTACATTTCGTATGAACGAATGTGAGCTTTTTAGAGATCACATCAGTTAATTCATTACTCTTTTAAATGATTTAAAGAACGTTGAGGTTCATATTAATGATGAAGATCAAGTTATGCTATTATTGTGCTTTTTACCCCCTTCATACAAGTTTTTTAGAGAGACCCTAATTTATGGCAAAAACAAACTCTCGTTCGAAGATGTGAAGGGTCATTTGTTGAGTAGAGACAAACTCGACAATGAGCTTAATTTGGATAGCAAGACAGATAGACAAGCTTCCGTTTTGATAGCATCAAAGAAACGAGACAAAAGGTGTCACTATTGTAAAAAGTTAGGTCACATCGAAGCATATTGTTATAAACTGTGAAATAAAAGAGCTGCTAAGAGTAACGAGGAAGATGTAGCTGGTGCTAATTTGGCCGGTGAAAACGGTGATGATTTCTTGTTAGTGTCAACGAGTGATAACTCCAAGCTCACGTCCAAGTGGATCCTAGATTCGGGATGTTCTTTCCACATGTGTCCCAATAGAGAATGATTCTCCACATATAGTTCGGTTGAAGGTGGAGTTGTGCGTATGAGAAACGATTCATCTAGTAAGGTAATTGGTATTGGTACTTGTTAACACATTTTGATGAAAACGGGGTCGACTTGGATTTAAAAAAAGAATGAAAACGGGAGTCGCCACCAATCCTTTTTGACGAGGTGTGATCGGGTCACCTCAAAAAGTGGTTGTTTTAATAAATGATTTAATTTTATTTAAACAACGATTTGGTCTACGAAATTCAGAAAAATGAGTTTGGGAGTCGGTTACGCACGAGGAAGGATTAGCACCCTCGATACGCCCAAAATTGGTACCTAGTTGATTAATTAGTGTCTTAGTGTCGAAAATTGAAAATTTGAAGAGTTTTAAAAATACGATCCTTAAAAGAAACTCTGATAACGTGAATTGAAATATAAGATTCTCTTGTTCCGAAGGAATATCACATCCAGCACGTTAGGACACGATACTCTAAACCATCGAAACCAAGATCACCTTATAGTTTAATGAAACCACAATTTGAAGCTTTAAGAGGATATTTGGCTATTTAGTCGAACGAGAAATCGAAACCCAGCACGTTAGGGCACGTTTCTCGATTTTCCAAACGCGAAATATTGCCTTATTTAGAAAAATTTCCTTTTGATGCTTGGTGTTAATGCTTGACAAAACAATAACGAATACGACAAGGTAAGCAAAGTAAAGTGAGTAACAACAATACAATAGGCAAAAATGACGATTACATAAATAAAGCATACAAATAAATAAATAGAACTAACATTTTAGAAAAAGCACAAGTGTACATGGATAAATAAACAAACACCAAATAACAATGATGACGATAAATACAATTATGTAAAAATGTATATACATTTATAATTTTTAGCCATAAAATAAGAAACGCATATAAATTATAGAATATGAAAACATAGATAAATATATACATATATAAAAAAAATCGGTAAGTATTATAAAAATAAAAATGTAAATATGTGTTTATATATATTTACAAATTGTGATAATATAAAATATATGTATGTGAATTATAAAATATGTGAAGTATACAAAAAGCATTTTTAAGAATATAAAGAATATATATAAGTATGTATATGATGTAAAATATGCATAAATATATGTAAGTATATAAAAATTATGAAATATGAAAAATATATTTAAGTATGTATAAGTACGTATATATACATATATGAATTAAGATGTATGTATTTATGCTTATACCTATGTATACATAAAAATATGAGATATAAAAATATAAAAAGTATATTTATAATAAATGAAAAGTATGTACGTAAATATATTATAAAAATGTATCAACAATTTGAAATTATGAATATTAAAATATTTTAATATAAATAATATATAAGATGATGACATATATATTTAGCGATATTAAGAATCCATATAACATACGTAGAACATATATAGTATATGCATACCTTAGAAATGATAAGAATGATAATAAAACTATTTTCTACACTACATAAATACATACACATATATATATAAACAACAGTATATACAATATAATATTAGAAAAATATATATAATAATGTAAAATATAACTAATAATAATAAAATATATACAATGATAATATATATAAACGATATATGTATATATAATTATATAATATAATATTAAAATATAATAATACGACATAAAAAAACATGACACAAATAAAGTATAGTATTAAGGACACATATATAATACATGAAGAATATACATAATACTAAAATATTTAGGTAATATATGCGTATATTAAAAACTAGTAATAATATTACCGAGGTATATACAAATATGTCAAGTATATATGCGTATTATAAATATATAGATATATAACAAAACATAAACTAATAAAAATAATAATAATAATAATAATAATAATAATAATAATAATGATAACATTGGAATATAAAAGAAACAAACATAAGATTAATAAAATATTAGAATAAAAATGAAATAAAAATATTAAATATGAAAATATATATATGTATACACGTACATAATAAAAATATATACTAATACATAATAATAATACTAATACTAATAATACTAATAATATAAAAATAACAAGGATATTTAATAAAGATATAAAAATAAACGAAAAAAAGGACTAAAATTGAATTAAAAACAAAGTTGTGGGGCAAATGTGAAAGGAAATGAAGAGAAATGGGCTTATTTGAGCGCGCACAAAACATAGGGGGACCGAAACAACAATTATTCCATTCCATTAAAACGCAGCACATTAGCGGGGACTAAATCAAAAAGCGCGAGAAATTATGGGGCCAAATTGGAAAAAAGAAAATGACTTAATTGCAAAACCCTGAAAAAGCGGAAGGACTGCGCGCATAAATATCCCATTCAAATGAGAACACGCGGATCCTCTAGCGGGTCGGGTCGGATGGGTCGGGCATGGCTAAAACGACGTCGTTTTGGGGCTTAAGTGTAGCCCCAAAACGACGTCGTTTTGGAGGGCTATATAAGGCCTAAACTAACCAAAAAATCATTTGGGGAGAGGGAAAGAAAAAAAAAGAAGAGAGAGGGAAGAGAGAAGGGAGGGGGAAGGAAAATCCGGCCAGGGGGGCCGGTCACCGGACGGCCACCGGAGGCTCGCCGGCGCCGGCGCCGGCCACCGCACGCGGTGGCCGGAAAAGGTAAAAAAAATATTTTTATATTTTTTTTTATTTTTTTTGTTTATATGATATTGTTATTTTTATATTTTTTTAGTATATATATATGGGAAAATAGAACAAAAGACAAAACAAGAATAGATTCACAACCACCTTAGGTTTCCGGTTCTGATTTTTTGACTTGTTGATTTACTGATTTTGGGTGTTCGAATCTCTGCCTTTCGATGTTAAGATTGTAGTATTTCGGATATCAATTGTTTGCTTTTGGTTAAGAAACTGAAAGAGAGAAGAAGAAAAAAAAAGAAAAAAAAGGGTCCCCCTAAAATACAACCGATTCTTCCCTTTGAAATCTCCAAAAAAACATCAAAATCCTTTCCCCGTTTACAATGACCATAGGGCTTTTATATAGCCCAAAATCCAAAAAAAATACAAAGAATTTCATTTTTTGGTGTTTTTCTTTGCTGTCCTTTTTTGTCTTCTTTTGCAGGCATAGAGTGGTGGAGGCAAGTGGGTGTGCTGGTGGCAGACAACTGGTAGTGGCGGGCCAAGGTGGGGCGGCGGCTAGGGTTCTTCTCCTCTTTTTTTTTGCTGAAAATTGTTTAGGTTTGGGCTGGGCTTAGGGTTTTAGTCTGTGGGGCTAAATTGGGTTTGGTTAGGGTTGGTTTAATTTTGTGATGGGTTGGGCAAATATTGGGCTATACAGCTGCCCCTCTTTGCTCGTTGTCGTGTAACGAGAACAGAGCAAAGACATAGAAAGACCAATTTTGCCCAGCCTTGCAGGGCCTCGACTTCTTTTGACACTTCTCTTCTTCAGGTAACCTCATTCCGTCCACTGTGCCTTGTTGCTTCGATCCATTCTACTGTACTTCAGGAAGATCTGATTTGTAGCTTTAGTCTTCTTCGCAAGGGAACGAAATTTATGTTTTCAGTCTATTCCACTGCAACATCAGGGGGATAAGACCTGACACGATCTCCTCTACTGTAACTTCAAAAAGGTAAGATCCTTTATTTTAATCCACTCCGCTGTAATCTCAGGCAGATAGGATTACTATCTTCAATCTACTCCGCTGTAATCTCAGGGAGATAAGATTACTATCTTCAATCTGCTCCATTGTAATCTCAGGGAGATAAGATCTGAAATTTTTCGGTCTATTCCACTGTAATCTCAGGGAGATAAGATCTATCATTTTGATCCGCTCCACTGTAACTTCAGGGAGATAGGATAGTGTCTTCGATCTCCTCCGCTGTAATCTCAGGGAGATAAGATCTCTGGCTTCAATCTGCTCCACTGTAACCTCAGGGAGATAAGATCTGGAATTCTCCGGTCTACTCCACTGTAACCTCAGGGAAATAAGACCTGATGTGATCTTCTCTACTGTAACTTCAGAGAGATAAGATCTTTTAATCCGCTCCATTGTAATCTCAAGGAGATAGGATTACTATCTTTGATCTGCTCCGCTGTAATCTCAGGGAGATAAGATCTCTGGCTTCAATTTGCTCCACTGTAACCTCAGGGAGATAAGATCTGAAATTTTTTGGTCTGTTCCACTGTAATCTCAGGGAGATAAGACCTGTATAATAAACCTAATTATGCCTAATGATTAGGATGACATGATCAAAATGAAACAAATGCTCCTAACTAGACATATGTGAATGGTGTTTGCATGAATGCAGAATTTTATTTTTCTGAGAATGATCTCGCTTAGGTTATCACTACTCGAAGTTTATCAAGGTTTTGTAACTGATGTGCTACAACGCCTTCTCGCTTGACTGATTTTTCTGAAGAAACATTTAGCCAGACTGTCCCCATTGTAAACCTCAAAGTTATATCCACTGGGACGCCAAAATTTGTACCATCATTCTCTCACAGTAATCTAAGGGTAGAAATATGTGGCTTTTCCTCTGTCCTCTTTTATCACAATTCGGGGATATAGGATCTGAACCGTTCTGGTTTCCTACACCATTCTCAAGGTGTCGTACCAAAGTCTTATGCGCAAGTGAAGGCTCTCTTCTCCGAGGTAACCTCTTCCTATTGCCTGATGATCATTGCTTGCTTGTTCATTTAAGCTTTGTAATTAACACGACAGCTCGTCATTTTGTTCAATCAATGTTTAGACAACAAAATCTAAATGATAGTCTTTAGCTTAGACTTTTCCTTCTTAGATATTTCACCCTTTAAACTTGGTATTTTCTAAACAATAGTCATGTTTCAGGTCCCTATATTATTTAGAAATTTTCCAGAGTAATGTGCAAAACTTCTTTCCTGAAAGTTTCATTAGTTCGTTAATCACTATTCCTATGCAACATGTTTGCAAAAAGATCATAACAATGGATAAGAATAAAGCTAGTTCTGATCATAACTCAAATAAAACATCACAGATGGCGAAAGAAAAGGTAACAAAGAAATGGATTGAGAATGTGCGTTTTCACAAAAAGAAAGGAAGAAAAAAAAAACAAGATAATGTATTTTCAAGAATACACATAAGAACTAGGTGCCCCAGTTATCGCAGCTTGAGTTTCTCTGTACAAACTTTCCGAATACCCTTCTAAGTTTGACATGTGTTCAGGAGATCTGCAATACTCTGTCAATGTTCCAAGACGTTGCATATCCTTTCTTATTGGTTCAAGTAAAGGAAGATCATCATATCCCTCGATCAAAATTTGATCCGCTCAAATCCTGATGTTCCAATCCTGCCCAATACTTGAGTCGCCTTTTCCGGGTTTTCGACTCAAGCCCTCTTTGGTCTCAAAGTGCCCTTTACGGGTTTTCACCTTAGCCTCTCCAAAGTTTTTTTTTTTT
Organism: Gossypium hirsutum; assembly: GCF_007990345.1. Lineage (NCBI taxonomy): Eukaryota > Viridiplantae > Streptophyta > Magnoliopsida > Malvales > Malvaceae > Gossypium > Gossypium hirsutum. Next base: position 38,378,531 of record NC_053444.1, read on the forward strand.
TTTCAAGTGAAGTATTTCTTGACGGAGTCTGCGTTTACAGGATTTGGTAAACTTTTGCCATCCATCTCGCATAGGATCAAAGCTCCACCAGAAAAGGCCTTCTTTACAACATAAGGGCCTTCCCAATTTGGCATCCATTTTCCTCTAAAATCTTTTTGCATAGGAAGAATCTTTTTTAGTACCAAGTCCCCTTCACGAAATTCTCGGGGGCGAACCTTTTATTATAGGCTCGCATCATTCGTTTCTGGTACATTTGCCCATGGTGAATAGCTCTTAGCCTCTTTTCTTCTATTAGGTTCAACTGATCGTACCGAGATTGGATCCAATCGGCTTCATCCAACTGTAGCTCAGATAACACCCGTAGAGAAGGGATTTCAACTTCAATGGGTAATACTGCCTCCATTCCATAAACCAGAGAAAAAGGCGTTGCCCCAGTAGAAGTTCTAACAGATGTTCGATAGGCAAGGAGAGCAAATGATAATTTCTCATGCCAATCCTTGTAGGTTTCAGTCATTTTCCCCACAATCCTTTTAATGTTCTTATTGGCCGCCTCCACTGCACCATTCATTTTGGGACGATACGGCGATGAGTTATGATGCTTAATTTTAAATTTGCTACAAACTTCAGCTATTGTGCTATTATTCAAGTTCATCGCATTGTCGGATATGATCCTCTCAGGCATTCCATATCGACAAATGATCTCATTCTTCAAGAATTTGCTGACTACTGCTTTCGTGACATTTGCATATGAAGCAGCCTCCACCCACTTAGTAAAGTAATCAATTACTACGAAGATGAAGCGATGCCCATTAGAAGCCTTTGGTGATATTGGCCCAATAACATCCATACCCCACATGGAAAACGGCCAAGGAGAGGTCATGACGTGAAGAGGTGAAGGGGGCGCGTGTATTTTGTCTCCGTAAATTTGGCATTTGTGGCACTTCCTGGCATAATCAATACAATCTCCTTCCATGGTGGGCCAATATACCCAAATCTCATGATCTGTCTGGCCATCGTGAAACCACTGGCGTGCGTCCCACAAATACCCTCATGGACTTCTTCCAAATTTTCTTGGCTTCCACAGCATCCACACACCTTAACAGTACTTGATCCTTCCTTCTTTTATATAACACTTCTCCATCTAAGACATATTCAATGGCTATCTTTCTCAGAGTTCTTTTGTCATTCTCTGTCGCTTGATCAGGGTATTCCCGATTCTTCACATATTGTAGGATACTCTGATACCAAGGACAATCATCTTTTCCCTCCTCCTCAATATTGCAGCAATTAGCCGGGGTCTCAGAGATACTCATCTGAACAGGCCTCATTGCCTCAAGTCTATTCACCTGAATCATCGAAGCTAGAGTAGCTAAAGCATCAGCCATTTGGTTTTCCTCCCGTGGGAGGTAATAGAAGGTGATATCGTCAAACTCCTCAGCCAATTCAAGAACTAGTTTTCTATAACCGATTAGCTTAGGATCCCTAGTCTCCCACTCCCCTTTGAGTTGGTATATCACCAACGCTGAATCCCCGTATACTCTCAGTACTTTGATGTTCCGTTCAATGGCTGCACGAATGCCCATAATACATGCTTCATATTCTGCCATGTTATTTGTACAATCGAAGTCCAACTTGCTAGCAACAGGATAATGATCTCCACTTGGGGATACCAAAACTGCCCCAACTCCATTACCCGTAGCATTTGAAGCTCCATCAAAATTTAACTTCCATACGCGATCCATTTGAGGATTTTCTTCAGTATTCGCCACATACATCAAGTCCTCGTTTGGAAAATCGAAATTCAAAGATTCATAGTCCTCCAAGGCTCTACTAGCTAGGAAATCGGCTATTGCACTTCCCTTTATGGCCTTCTGACTGACATATACTATATCAAATTCTGAGAGCAAGATCTGCCATCTAGCCATTCTCCCGTTCAAAGCAGTCGATTCCATCATATATTTAAAGGATCTAACTTTGAAATCAGCCAAGTCGTGTGATACAACATATACTGCCTCAGTCTTCGGGTTGCCCAGATTAGAGCGCAACACAACTTCTCAATTGATGAGTACCTCATTTCGCAATCGGTAAATTTTTACTGAGGTAGTATATTGCCCTTTCTTTCTTTCCTGTCTCATCATGTTGGCCCAATACGCATCCCATGGAATTCTCCAACACTGTTAGATACAATATCAATGGCCTATCTGGACTTGGAGGTGATAAGACTGGGGTATTAGCCAAGTACTGCTTTATCTTATCGAAAGCCCTCTGACACTCTTCATCCCATTCACCTGGATTATGTTTCTTTAAGAGCCGGAATACTGGATCACATTTCTCTGTCAGTTGTGAGATGAACCGAGCAATGTAATTCAGCCTCCCTAGGAAACCTCGAACCTCCTTCTGAGTGCGCGGGGGAGGTAAATCTCGTATTGCCTTTACTTTGTCTGGGTCAACCTCGATCCCCTTTTTGCTAACTATGAACCTAATAACTTCCCTGATCTGGCTCCAAACGTGCATTTGGCCGGGTTAAGCTTGAGCTGAAATTTCTTTAATCTCAAAAATAACTTTTTCAAGACCTGAACATGCTCTTCTTCCGTTCTAGACTTCGCGATCATATCGTCAACATAGACTTCGATCTCTTTGTGCATCATGTCGTGAAACAAAGTCACCATAGCTCTTTGATATGTTGCTCCCGCATTCTTCAATCCGAAGGGCATTACCTTGTAACAGAATGTTCCCCATAAGGTAATGAATGTGGTTTTCCTCATGTCTCCAGGATGCATCTTTATTTGATTGTATCCAGAAAAACCGTCCATGAAAGAAAACAATGAATAGCCCGCCGTGTTATCTACCAAAGTATCAATATGAGGCAGTGGAAAGTTGTCTTTGGACTAGCCTTGTTTAAATCCCTATAATCCACACACATTCTTACCTTTCCATCTTTTTTGGGAACAGGGACGATGTTGGCTACCCAATCCGAATACTTGACCTCTTGTAAGAATCCAGCGTCGAATTGTCTTTTGACTTCTTCTCTTATTTTCAACACAATGTCAGGTCTCATTCTCCTAAGCTTCTGTTGAACGGGTTTACAATCCTCCTTTATGGGCAGACGATGCACCACAATGTTAGTACTTAGCCCAGGCATATCTTGGTACGACCACGCGAAAACATCCTTGAACTCTCGGAGCAAATTAATGAGGTCTTGCCTTGTCTTTGCGGTGATTTCAGTTCCAATTTTCACCTCCTTTCCATCCTCTAGGCTCACTATTTCTAACGATTCCCTATGAGGTAGGATATGCTTATCCTCTTGTTCCATCATTCTTAACAAGTCCGGAGATGCATCATAATCTTCGTCATTTTTCAAAGTCGTGGGATCCCTCTGAGCACACTTTTTACTCAAAAATAGGCTCCGTGTTTGAGGCAGCGTCACTCATGTCATTGATATCTGAAGACCTATGAGGGCATATCAAATAATATACCAAGAATATAAATTTATGAATATGTTTGTGCAAAAGAATTACAAATGAAAGAATTATTTGTAAGACAATCAACCAAATGAAAAATATAAAAGGAAAAAAAATGACTGATTGAGATGAACGTAGACACGTATTTCATTAAAATAATGATATTTAGGCCCAATGCCTATTTCACAAAAGATTTCATATCGTTTCTAGGCCAACAAACAACAGGAATGTTTTGAGCATTACTCTGAATAAGCCCTAAAGACTACAGGGATTTCTTCAGCAGTCCAATTGTTTAGCTCGCTTCCAGGCTCATAAGGGCAGATCTCCAACAAAGCCCTCCTTTCCGTGCTTCTATGGCGTTGGTATAAACATTTTCCAACATTCCTCCCATGCCGCTACCGGACACTCCACATTCAGAATGAATAAATCCTCCCGACACAAAAGATGTAGATATGTGGGGAAAGGTTAAAGGCTCACACTTAGCTTCATGTCCATTCAAACGCGCCCTTCTTCTCTCTTGTCTCTTCTCTACCTCTTTCTTCTTCTGCTTTATGTCTGGCCTGTACCCTAAACCAAATCTATCAAACTTTTCCTTCGGCATTGGTGCCTCAATCCTTCCCTGAAGATATTTTCCCAATCCTTTCCCGGGTAAGGCTCCTCTTCCTACCATCAATCGCAATCCCATCTCAGTGGTCCTGGATATTTTCGGTACTGGAATTCTATTTCCCTCCGCAATAAACATCGCGTTCACAAATTCTAACGACCGAAAAGAACATTCTAGTGCCTCATCGTTGATGTCCACATAAGGTGCATCGCTAGTCATCATTGCGATAATATCCTCCTCTGCATCTATTGTTACCAACCGATCCTCCGATACCAACTTCACCTTCTGATGTAATGATGAAGGTACTGCCCCTGCTGAGTGTATCCACGGTCTCCCCAATAGACAGTTGTAGGAGGGTTTAATATCCATTACCAAGAAATCCACCTCATAAGTGACTGGGCCAATCCTTAATGGTACCTCAATTCTCCCCATAACCTCTTTTTTTGTTCCATCAAATGCCCTTACTATGCTCTGGCATGCTTTCATGTGCGAACTGTCTATTGGTAATCGACTAAGAGTGGACAAAGGCAATACATTTAGTGCAGATCCATTATCAACCAAGGCCCCCGGGAGTGTGTACCCTTTGCATCGGACAGTAACATGCAGGGCTTTAGTAGAACCTTTCCTCCGGATGGTATTTCATCATCATTGAAGAAGATAAAATTGTCAGCACCAATATTGTTGATCAGCCGATCCAGCTTGTTTACCGAAATATCGTCAGCCACATATGTTTCGTTTAGCACCTTTAAAAGTGCATTCCGATGTACTTCTGAGTTTAGGAGTAAAGCTAATACAGAAATGCGGGCTGGCTGTTTGTGCAGTTGCTCCACAACACTGTATTCACTGTGTTTCAAAAACTTCAAAAACTCCTTTGCCTCCTCTTCTTTTATTGGTTCATTTACCAATGGCTCAACTTCTACTGCTTTCCCTTTCTTCTGTTCTTTCTTCCAATTCTCTTCCCTGGACGACTCTGCTTGAGCGTCATATCTTTTTCCATTGCGCGTGTAAGAACCTATTTCCTGATTTCTTTCTGCTCCTTTTCCCAAAATGGTCACATTACACCCGTAATTCCACGGCACTATTTTGTTATCCCTATAAGAGAAATTTGATGGTTTCTGGATTACAATTTTCGGTGTTACCTGAGCCCTAACCTCATTACCCCTAGGGCGTGAGATAATGACCACAGGATGATTTATTTTTGGAGCCTTTGTTCCCAACTCTGTCGCGCATATGCTTCTCATTTCTTTCGCATCTTCATAAAACCTCATCTCCTTGTTATCCATCATGCTTTGAACCAAAGCCTTGAATCCTTCACATTCTTGGATTTCATGCCCTGTTTTATGGTGAAATTCACAATAATTTCCCATCTCATGCCCTTCCTCAGAATCTGAAATAACCAACCCTCTTTTCGCCATTTCTTTCCAGACCCGTTTCAATGGAGTTTTTACTTCAGCAATGTCAGTCTTGACTTCTTCTCCCGTACCTTCGCTAACCATATTCACCCCCTTATCTGCGTGATTAGGTAACGGATTCTTTGCGTTAGGTGAGTCGTCAAGTTTGACGACACCTAAATTGATAAGTCCTTCTACTACCTTCTTGAAGGCAGTACAATTTTCTATCGAGTGCCCAAAATTCCCGCATGATAATCACATTGCGCGTTCATATCATACCATTTTGGATACGGGGGTTGTAGAGGATTCAAGTAACGGGGAGCAACAACATGTGCATCGAATAAAGTCTGATACAACTCCTTGTATGACATCGGGATTGGCGTGAATTGGGGCTTTTCAGTAGTTTGCCTAGCTCCCGACTCTTGTCTTGATGATCCCTGTTGATTAGCAACCACTTTCTTTGGTTGATTCACGGTAATTGACCTACCATAAGCATTCACATTATTCACTTCATTTTCTCTTTTCCTCGGGGGTGCCCTCCTATTATTTTCTCCTCCATCTATTTTTCCACTTTTAATGGCATGCTCAATCATTTCACCATTCATGATTATATCCGAGAAATTTTTTGAAGCGCTTCCCAACATGTGAGTGATGAACGGGGCTTTCAAAGTATTAATAAAAAGCGTCGTCATCTCTTTTTCCAAAAGCGGTGGTTGCACCTGAACCGCCACCTCTCGCCACCTCTGCGCATATTGTCTGAAGCTTTCGTTCGATTTCTTCTCTAAATTTTGCAGAGTTATCCTGTCAGGCATCATTTCTGAGACATGATTGTATTGTCTCAGGAAAGCCTGTGCTAAATCCCTCCAAGTAGCAATTTTAGCTCGGCTCAGCTGATTGTACCACTTTGATGCCGCTCCCGTAAGACTTTCCTGAAAACAATGTATTAATAATTGATCATTATTAATATGCCCCGTCATTCTTCTACAAAACATAGTAATATGGGATCCTGGGCAACTAGTCCCGTTGTATTTATCAAATTCTGGCATCTTAAATTTGTAAGGGAGCACCAAGTCCGGAACCAAGCTCAGATCCTTTGCATCTATTCCATAGCTTTCGATGCTTTCTATTGCCCTAAACTTCTCTTCTATCCATTTCCATTTCTCCTCAAATTGTTTTGGAAATTCCTCCTTCGCCTTGTCCTTTTCAACCATCTCGTCAAGATCTGGGACAGCAATATTATTCGGGCTATCACCGGGATTAAAGCCCGCTCCGGGTTGAAAATTCATTGGGATTGAAGCATCGCCTTGGAACTGCTGGGGCCTAACCGACACAGAGGGTCTCCGCGGATGCAGCTCAGTCTGTACTTGCGCATGCGGAGGCGTGAAACCTGGAGGATAAAGTGGTTCCCCATTGTTTTCTTCTTCACTAACAATCATAGGACCTTTACCCTATCTATTCCCTTCAATAATTGCGTCATCTTAGCCACTAGATCGTTTTGGGACTCCTCCATCTTTCGCACCATGTCACGCTGAATCTTTTCTATTTGCTCTTTCATTTGCGCCTGCAACTGGTCTTGCATTTCTTTTTGAAGTCGCTCTAGCTTCTCCAACCTTTGGTCCATAATTTTTGTCTTAGCTCGGGTGCCGTAACTTTGTTGGTTTTCCAGGTTAACTGAAATGATTTTATTCGATTAGGTTTTTAATGGTCATTAATGCATATGATGTGATGCAATGCATGAAAAGAATGCAAAGAAAAAGAGGCACTGATTCTAATTCAACTTCATTAGAAAACTTTACTAGATAAAGAGTTTCTTTACATAAAATAGACTACATATATGGCTTTGCCCTTACACTCAAAGCCTTAACCTTTCTAAGAAGCCAAGCTAATTCTCGGCCCCTGTCTGACTCTGACTCATACTTCAAACTTAATAGATCAGCCTGAACCGCTAGAGTTTGCAGATGATCAGCTACTTCGCGCACTTGAGTCACCGCCTCTCCCATAATATAATCTCTTTCTCTAATCTGCTCTTGAGACCGACAGAATTGTCTTTGCCACTGCTCATTATTTTCTTCCAGAAGCTCTATCCGGATTTCACTATTTTGCAATGCATTCTCTAGCCCTCCTATTTGTCCTTTTAATTCTTCAATTTTGTCTAAGCTCGCCCTTAATTCAACCGTAGCATTACGATTACAGTACTGGTGAAGCGATCTTTCTAGTTCAGTTATCCGAACCTTCAACTCCGTCTTCTCGTCTTGGCAAACTAGTAGACTCTTTCCCAAGGTGACTTCCCGAGCCCGAGTATCCTGAAATTTCTTTTCCCATTGATTAGCTTTCGTCTTTTCCTCCTGAATTTCTTGTCGCCATTGTTCTGGCGTTTTACCCAAGCCAGCAGCTCTTACCGACCTACGCAACTTCTTGTAATCTGTCTTCAGGCTGTCCAAATCTTCTTCTGCATTGTTCTTTCCTTTTCTCAATTTATCGGCCTCTAATCTTTGAATGTCCACATCCAGTCCTAACTGCATTTTTTCTTCCTCTAGTTGTTCTATCTTCTTCCCCAATTCTAAACTCCTTTTTTCAAATTCTTGTTTGATGATTTCTATCTCAGAAGGCAAAACTTGTAAGTGTTCCTCTAAAGATCGAGCAGTTTCTGAATTTGACGCCGGGATGTTGTTGTTGATCCTTTGATCACGCCACTGACTATACTCAGGGGTAATTGTCGGACCTACGGCTAAGATCTTCATTCGACGAGTCTGGTTCCAGGCACTAGATATTTTTCGAACCTTCTTCTTGTAGTTGTCCTCCCTATAGGAAAAATCACAATAGGCCAACCCCTGCGTTGCTGGTATGAATTGTCGTGATCTATACTGTCTTGATACGAGTAGAGGAGCATATTCGATAGCTCCCCATATCCCGAGCAGCGGAACCCAGTCAAAATCTCTACATCGGTACAATATCTCATCAGGAATTAACCAAGGAGCCCTCCATTCAATATTTTCATCCTGGAGATTCTGGAGTATCTCTATCCATTTTTCTTCTGAAAGATCATCCCGTCTTGGCGTGGCCACCAATTCTCCTAGAGGGGAGTAGCTATCAGAGAATACCTGATAAGAGACCTTTTCGACTTTCCAGAAGTGGCTATGGAACCATGCTAATAAGAGCTGCGCGCATCCAATAAACCTTCCCTCCCCTGCTTTTCGACACGCATTCAAGGATCTAAAAGTTTCAGCGAGTATTGCCAGAACCGGTGTAACCCCTTTACTAAGCCGATCAAACAAATCAGATACAGCCTCGTCTATGTGTCCTAAAGCTTTGGGGAAAACCACTAGTCCATAGATACCTAAAGCGAAGACATCGACCCTTTTCTTTAAGTCAGGATGTACCAGCACCAAATCTCGCAAACTTTTCCAAGGAACACATTTACTGTCGCCCTTCTGTTGGATCCGGGCTGCGACCCACTGCTCGCTCATTCCAGTGATGTTCATTAATTTCTTTAACAACGGAGGGACACAAGCAGCTCTGGAATAAGCCTTGTCGACTTGAATCTTTGGGCACCGAAGCAAGGTCGTATACTCCTCCACAGTAGGCGTCAAATCTACCTTCCCAAAAGTGAAACAACTGTAGGCAGGATTCCAAAACTGAACAAGGGCTCGGAATAAATACTTGTCCACTTTGACACTAAGCAGATAAGGTAGGTCACCGTAGTTACAATAGAACAGCTGCTTGGCCTCGACATCCCATTGATCCCAAACTTCTTTCATTTCTCGAAGGTCATTCTGGATTACACTGATACGGGTAAAATCCCACAATTCTGACACGTACCCTTCGGTAAGACTATCGCCTTTCTCCCGTTGTGTCGTTTCAGCCCACATTCGCACAGCCGCATTATCCTCTACTTTATCAACAAACCCCTTTTCCATGATAAGCTTTCTACCAAGAAACTGAACGTAAATCGATACCTCTTTTAGAATGAAGATGCCATGCAATCACAAACAAAGTAAATTAGCATTAAACACAGAATAAGATTTAAAATAAGCGACAATAAATACAACATTCATTTAGGTAAGCACTAAAAATTTGGAGTAGCTCTACCTAGGTCAGTTCCTATGGCTCATTACATGTGGTTTGGTTCTAAAGTAGGGTACCTGAACCAGCAAATTCCTCGATCCTCACCCATTATAGGCTCATACGGACCAAGTTCGATTCAGGGGGATACATTTCCCTATGGCCATGCGGAGATGAAAATCTCACGAAGACATAGGTACGGATATATCCCGAAAGCGATTCACTATCCCATGCGGAGGTGAAAACCTCACGAAGGCGTAGCTTCTCACTCCCACTTAAAGGTGTGACCAACGGTCATGCAATGCAATGCGGAAAGATACCAAAATTTAAACAAACAGAGCAAATATAAACCCCAATGGTGATGATTATGATAAAGACAGATAAAATGTGATGAAAGGATCGTAATTTTAAACTGAATTTTCAATTTTTGACAAAAGACAAAAAGTAATCACCACGTGGCTTGACCCTCTTATCGGTTTCCCCAGTGGAGTCGCCAAGCTGTTGACACCATTTTTGATGAAAACGGGGTCGACTTGGATTTTAAAAAAAGAATGAAAACGGGAGTCGCCACCAATCCTTTTTGACGAGGTGTGATCGGGTCACCTCAAAAAAGTGGTTGTTTTTAATAAATGATTTAATTTTATTTAAACAACGATTTTGGTCTACGAAATTTAGAAAAATGAGTTCGGGAGTCGGTTACGCACGAGGAAGGATTAGCACCCTCGATACGCCCAAAATTGGTACCTAGTTGATTAATTAGTGTCTTAGTGTCGAAAATTGAAAATTTGAAGAGTTTTAAAAATACGATCCTTAAAAGAAACTCTGATAACGTGAATTGAAATATAAGATTCTCTTGTTCCGAAGGAATATCACATCCAGCACGTTAGGACACGATACTCTAAACCATCGAAACCAAGATCACCTTATAGTTTAATGAAACCACACTTTGAAGCTTTAAGAGGATATTTGGCTATTTAGTCGAACGAGAAATCGAAACCCAGCACATTAGGGCACGTTTTATCGATTTTCCAAACGCGAAATATTGCCTTATTTAGAAAAATTTCCTTTTGATGCTTGGTGTTAATGCTTGACAAAACAATAACGAATACGACAAGGTAAGCAAAGTAAAGTGAGTAACAACAATACAATAGGCAAAAATGAAATGACGAGGCGATTACATAAATAAAGCATACAAATAAATAAATAGAACTAACATTTTAGAAAAAGCACAAGTGTACATGGATAAATAAACAAACACCAAATAACAATGATGACGATAAATACAATTATGTAAAAATGTATATACATGTATAATTTTTAGCCATAAAATAAGAAACGCATATAAATTATAGAATATGAAAACATAGATAAATATATACATATATAAAAAAAATCGGTAAGTATTATAAAAATAAAAATGTAAATATGTGTTTATATATATTTACAAATTGTGATAATATAAAATATATGTATGTGAATTATAAAATATGTGAAGTATACAAAAAGCATTTTTAAGAATATAAAGAATATATATAAGTATGTATATGATGTAAAATATGCATAAATATATGTAAGTATATAAAAATTATGAAATATGAAAAATATATTTAAGTATGTATAAGTACGTATATATACATATATGAATTAAGATGTATGTATTTATGCTTATACCTATGTATACATAAAAATATGAGATATAAAAATATAAAAAGTATATTTATAATAAATGAAAAGTATGTACGTAAATATATTATAAAAATGTATCAACAATTTGAAATTATGAATATTAAAATATTTTAATATAAATAATATATAAGATGATGACATATATATTTAGCGATATTAAGAATCCATATAACATACGTAGAACATATATAGTATATGCATACCTTAGAAATGATAAGAATGATAATAAAACTATTTTCTACACTACATAAATACATACACATATATATATAAACAATAGTATATACAATATAATATTAGAAAAATATATATAATAATGTAAAATATAACTAATAATAATAAAATATATACAATGATAATATATATAAACGATATATGTATATATAATTATATAATATAATATTAAAATATAATAATACGACATAAAAAAACATGACACAAATAAAGTATAGTATTAAGGACACATATATAATACATGAAGAATATACATAATACTAAAATATTTAGGTAATATATGCGTATATTAAAAACTAGTAATAATATTACCGAGGTATATACAAATATGTCAAGTATATATGCGTATTATAAATATATAGATATATAACAAAACATAAACTAATAAAAATAATAATAATAATAATAATAATAATAATAATAATAATAATAATAATAATAATAATAATAATGATAACATTGGAATATAAAAGAAACAAACATAAGATTAATAAAATATTAGAATAAAAATGAAATAAAAATATTAAATATGAAAATATATATATGTATACACGTACATAATAAAAATATATACTAATACATAATAATAATACTAATACTAATAATACTAATAATATAAAAATAACAAGGATATTTAATAAAGATATAAAAATAAACGAAAAAAAGGACTAAAATTGAATTAAAAACAAAGTTGTGGGGCAAATGTGAAAGGAAATGAAGAGAAATGGGCTTATTTGAGCGCGCACAAAACATAGGGGGACCGAAACAACAATTATTCCATTCCATTAAAACGCAGCACATTAGCGGGGACTAAATCAAAAAGCGCGAGAAATTATGGGGCCAAATTGGAAAAAAGAAAATGACTTAATTGCAAAACCCTGAAAAAGCGGAAGGACTGCGCGCATAAATATCCCATTCAAATGAGAACACGCGGATCCTCTAGCGGGTCGGGTCGGATGGGTCGGGCATGGCTAAAACGACGTCGTTTTGGGGCTTAAGTGTAGCCCCCAAAACGACGTCGTTTTGGAGGGCTATATAAGGCCTAAACTAACCAAAAAATCATTTGGGGAGAGGGAAAGAAAAAAAAAGAAGAGAGAGGGAAGAGAGAAGGGAGAGAGAAGGGAGGGGGGAAGGAAAATCCGGCCAGGGGGGCCGGTCACCGGACGGCCACCGGAGGCTCGCCGGCGCCGGCGCCGGCCACCGCGTGGTAAAAAAAATATTTTTATATTTTTTTTATTTTTTTTTGTTTATATTATATTGTTATTTTTTATATTTTTTTAGTATATATATATGGGAAAATAGAACAAAAGACAAAACAAGAATAGATTCACAACCACCTTAGGTTTCCGGTTCTGATTTTTTTGACTTGTTGATTTACTGATTTTTGGGTGTTCGAATCTCTGCCTTTCGATGTTAAGATTGTAGTATTTCGGATATCAATTGTTTGCTTTTGGTTAAGAAACTGAAAGAGAGAAGAAGAAAAAAAAAGAAAAAAAAGGGTCCCCCTAAAATACAACCGATTCTTCCCTTTGAAATCTCCAAAAAAAACATCAAAATCCTTTTCCCCGTTTACAATGACCATAGGGCTTTTATATAGCCCAAAATCCAAAAAAAATACAAAGAATTTCATTTTTTGGTGTTTTTCTTTGCTGTCCTTTTTTGTCTTCTTTTGCAGGCATAGAGTGGTGGAGGCAAGTGGGTGTGCTGGTGGCAGACAACTGGTAGTGGCGGGCCAAGGTGGGGCGGCGGCTAGGGTTCTTCTCCTCTATTTTTTTTGCTGAAAATTGTTTAGGTTTGGGCTGGGCTTAGGGTTTTAGTCTGTTGGGCTAAATTGGGTTTGGTTAGGGTTGGTTTAATTTTGTGATGGGTTGGGCAAATATTGGGCTATACAGTACTGTTAAAATTAGGATACACGATGGGACGATTAGGGCACTCTCAGATGTCAGGTATATACCTGATTTACGAAAGAATCTCATCTCCTTGAGTATTTTAGACTTGAAAGGATGCAGAATCAATATCGAGTCGAGCAGCATTAAAGTATCTTGTGGAGCTCTCGTTTTGTTAAAAGGTAAAAGAATTGGCAGTCTTTATATTCTGGAAGGTTCTACAGTGACTGGTGAAATCTGATGTCCCTCGTCCGTTACAGAGTCGAAGTCAACTCGTTTGGAGCAGAGGCAACTTGGTCATAGGAGGGAAAAATGTATGATCGTCTCGTTAAGGAGAGGTTCTCTTTTGGATGCAGGTTTTGAAAAGTTAGGGCACTGTGTTCGTGAAAATCAGATCCAGGTCAGTTTTGATTTGGAAATGTACAAGTCGAAGGCTAGAAGTCTTCCAGTTTCTAAGCACAGATTCGACTTAGTTAATTCCCTGCATAGTTCAAGATAGGCTCATGGCGAGCTTTGGCAAAATATGGCGTTGTAGAAATATGAGTCAAGGTGGAGATTTGTTAAGTATGACTCCTATTTCAATCAAATTTGAAAAATAATCTTCTAGTTAAACTCTGTTTATTTGTTTCAATCAAACACTGATTAGTTTAGATTATATTATTATTATTATTTGACATATGAATTTAGCCTATAAATAGGCTCTTTTACAACCTTAGAAAATACACCCATTAGATATTAGAACTCATAACACATTTAGAGAATTTTGTGTTTACGTTTTGAGGGTTCTTTGTTTTCGGGGTTTAGTTTTTATCTCCATCTTTTTGTACTCTTTGTTTCTTTTTCCATTATATTAAAATTATCTTTGCCTGTGGTTTTTTATCCTCTTTGGAGGAGTTTTTCCATGTTAAATTTGTGTGTTCAATTTCTCAATTTCTTCTCCTATTTTTACTTGTTCATTGCTTAATCGGGTCAATCTCTAACAATTCTCATGGGTAGCCTGCTGGTTCTCAAGGTTTGTCAGAATCTGGTTCAATCTAGCCTATTTCTATGCATTCTTTTTTGAATAGCAACAAATCCACCGATGTTACAACTTGGTATCCTGTTTCTGGGGCAACAAATCTTGTCTGTAATAATGCTTTTTTCTTGTATGGTATCGGTGAATACTCAAGTATGGTACCCTTACTCATGGGACATGTTACCAGTGCTAATATTGTACATTCAGGTCATAATACTATATCTAATTTAACGAAATGATTGCATTTGATAAATGTGTTACATGTGTCTAATATTCGTAAAAATTTGATCCCGGTTTCTCAATTTGCTCGAGATAATAATGTGTGTTTCGAGTTTCATCCTTTTCATTTTTTTATAAATGATATTCAAACCAAGGAAATATTGCTTCACGGCGACACACATGACGAGTTGTATAGATTTTCTCTGGTATTTTCCTCCGCTTCGGAGTTCATTCGTGATCCATACTTGTGCTTGAATAACACCGAGTTGGTGAATAGTCCTAACTATTCTACTATTTTTAGTACATTTCAGTTGTGGCATTGATGACTTGAGCACTCATCATCTTGGGTCCTAAGATCTACCTTAAAATTTTGTAATGTTTTTGTTTCTAATAATAATATGCAGCATTTTTGTTTTGTGTGTCATCAAAGGAAGTCTCATAAGCTTCCATTTTTAGCTTATACTACCATTTATAATAATTCGTTTGATCTTGTGATTTCTAATTTATGGGGACCGAGTCAAGTGGAATCTAAGTCGAATTGGTATTATGTTACATTTGTGGATGTGCATAGTCAGTTTACTTGGTTATATCTTCTTAAAAAGAAATCTCAAGCTATTGATTGTTTTATGCATTTTCAAAAGTTTGTTAATGTGCAATCTCTTAGAGAAATCAAGCAATTTCAGAGTGACCGGGGTGGTGAATTTCAGTTTTTCACTTCTTATCTTACTCAACATGACATCATTCATTGGGTCACTTGTTCGCACACGTCAGAACAGATTGATATTGTTGAACAAAAGCAGTGTCATGTGGTTGATGATGGTCTTACATAACTTGCTCAGGCTCACTTGCCAATGAAGTATTGGGGGTATGATTTTTCTTGTGTTGTTCATTTACTGAACTGCTTGCGTACTCTGGTTCTTAAAGATCAGTTGCCTTACTCTGTTCTTCATGGTATTCATCCTGATTATGCTTATCTTCTAGTGTTTGGGTATTGTTGTTACCCGTACTTACGGTTGTTCAATCGACACAAGTTAGAGTTCAGATATCAGTTGTGCACGTTTCTTGGATATAGTCCACAACATAAGGGTTATCAATGTCTTACTATTGATGGCCGGGTGTTTGTTTTGCGTCATGTGGTGCTTGATGAGAATCGATTTTTGTTTTTACCATCAACCAGTGCTAGTTGTTCGGCTTCGGATTTGAATCGTGTTACCACATGTGTTCCTGTGGTATATCCTCGTTCCATGCCCAAGCCATATAGTATCTCATCATCTTATTCAGGTACTCAGGTTTCAACATCTCTTATTGCATGTCTTAGTCAGTCATCAGGGTGTTCTCTTGCTTTTTCTTCTTTGGCTACTAGTCAATTTATAGAGATTAGTGGTATTGCACATGGTGATGGGTCTAGTTCGTATTCACCTACATCTGAGGTTCCAGCTCTTATTATTTATGATGATGTTATTCTTTCACTACCGTTAGTTCCTCCCATCAATACTCATCTTATGGTTACTTGGTCGAATGTAGGTGTTTTTAAACCAAAAGTCTTAACTATTGAGTTTGATGAACGTAAACCTCGCAATATTGAGGAGGCTTTTTTTTAGTAATGAATGGATGAGAACTACTCAAGAGAAATATGATGCTTTGAATCATAACAATACTTGGACTTTAGTTCTGTTACCTCTGGGTCATAAAGCTATTGGTTGTAAGTGGATATTTAAGGTGAAACACAATCCTGACGGTACTGTGGCTCGATGAAAGGGGAGATTAGCTGGAAAAGAGTGTTCTTCAGTTCCTGGCTGTGATTTTCGAGAAACATTTAGTTCGGTGGTTAAATCGGCTATGATTTGTGCTATTCTTTCCATTGTTGTTACAAAACACTGGTAGTTACGTCAAGGGGATGTGAACAACGTTTTTCTTAATGTGATTAAACTGAAGAGTTATACATGCAACAACTTTCCGATTATGTTAAAAAGGATGTTAATGGTCAAAAACTTGTTTTTCGGTTGAATAAAACTTTGTATGGGTTACGACAAGCTCCGAGAGCATGGTTTGATAAGTTGAAGGCCTTTCTTGTTTCCATTGGGTTTGCACTTTCTAAATCTAACTCTTCTTTGTTTGTTTGGGTTACCGACACATGTCGCATGTATGCATTGGTTTATGTGAATGATATAATCATTATTGGTAACTCAGATATACATAAATTGATGGGTTTGTTAGTAGGTTGATTATTGAGTTTTCACTCAAAGATATGAGACTTCTTCATTATTTCTTTGGCATTGAAGTTGCTTATTTCAATGGTGGTGGGCTACATTTAAGTTAGCGGAAGTATGTGCTTGATTTTTTGGAGCGATGTCATATGGAGAATGCAAAAGGAGTTCCTACACCTATGGTTAGTTTTTATCAGTTGTCCAAACATATGGGAGGAGCACTTGAAAATCTACACGAGTATCGAAGCATTGCTGGGGCATTACAATATATGGTACTCACTCATCCTAACATTGCTTATGATGGCAATCGCATTTGTCAATTCATGCATGCCCCGACTGATGTTTATTATGTTGCGGCTAAATGGATTTTGCGTTATCTTTGTGACACTATGAATTATGGTATACAAATACAACCTTCTGATAGGTTATCTTTGGTTGCATATGTTGATGTGAATTAGGGTCTTGATTTTGATGATCGTCAGTCCACCATTAGATAATGTGTGTTGTTTTAGTGGTAATCTTGTCTCTTGGTGTTCTAAAAAGTAGAAGGTTGTGCCTTGATCGACAGCAGAGGCTGAATATAGGATTATTGTTGTTGTTGCTACTGACCTTACATGGCTTGAGTCATTGTTGAGTGAGCTTCGTATGGTTTCGGACGAAAAATCTATTATTTGGTGTGACAATTCAATTGTCGTTGCTGTTTTGACCAATCCAGTTCTTCATTCAAAATTCAAACACGTTGAGCTTGATTTGTTCTTTGTTCGTGAGAAAGTTGCTAATGGGAGACTTGTTATACGTCAAGTTCCAACACTTGATCAGGTTGTTGACATACTTACCAAGCCGTTATCCTCCACATTTGTTTTCAATTGCGGAGCAAACTTGGTGTTACAAGACATGGGTGATGGGTGAATATTAGAGTAACTAAGCGTCGATTGGAGTAGTTAGTTTGTTTAGAAGTTAGCCTGTTTAGAATTTGTTAGCAGCAGTTGTTGCTATTCTTTTCTGTATAAAGCATGTTATTTATAGTTTGAGAAGTACGGTTTTTCTCTCTATTCTTGAATGATAAATCAGATTAAGTCTCTCTTTTGTTCTATGCTCATTGTTGTTTTTGGTACATTCTTTTAGCATGTTTATCAGAAGAAAAAAAGAGAAATGACAAGGTAAAAGTACTATGGAGGCCCTTGTATTAGGAGATAGATTGCATTTTACTCATTTATTAAAAAAAGTGGAAATTAATCCATGTACGTTAGATTAAAGAGCGAAATGGTTCTTTTTAGTAACAATTTCATTCATTTATATTGTTAAAAATTGGTGTTGTTAAAAAAATAATCAGAGAATCATACGTGACATGTCATGTGTACATCAATCTGATGTACATGAAGCAATTTTTAATAGTAAAAGTAGATAAAATTTTTAATAGAATTTGTTCTTTAATCTAATGTATAGGGATCAAGTTACCTATTTTTTAATTAGTGAGAACAAAATGTAATCCGATTCTTAATTCAAAATCCTCTATAATATTTTTGTCAAATAAAAAAGAAAATGTAGCATCTCACCTACTACCCTCATGAAATAAAAATCAGCAGTAATTGCTGATTACCCAAGAAATTGCAACTAACTTGAGTTTGACACCTAATCTTTGATGATGAAAACTAGTCATTCAATTAGCTAAGTATTTGGTGAAGACGTTAATGTCATCACCAAACACATACTTACTCCGGCAACTATGCATATTGTTTGTATCTCTCAAGTGAGATTTATGTACTTTGTCTCAATATCATCATGTATGCCAGCCTGAACAAAAGCGACCTTCCAACCTCATTTGGTATTATTAATCGCAGAATATTGAGGTTAGTAATGTTAGTAGCTACTATTTATTTAATTATAAATAGGCTCTAATGGAGGACTTCCAAGAAGAATAATGCAAGAACACGTTAATTAATGGATAGACGTGCAAGAAATATAATTTTGGTTTGATTATTGCTATGACATGGACAACTATCTGTGAGAATCTATAAATGATTCTGCTGCATCAAAATCTTTTAAATTTATCAAAAATTTTAATTTGTTTATTTTTATAAAAAAAAAGCATTAAAATTTTTGGAGAGTTTACGGTAATTAGGATGAGCTTTAAATCTTAGAATGAAGAATTTCCCCTTGCTATTGGCGATGCTCATCTATCCTGGCGTTAGAAATATGTTATTTGGTGGTGAGAAAAGTGAAAATTAGAGGAGTTTTAAAATGAAAATATTAATTTATATATATAAGATATGAGAAACTCATATTTAATCTAAAGAAAGCAGTTTTTCAAAACTATTATTTTTTTTTATGTTGCTTGTGGGTTTACCTCAATCAATTATGTTTTTATTACATTTAATTAATATAAGCACTTATTATTTTAAAATACATTTTTAATTATTTTTATTTAATGTAATATAAATAATTAAGATTTATAATAAGACATTACTTAAATAGAGATTTAAATAGTTTAAATTATAATAACATGTAATTCAATATTTTATTTTATTTAGTTTTAATATAATAGTAAAATATTTATTATATCAAGTAAGAAATATTTAAAATAAAAAATATTATTTAACTATAAATTTAAATATATTCAATTGCAATTCGTATTTTATCTATTCAAATTTTTTATTTAGTTTTAATATAACAATATTTTCTTATGTTTTATTAATAAATAATTTAAAATTAAAAGGATGCTGGTTGAATAGTTTAAATTACAATAAAAATGCAATTCAAGATGTGTAATTCAATATTCATCAATTTTTTATTTAGTTTTAATACAATAATAAATAATATTTTAAATCACAATGAATGTATAATTCAATACGGATATAAAAGTATAATTCAACATTTATCCAATTTTATCTATTCAAAACTTGAGTCTTGTATCAAGTGATACACCATGCCGCCCCTCAACAAATTTTAATAATAATAATAATAATAATAATAATAATAATAATTTCTTATGTTTATGTAAAAAATAATTTAAAATAAAAATATTTTATTTATTTTGAGATTTTAATAGTTTAAATCAAAATAAATATAAAAGTAAAAATTAGCATTATGATTTTAATGCATTAAAATTTATGAAGTTGTTAAATACTAAGTTTAATGTCAAAACGTTATTAATTTTTCATTTTTATCCTTATAAATTTTAAATATATTTTTAATTTAAAATAAAATTATTAATTAAAAATAAATTAAATTTAAATCAAATACATTCAAATCACACTGTCGAATCATGTTCAAAATCAATTTTTTCTTTTTATTGTGATGGCATCATAATAGCAGTTTTTATTTTATATAGTTTGTTTTTGTAAGTGTAATAACCATTAAAGTTAGATCATTTAATTGTATTATAAAAATATGTAATAAATTAAAGACAAATAAAAACAAATTAGCTTCCTAAAACAATTAAAATTATATTATATTTAAACAAGTAAAAATATGACTTCTAAAAAAATCAAAATTAAATTATATATTAACAAATAAAAAAATGAAATTCCTAAAAAAAATTAAATTGAAATCTAATTAAAATAAATAAATAATAATTGTCGAAACCATTTTTTTGAAAACAAAAATTTAGTTGTCGATGAAAATTGGAGTCGCCACCAATCTTTTATTAAGGTGTGATTGGACCACCTAAAAACGACTTTGGTCTACGAGTTTTAGAAAAACGGGTTCGGGAGTCAGTTACGTACGAGGAAGGATTAGCACCCCCGTAACTCCCAAAAATTGGTACCAAGTTGATTAATTAATGTCTTAATATCGAGAATTGAAAAATATGATCCTTAATTAAATTAAATTATTTATTAAGACGCCTTCATTTTGAAACATAAAACATCACACCCAATACGTTAGGGCACGATATTTTATTTTTTCAAAATGAGTTTGTCCTAAAGATTTGTGTGATAAAATTTAAAAGAATATTCAATTGTTTAAGATTTATGACGAAACCGCAGCCCAATACGTTAGGGCACAATTTCTCAACATCCCAAACATTAAATATTTCCTTTATTAATATATATACCTTTTTTTTTAAAAAAAATCTTTGTCTCGAGAAATCAATACGTCACATCCAATGCGTTAGGACACAACATATTAAATTCCCAACAACAAGCTATTTTATTTTTGATCAAAGAGTAATTCTCGATTGTTAGATTTAACGAAGAAAATCGGAACCCAATACTTTAGGACTCAATTTTCTTAAAAATCCTAAATACGAGTATTATCTCTATTTTGAAAAGCTTTGAACAAAAATAGTTTAAATGCTTTGATGAAACCAAATATATTTTCTTTTTTTTTAAATGATAAAATGTTAATATACAACATGAAACAAATACTTTAATTTAAATTATACATGTATATGTATTTAAAATATATATATAAGTATACATATAAAAAAAAGGAATGAAATATATAAAACTTATAATAATTTCTAAAAATGCATGTATATATATATATGAAAATTGTGAAAATAAAATAAAATATAAAAGTATGTATATGTGTATATATTTACAAAAATAAAAAAAATGTATTAAGTATATATGTATTGGTAAATCATGAAAATACGTATATTTATATATTAAAATACTTATATATATGTACAATATGTAACAACCCAATCTTGACCCTAATCAGACAAAGTGGTTTCAGGATCACAAATCCAAGTCAAAAAAATATTTTAAAATTAATTTTGATATTTGCAGTATGTGAATTACCATGTGTAAAAATTTTGTATAAAAATTTGATCGTTTGAGTGCACAATTTGATAAAAAGGGCTTAATCACGTAAAATAAAAATTTAAGGGTTAAATTTAAAAGCACCCAATTGTTGTTGTCTTTTAAAAATAAGGGTTATAAATGGAAATTAGGCCATTTAATAGTTAGTGGGCTGCAATGGTCTAAATTACCCTTAAGTTATATGTTTTATAATTAATTAAACTAAGGTTAAAGTAGTCATTAAGTAATTAAAATATATATTAGTTAAAATAACTTAAGAAAAGATGATTTTATCATCTTCTCCAAGCCGAATGTTAAGAAAAATGAAGCTCAACTATGGCTTTCTAAAGTTCGGCCATATCCTTGCTTAATTAAAGGTTCCTTTTTGTTTGGTTTTTGAAAATTTTTACGTTTTTGAGATCGTTGCTTTGTGTACTACAAGACCCATGCTTTAATTTTAGAATTTGGTGTTGATTTTGTGATATGCCATTGATGAATGCTTGAGATTTGTGATAGTTGATGATGAAATATGAAAGATATGTGAAAGATTAACGTGTTTTGTCTTTGAATTTTTGGTGAAATTGAGTAATTAGGGCTAAATTGTGAAATTAAAATTTTGAGGGATTAAAATGTGAAATAAATGAATTTGTGGACTTGTATGAGCACTAGGGACATTCGGCCCTTGTATAGTATGGGCAAATTTTGTGTATTTTGTGTTTTATGTAATAGGGACTAAATTACAAAAAAATGTAAATATTAGGGGTAAAATGGTAATTTTCCTATTTATGTGTTTTTGGACTAAATTGAATGTAATAATATTTAATTTATCTCATTTTGTATATATTTAGATCAAGAACCAAAGAAATCGGAGTTAGATCGAGGAAAAGTTAAAGTCGTCGACTAATTGTCCGGTTTCGATTTTACACTGTCCGAGGTAAGTCTATTAGCTATATAATGTCATAAAAATCAGTATTTAGGTATGTATATGTGATGTATTTTGATGAATTATAATTTAAAATATGTTGGTTGAAATAATTAAAAGCATGAGTGAATTATATGCATTATTGTTACATGTTCGAATCATGGTTATATACTTATATGGTCATTTGAATTTAGTTAAAGTATGAAGGTATATAAGGATATACAATTATAAATGTTATCAAATTTAGTTGGAGTATAAAAGTTTTATATTTTTATATGTACAGGTTTTGAATTTATACATGTATATACAAGTATAAAGTATTGGTTTAATAAAAAGTATATATATATATGTGTGTGTACTTAAGATTCGGAAATAAACATAGGTTTATATTGGTATAAAACTTTGTATTGGATCTATAATATGCAAATATACATGTATATGTCCTTGTATTGAATTCAGGTATGCCATTTATACAAGTTTATATGAGGTTCAATTATGCAAATATGCATATATATATATATGTTCTGTAATGAGTTTAAGTATGGAATTTATACATGTATAAGGGAGGTTCGATTATGTATGTATATTCATGTAAAAACTCTTGAATGGAATTGAAGATATGAAATTATTAGTTTGGAATATCATAAGGTGTTCGAATGCATGATATTAGGTAGTAGGCTTTAATGTATTAAGTTATATATAATATATGTTCGGATGTATAATTAAGTTATTGAGCTGAATTTGATGTCTGAACTTTATATACCTATGTGGATTAAAGATATAGTTTATAAATTATTGAGTTGAATTTTTATGTGGATAATATATACAAATATGAGATATAACTTCTGTGAATTGAGATTTTAGGCTCACTTCCTATCAGGCTTAATGCCGGTGAAACAATATCAGACTTTACGTCTAGCAGGCTTAATGCCGGTGAAATAATTTCAGACTTTACGTCTAGCAGGCTTAATGCCAGTGAAACAATATCAGACTTTACGTCTAGCAGGCTTAATGCTGGTGAAACATTTCAGACTATATGTCTAGCAGGCTAAGTGCCGGTGTACTGAATCAGGCTTTAAGTCTAGTAGGCTAAGTGCCAGTGAATCTGTTTAAAGAATGTGATTAAGTGTACAGTTATATGATTTTGGTTATCTTTAATTGATGAGCATATATACCTTCGGCTAAGTGTGTTTAATGAATATGTACATATTCGGTCTATGCATTAGTAAAAATATACATACATGCTTTCGATTTATGCAGTCGATAAATGTATACGTATAAATATTCGGTATATGTATTTGATAAGTATCTACATATGCATTTGAAATGTATACACCTCTATTTATAATTATTTGATGAAGATGAATGCATTTGGTCAAATGTATTAGATTTGTATTTGGTTATAAGTTTATTATGAGTATACATACACAGTTGGATATGATATGTGTATAACATACATATATGCTCGGTTATATTCATTTGGTTGTAATGTTGTTTGGTATAAATATATATATTCAATTGAACGCATTTCGACGGGTACATATATTTGACTATAAATAAAATGGCCTGAATACAGTAAATGTATAAATATTAATTATATGTGTTAATTGCAATCTCAGTAAATTAAATTAAAAAGTTATATTATTTCTATATATATATATTTCATTATGCAATAGACTTACTAAGCTATAAAAGCTTATTTTGTTTGTTTATGTCTTTCTGTTTTATATACTTAAAGATCAAGCTTCAAGCTCGGGGATTGTCAACAAGATCATCACTCTATCTACTGTCTCGGTATTAAACTGTTTAAATTTTAATTATGGCATGTACAGGCTAGATAAATGTTTTGGAAAGTCGTACTTTGATATATTGTATATGAAATTAATAGTCATACGAAAATTACTTATATTCTTATTCTTTAACTGGATTGTAATTTTAAAGAGAAGTTTAAAATTTTACATGTTTAATATTAGACCTAGCAATTTATATGTAACCGTTAAAATTATTGAACTATACTGAATGTCTGTTCTAAGTTCTGTTTTGATTAATAATGCCTCTTAACCCTAATTCGATGACGGATACGGGTTAGGGGTGTTACACAATATATGTAAAAAAAATGAAACAGAATAGTAAAAAATATTTGTAAAAAATATACTATATTTTAAACTATAAAATATAGGAAATATATATATATATATTCTAAAATGTGTGTGTATTTATATATATATATTTGTAAAAAAATGAAGAATAATATATAAAAAACATATATGGCAATATACATAAATACATATTTATAAAAGAAAAAAAATTGAAACTAAAATATAAAAGTATATATATGTATATAGAAGTTAAGAAATAAAATAAAAATAAAAAATGTATAAAATATATACAGGTATACATATACAACATAAAAAAAATGCATATATATATTATAAAAAAAACCATGCGTGCGTAGGAATATAGAAATAATGTTAATAATAATAAATAATGGTATAATGATGATAATCATAAAAAATAAATAAAAAATAAAATAGCTAAAAAGGACTAAATTGAACTAAAAACGAAAAAATGGGAGAGATTTGGAATAAATTAAAAGATAGGATCAACTTGCATGCGCGAACAACAATGGAGGACCAAAAGGGAAATTAATCCTGCCTTCCAAAACCCTGCGCAGTGATGGACCAAATTGAAACAAAAAATAAGATATGTGGCTAAAAGAAAAAAACAAAATGGATTTGATTGAAGCGCGTTGCAAAAAGGAGAGCCTAATTGCACAAATTCCCCTTTTAGCCAGAAAGCACGGACCCTGCTTGCGGGTCGGGTCGACGCGCGGATCTTGCCCCCCTTAAACAGTGTCGTTTTGTCTTTCTTTAAATTAAACCAAACACAGAAGAAAAGAAAAAAAAAGAAAATCATTCTGTTTCCCTTTTTTTTATTAAAAAAAGGAGCAGTGGAGTCGCCAAGCTGTCGAAACCATTTTTTTGAAAACAAAAATTTAGTTGTCGATGAAAATTGGAGTCGCCACCAATCTTTTATTAAGGTGTGATTGGACCACCTAAAAACGAATTTGGTCTACGAGTTTTAGAAAAACGGGTTCAGGAGTCAGTTACGTACGAGGAAGGATTAGCACCCCGTAACGCCCAAAAATTGGTACCAAGTTGATTAATTAATGTCTTAATGTCGAGAGTTGAAAAATACGATCCTTAATTGAATTAAATTATTTATTAAGACGCCTTCATTTTGAAATATAAAACATCACACCCAATACGTTAGGGCACGATATTTTATTTTTTCAAAATGAGTTTGTCCAAAAGATTTGTGTGATAAAATTTAAAAGAATATTCAATTGTTTAAGATTTATGACGAAACCGCAGCCCAATACGTTAGGGCACAATTTCTCAACATCCCAAACATTAAATATTTCCTTTATTAATATATATATATATACCTTATTTTTTTTAAATCTTTGTCTCGAGAAATCATTACGTCACATCCAATGCGTTAAGACACAACATATTAAATTCCCAACAACAAGCTATTTTATTTTTGATCAAAGAGTAATTCTCGATTGTTAGATTTAACGAAGAAAATCGGAACCCAATACGTTAGGACTCAATTTTCTTGAAAATCCTAAATACGAGTATTATCTCTATTTTGAAAAGCTTTGAACAAAAATAGTTTTAATGCTTTGATGAAACCAAATATATATTTTTTAAAATGATAAAATGTTAATATACAACATGAAACAAATACTTTAATTTAAATTATACATGTATATGTATTTACAATATATATATATAAGTATACATATAAAAAAAAGAAGGAATGAAATATATAAAACTTATAATAATTTCTAAAAATGCATGTATATATATATGAAAATTGTGAAAATAAAATAAAATATAAAAGTATGTATATGTGTATATATTTACAAAAATAAAAAAAAATGTATAAGTATATATGTATTGGTAAATTATGAAAATACATATATTTATATATTAAAATACTAATATATATGTACAATATATGTAAAAAAATGGAACAGAATAGTAAAAAATATTTGTAAAAAATATACTATATTTTAAACTATAAAATATTGGAAATATATATTCTAAAATGTGTGTATTTATATATATATATATATTTGTAAAAAAAATTAAGAATAATATATAAAAAACATATATGGCAATATACATAAATACATATTTATAAAAGAAAACAAAATTGAAACTAAAATATAAAAGTATATATATGTATATAGAAGTTAAGAAATAAAATAAAAATAAAAAAATGTATAAAATATATACAGGTATACATATACAACATAAAAAAAATGCATATATATTATAAAAAACCATGCGTGCGTAGGAATATAGAAATAATGTTAATAATATATATATTATAAAAAAACCATGCCACTCAGCCTATACCCACGCCCCAATTTCGACGGAGAGGGCACCAGCACGACGGCTCCGGCGACTAGGTGAGTTTCCTTTTCCCCTTTTCTTTATATTTTGAGCAAAAAATAAAAAAATAAATAATCTAATAAAACAATGAATCGTCAAATCGAGTACAACAGAAAAGAAAAAAAAATCACCTCTGTAAAAAAACTTTGTATTTCTTTTAAATCTTTCTCTATTTTCTCCCCATCTCTCTTTTGTATCCCTTTACACTGATCTCTTCCATCTCCCTGGCATTATATTTAAGATTGCTTTTATAGCAATCGTGAAACAAGAGAAAAAAAATAAAAAGAAATCTTCTGGTATATGCTTGATTTGATTTCAATATTTTCTTGCCATATGCTGCTTTGTTTCTTTTTTGTTGTGCAGGTACGAGCGGGAGAGGCGGCTGCGGCGCGAGGCTTACCCCAGAAACCCTAGGGTTTCTAAAACTGCTTTGGGCCTAGGATTAATTTTGGGCCTCTGTTTATTTCAGTTTAGTCCATTTGGCCTGTTTGTAATTGGACTTTTTAGACCGGGGCCAAAATCGGGTATTACAGCTGCCCCTCTTTGCTTGTTGTCGCGTAGCAGGGACAGAGAAAAGACTAAAAAATGCTCGATTTTGCCTGTTGTGCTGGATCTTGATACTTTTCTTCTTGAAGTGGCCTCATTCCTTCCTATTGCATCTTCAGAGGTATAGGAACTAGCACTTCAATCTACTCCACTGCAATGCCAGGGAGATAGGATTCGTACATTGTAGTCTCTCAAGAGAATAAAATCTACTCCACTGCAACTTCAGGGAGATAAGATTTGTAGCTTCAACTTGATCCGCTGCAACTTTAAAGATGAATTTGATGTGATCTACTCTGCCACAATCTCAACGGGATAAAACCCATCATCCTAATGCACTCCGCTACAACTTTAGGGAGATAGGACTTATTCATTCAGTCTGTTCCACTGCAATTTTAGGGGGATAAGATTTTCTTACTCATTTTGCTCCACTGCAACTTTAGGGAGATAAGACCAGATGCGATCTGCTCTCTGCAACTTCAGAGAGATAAGATCTGTGGTTTTAATCCGCTCCACTACAACTTCGAGGAGATAGGATTATTGGCTTTAATCTACTCCACTACAACTTCAGGGAGATAAGATTATCAATCTTCAACCTATTCCCCTGTTGAATAGGGAGATAGGATTCACAATCTTCAACCTATTCCACTACTGACCAGGGAGATAAGGCTGGATGCGATCTACTCCACTACTGCTTAGGGAGATAAGATCTGTAATCTTTAACCTGCTCCACTGCTATTGAGGGAGGCAAGGCTAGTGTCTTCGATCTGCTTCACTGTTAGTACAGGAAGGCAAGATCTGCTATCTTTAACCTACTCCGTTGCCACCGAGGGAGGCAAGGTTAGTGTCTTCGATCTACTCCGCTACTGCTTAGGGAGATAAGATCTGTAATTTTCAACCTACTCCACTGCTGCTCAGGGAGATAAGGCTAGAGTCTTCGATCTGCTTCGCTGTCGACGTAGGAAGGCAAGATCTGCTATTTTTAACCTGCTCCGCTGAAACCTAGGGAGGCAAGGCTGATGTCTTCGATCTGCTTCGCTGTCGGCGCAGGAATGCAAGATCTGCTATTTTTAACCTGCTCTGCTGCAACCCAGGGAGGCAAGGCTGGCGTCTTCGATCTGCTTCGCTATCGGCGTAGGAAGGCAAGATTTACTATTTTTAATCTGCTCTGCTGCAACCCAGAAAGGCAAGGCTGGTGTCTTCGATCTGCTTCGCTGTTGGCGCAGGAAGGCAAGATCTGCTATTTTTAACTTGCTCCGCTGGAAACTAGGGAGGCAAGGCTGGTGTCTTCAATCTGCTTCGCTGTCGGCACAGGAAGGCAAGATCTGCTATTTTTAACCTGCTCCGCTGCAACCCAGGGAGGCAAGGCTGGTGTCTTCGATCTGCTTTGCTGTCGGTGCAGGAAGGCAAGATCTGCTATTTTTAACCTGTTCCGCTGCAACCCAGGGAGGCAAGGCTACTGTCTTCGATCTGCTTCGCTGTCGGTGCAGGAAGGCAAGATCTGCTATTTTTACCGATCTGCTCTCTAGGGAATATGACCTGTATAATGAACCTATTTATGCTTAATGATTAAGATGGCATAAAATGAATCAAATGCTCCTAACTAGACATGTGTGAATGGTGTTTGCATGAATGCATAGTTTTTTTTTTTGAGAATGATCCCACCTAGGTTGTCATTGTTCGAAGATTATTAAGGCTTTAACACTGACGTGCTACAACGCCTTCTTTCTTGGCTAGCTTTTCTGAAGAAACATTTAGTCAAGTTGCCCCCACTGTAAACATCAAAGTTTAATCCATTGGGGCGTAAAAATTCATACCATCGTTCTCCCACTGTAACCCAAGGGTATATGGCTTTTCTTCAATCCTTTCCTATCACAATTCAAGGATACAGGATCTAAATCTTTCTGGTCTCTTACACCATTCCCAGGGTGTCGTACCAAAGGTTCATGCGCAAATGAAGGCTCTCTTCCCCGAGGTAACCTCTTTCTATTGCCTGGTGATCATTACTTGCTTGTTGATTTAAGCTTTGTCATCAACATGACATGTTATTATTTTGTTCAACCAATGTTTTTGACAACAAAATCTAAAGAGAAAGTCCTAGTTTAGACTCTTCCTTTTCAGATTTCCAACCTTTAAACATGGTGCGTTCTAAACAATAGTCCTATTTCAGGTTCCTCTATTATTTAGAAACTTCTAGAGTAATATGCCAAACTTCCCTTGTGAAAGTTTTATTAGTCCATTAATCATTATTCCAATGCAACATACTCGCAAAAAAGGGTATAACAATGGATGAGAATACAATTGGTTCTGAGCATAGCTCGAAAGGAATAGATTATCAAAAAATAGTAAATAAGGATAACAAAGAAATTGATTGGGAATGTGTATCTTGGGAAAGAATGAAGTATTCCAAGAACAACAAATTCAATATAAATAGTATGAAAATTGGGTGCCCCAGATATCGCAGCTTGAGCTTCTCTATACAAACTTTCTGAAGACCATTCTGAGTTTGACATGTGTTTAGGAGATCTACAGTACTTCTCGATATCCCAATATGTTGCCTACCCTTTCCTGTTGATTCAGGTATAGCAAGATCACAACATGCCTCAATCTGATCAAAATTTGAGCTGCTCTAATCACCTCATGTCCTATTCTGATCAAAATTTGAGCTGCCCTTTTCGGGTTTTCAACTCAAATCCCCTTTGGTCTCAAGGCGTCCTTTACGGATTTTCACATTGGCCTCTCCTTTTTTTGAAATATTTTTTTGATTGAATCTAAACTCATAAGATTAGGCATGTCCTTGTTATCCATTCTGATAAAAATTGAAGCCTTTCTAGATAAGGCCTTCTACATAAGGTCCTTCCCAGCTTGGGATAAAGTTCTTTTTGTATGAGAAGGATCTTCTTCAATACCAGGTCCCTCTCAAGGAATTCTCTAGGGCAGAACTTTTTTGTGAGCTCGCATCATTTGGTTTTGGCGTATTTGACCATGATGGATAACTTTGAACATTCTTCTTCAATCGAAATTGGATCCAAAAACTCAAAGAGAAAGAATCTTGTCTTCAATAGATAAAACCACGATGGGACCAAGAGAAAGGCATTGCCCCAATAGAGTTTTTTTTTGCGCCATCTTTTTTTTTGGGCAATATGGCATTAATCGTGAACAGACTGTAAACTTTTGATATTGTGCTGTTGTTCAAATTTAGTACATTTTCAGATATGATCCTTTTGGCGTTCCATACTGACATATGATTCTTCACGAATTTGCTAACTGTCGACTTTGTGACATTGGCATATGAAGTAGCTTCCACCCATTTAGTAAAGTAATTTACGACCACAAAGATGAATCGATGACCGTCAGATTCTTTTGGCGAGATCGACCAAATGACCTTCATGCCCCACATAAAGAGAAGTCATGTATCCCAATGATTCTTTGTAGGGTAAGATCCGTTTCTCGACTTTATCTACCATCCTTAACAAGTCCAGGAATAGGCTACAATCTATGTCATCTTCAAAGTCATGAGATCCCTCTAAACACATGTCTCGCTCAAAAGGAGATTCTAAGTCTGTAGCAGCGTCACTTATGTCGTTGATATCCAGGGACCTATTGTAGGTAGAAAAGATTATACAAAAAATGTATGAATTTAAGAATCTATACAGTATGATTATGAATGAAAGATTTATTTAGAAGATAATCCAATAGAATGAAAGAATAAAAAATAATTATTCGTAAAGAATGAAAGAATATTGGCTCAAAAATGATCGCAAAGATGCATTTCATTAAAATAATGACGTTCAGACATTAGCCTATTTCACAAATGAGTTTTTATTGCCTCTAGGCTGAAAGCAACAAGTGTGTTCTAAATATTACTCTAAGTAAACTCTAAATACTACAGGGATTTCTTCTATAGTCCGATTATTCAGAACACTCCCAAGTTTATAAGGGTAGATGTCTAACAAGGTCTTTTTTCAGTTGTCTTCATGTATGACATTGATGGGAACGTTTCTTTTAACTCCTTCATTTTTTACTGTCCATCATATTTTTTTGGACCTTAGCTAACGCTCTTGCAGCAGTAGCTGGTCCTACCTCTCCTTTTAGAGTTGTTCAGGTCTTTCCAATCTTTGGTCCATTACTTTTTTTTTCCTCGTGTACCGATATTTTACCAAAATTTTAAAGTCATTTTGTGAGATTTAATGTATATGATGCAATGCAAAGCTAATGCAATGAATGCCATGAATGCAAAAGAAGAGAGGCGTTGATTCTAATTCAATTATATTAGAACAACTTTTCTAGAAAACAAATCTCTTTACATAAAATAGATATTTATACGGCCTTGCCCTCATACTCCAGGTGAAGACATCAATCCCTTTCTTCATATCCGGATGTTAAAATCTCGTAAACTTTCCAAAAAAAGGTGTCTCTTCTATCTCCTTTTTGCTTGATCCGGGCCGCGAATTGTTGCTCATTCATCCTTGTAATGCTCGTTTGTTTCTCTTTAAAAGGTTAGGAGGTTGACGACTCTCGAATAATCTTTATCAACTTGAATCATCGGGCAACGAAGCAAAGTTGTGTAGTCCTCCCTTAGACCGTCATCTTTCTCTCGTTACGTTTTCTCGGACTATATTTGGACGACCGTATTATCTTCCACTTTATCAAGAAATCCATTTTCTTATGACAAACTCTCTATTTAGATACTGAATGTGAATCAACACCTCTTTTCTATGATGAAAATGCAATGCAATCATAACCATAACAAAACGAAACAAGTTAGTGCAAAAAAAAAGCAAGCAAGAAAGAAACAAATTGAGCATCTACTCGGGAAACCACTAGGGTTTGGTGTAATTATTCCAAAGGTGGGCAACTAGGGTTCACTATATGTAGTTTGGCTCTAAGGTAAGGGTACCTAAACTAGCAGGTTCCTCGATCCTCACCCATTATAGACTCATACGGACCAAGTTCAGTTCAGGGGAATGCATTTCCCTATGGCTGGACGGAGATGAAAATCTCACGAAGACATAGGTACGGATGTATCCCGAAAGTAATCCGCTATCCTACACGGAGGTGAAGACCTCACGAAGGAAATAGCTTCTCACTCCCACTTAAAAGGATATAATCGAGTGGTTATGTAATGCAATATGCAGAAATATCAAAATTCAAACCAATAAAGTAATTACAAACCGAAGTAATTATAATCGTAACAAAAATGGACAAAATACAACAAAATGATCATAAATTTAAACCAAGTTTTCGGGTGACCTCTAGGCATTCGGTGTGATTCTACCTAGGGTAGACTCCTAAGGCTCATTATATGCGGTTCGGTTCTAAAGTAAGGGTACCCGAACCAGCAGATTTCTCGATCTTCACCCATTATAGGCTTATATATATCAAGTTCGGTTCAGGGGAACATATTTTCCCTATAACTATACAGAGATGATAATCTCACTAAGGCATAGGTACCGATGTATTCCGAAAGCGATCCACTATCCTATACGGAGGTGAAAACCTCACGAAGAAATAGTTTCTCACTCCCACTTAAAAGGGTAAAATCATTCAACTCATGTAATGTATAATGCAAAGATCAATTAAGAAAGAAAATAATGAATGCAAAAGGATCTCATGAATTTTAAAAAAAAAAATATTTCTTGACCATAAGACAAAAATTAATCAACTTTGTGGCTCAACTCTCTTATTCTTTTAAAAAGTCCCCAGTGGAGTCGCCAAGCTGTCGAAACCATTTTTTTGAAAACAAAAATTTAGTTGTCGATGAAAATTGGAGTCGCCACCAATCTTTTATTAAGGTGTGATTGGACCACCTAAAAACGAATTTGGTCTACGAGTTTTAGAAAAACGGGTTCAGGAGTCAGTTACGTACGAGGAAGGATTAGCACCCCCGTAACGCCCAAAAATTGGTACCAAGTTGATTAATTAATGTCTTAATGTCGAGAGTTGAAAAATACGATCCTTAATTGAATTAAATTATTTATTAAGACGCCTTCATTTTGAAACATAAAACATCACAACCTATACGTTAGAGCACGATATTTTATTTTTTCAAAATAAGTTTGTCCAAAAGATTTGTGTGATAAAATTTAAAAGAATATTCAATTGTTTAAGATTTATGACGAAACCGCAGCCCAATACGTTAGGGCACAATTTCTCAACATCCCAAACATTGAATATTTCCTTTATTAATATATATACACCTTCTTTTTTTTTAAATCTTTGTCTCGAGAAATCATTACGTCACATCTAATGCGTTAGGACACAACATATTAAATTCCCAACAACAAGCTATTTTATTTTTGATCAAAGAATAATTCTCAATTGTTAGATTTAACGAAGAAAATCGGAACCCAATACGTTAGGACTCAATTTTCTTGAAAATCCTAAATATGAGTATTATCTCTATTTTGAAAAGCTTTGAACAAAAATAGTTTTAATGCTTTGATGAAACCAAATATATATATTTTTTAAAATGATAAAATGTTAATATACAACATGAAACAAATACTTTAATTTAAATTATACATGTATATGTATTTACAATATATATATAAGTACACATATAAAAAAAAGAAGGAATGAAATATATAAAACTTATAATAATTTCTAAAAATGCATGTATATATATATGAAAATTGTGAAAATAAAATAAAATATAAAAGTATGTATATGTGTATATATTTACAAAAATAAAAAAAATGTATAAGTATATATGTATTGGTAAATCATGAAAATACGTATATTTATATATTAAAATACTTATATATATGTACAATATACGTAAAAAAAATGGAACAGAATAGTAAAAAATATTTGTAAAAAATATACTATATTTTAAACTATAAAATATAGGAAATATATATATTCTAAAATGTGTGTGTATTTATATATATATATTTGTAAAAAAATTAAGAATAATATATAAAAAACATATATGGCAATATACATAAATACATATTTATAAAAGAAAACAAAATTGAAACTAAAATATAAAAGTATATATATTTATATAGAAATTAAGAAATAAAATAAAAATAAAAAAAATGTATAAAATATATACAGGTATACATATACAACATAAAAAAATGCATATATATATATATATATTATAAAAAAACCATGCGTGCGTAGGAATATAGAAATAATGTTAATAATAATAAATAATGGTATAATGATGATAATCATAAAAAATAAATAAAAAATAAAATAGCTAAAAATGGACTAAATTGAACTAAAAACGAAAAAAATGGGAGAGATTTGGAATAAATTAAAAGATAGGACCAACTTGCATACGCGAACAACAATGGAGGACCAAAAGGGAAATTAATCCCGCATTCCAAAACCCTGCGCAACGATGGACCAAATTGAAACAAAAAATAAGATATGTGGCTAAAAGAAAAAAACAAAATGGATTTGATTGAAGCGCATTGCAAAAAGGAGGGCCTAATTGTGCAAATTCCCCTTTTAGCAAGAAAGCGCGGACCCTGCTTGCGGGTCGGGTCGACGCGCGGATCTTGCCCCCCTTAAACGTCGTCGTTTTGTCTTTCTTTAAATTAAACCAAACACAGAAGAAAAGAAAAAAATAGAAATCATTCTGTTTCCCTTTTTTTTTTTAAAAAAGGAGCAGTGGCTCTGTTAGGGTTTTTTAACCCATCTTTGCGCTACCGCTCAACCTATACCCACGCCCCGATTTCGACGGAGAGGGCACCAGCACGACGGCTCCGGCGACTAGGTGAGTTTCCTTTTCCCCTCTTTATATTTTGAGCAGAAAATAAAAAAAACAAATAATCTAATAAAACAATGAATCGTCAAATCGAGTACAACGGAAAAGAAAAAAAATTCACCTCTGTAAAAAAAACTTTGTATTTCTTTTAAATCTTTCTCTATTTTCTCCCCTCTATCTCTCTTTCGTATCCCTTTACACTGATCTCTTCCATCTCCCTGGCATTATATTTAAGATTACTTTTATAGCAATCGTGAAACAAGAGAAAATAAAAATAAAAAGAAATCTTCTCGTATCTGCTTGATTTGATTTCAATATTTTCTTGCCATATGCTGCTTTGTTTCTTCTTTTTTTTGTGCAGGTACGAGTGGGAGAGGCGGCTACGGCGCGAGGCTTACCCCAGAAACCCTAGGGTTTCTGAAACTGCTTTGGGCCTGGGATCAATTTTGGGCCTCTGTTTATTTCAGTTTAGGCCCTTATGGCCTGTTTGTAATTGGACTTTTTAGACCCGGGCCAAAATCGGGTATTACACTAATAATATTAGAAAAATATTTAAATATGCTCAACCTTGATAGTATTCTTTAATCTATAGTCCTTATCATCATTTGATTCTTCATCTTTTTTTCAATCTATCATTCTCATTGTTATTTTCGATAAAAATTAGTTTTTGTTTACCAACCCGTACAAAATCTCGGAATTTTGTTTTCTTGAAATTTAAAAATTAAAATATTAAAAAAATGATTTGAAAAAAAAATAGATTTAAAATATAAATATAATAAAATTACCATATTTTTTATTCAACTAATCTTTCATCTATTCTTGATGCCATTTTCATTCAAATATAACTTAGTATTTCCTATTCTAAGAACTATAACTTTTTTTTTGTGAGAAAAAGGAAACACTAAGTTAATTACAAAAACAATGTTTGAGTGAAAGTAACACCCGTAAACTTTTCTCTATCAATAAAGGTACGAGCCATTACGGGAGGAATGTCAAGAACTTGTGAATTGTCTTTCTCGATCAAAGCTTGCTTAGCTAAACAATTTGCAACTTGATTTTGTTCCCTCAAAATATACCGCAAAAACCACTGATTTTCTTGGGATAAAATATTATTAATTCGCCTAATCAAAGAAGAATTTGAAACAATGGAAGAGCTTCCAAGAATGGATTTACCAACTTCCAAGCTATCAGAATGAATGATAACTTGATCATAGCCCCTTCGTTGAACAAGTTTGAGACCGTTAAGAATGCCCCAAAGTTCCATATAAAAAACAGAACATTTACCAAGGAATCGGTGATATCCAACAATCTAATTTCCCTCATTATCGCAAACAACGCCCCTAAGCTGTAGCAAGTCCAGAATCCAATTGCACTACCCCATTAGTATTAAGATAGACCCGTTCCTCAGTGGTTTGTGCTTCAAAAGAATGTTTAAGGCATCTGGAAGGAACTTCTCGAGATAAAGATAAGAAATGGATCGCCCAACTATAGGATCCTTGAACTATTTCTTTTGAGCTCCAAATTTTACCTTGAAAAATGTATAAATTTTGATTTTTCCATATACACCAAATAAGCAGTCTAAAAAAAAGGCCCAACTAGCTCCCCCCACATGAATTAACCTGTTATCCTGCATATTAAGAAGAAACCAATCTTGAGAAAGAATAGAGAAACAAATTGAAAGGTACATACTTGGATTAACCTGAGCCCAAACATCCTTAGCAGCAGGACAATCCCGTAGAATGTGTAAAATATCTTCCGAGTGATGCCCACAAATAAGACAGGAGGAATCATCCGAAAGACCCCTCCTACCTCTTTCCATATTACTAAGAATTCTTCCCTGTAAATATGTCCAAATAAAGACATGAACTCGTTGAAGGCCAAAAAACTTCCTAACATTCTTCCATTTCTCATCTTTCAGATTCCAGTCTCCTTCCTTAAGAGCCTTATAAACAGTTTTAACAGAAAAATCACCAGATGAAGTGTGACTCTAAGAAATTCTATCGAGACCTTCAGAAGGGTGAGGAGGAGGGATACCCTTAGTAGCCTAGATCACATCTTCCGATAACCAAATTCGAAAAAGATCAAAATTCCACAGTCCTTCCTCAGTAGTCATCTCATGTAGAAGGCAGTCAGAGTTGAGATTAACATTAGGAGGAATATGTCTAACTAGAGGCCTAATATTGGGAATCTAATTGTCCTTCCTGCACTAAATTTTGTGACCATCTACAATAGACCAAAGTAAATTTTCATGAAGTAACACCCAAATTTTGGAGAGAGATTTCCAGAGAAATGAACTCCTGTCCCTATCAATGCAAACTGGTAACTCATCCTTCATTTGGTACTTCGATCTAAGCACACGAACCCAAAAAGCTTCATTGTCAGATACCAATTTAATCCCCAACTTCAACAAAAAAGATATATTTTGATCTTGGAGTTTCCTCAGTCCAAGTCTGCCACACACTTTTGGTTGACAAATGGAATCCTAACCCACCAGAGGCATCTTTTTTTTCCTCTCGAAAGACCCCTAGATAAATTGTTTGACCAAACTTTCAATCTCATCATGAATTTTCCTAGGTATCATCATGGGCTGTAGGAAGTAACTAGGAATAGATAAAAGGACTGATTGAGCTAAAGTGACATGCCCAGCTAAAGAGAGATTTTTGGCTTCCCAGCTTTGTAACTTACCATGCACTTTTTCCACCACGAACTGAAGAGTGCTACTAGTGACCCTCTAGTGAAAAAGAGGAACTCCAAGATAATGGCCAAGATTATGAACATGCTGAAAGCCAAACATAGTGCTGATCGTATCCATAGTAGATTCATCCACACCTTTAGAAAAGAACAAGTTGGTCTTCCTAGCATTAATTTTATGCCCAAATAACGCACAAAATCTATCCAGAATGTTTTTTAAAACTCTACCATGCTTTGAATCTGTTTTACTGAAAATAACCAAATCATCAGTAAAAAAACAAATGTGAAATAGCAGGCCCCGTGTCTAGAAAGACGAATAGGGCTCCACCTTCCTTTCGAAATAGCAAACTGAATCAAATGACCAAGCCACTTCATACAGAACACAAAAAGGTAGGGAGAAAGAGGACACCCTTGACGGATACCTCTAACATGTCTAAATTTAGATAATAGAGCTCCATTCCACATAACCTGCATAGTATAATTAGAGATAGAGGACGTAATAAAATTTTTGAGATAATCAGGGATACCTGCCGCTTAGAGAGAAGCGTCAATGAACTCCGAGCTAACTCTATCATAGGCCTTTTCCAAGTCAATTTTAATCACCATCCATTTTCGTTTTTCTGATTTCTCATAGTATGAATTACCTCTTATGCTAAGATAATGTTCTCGTTAATATTTCATCTTGAAATAAAGCCAGCCTGTTCCTGTGCAATTATTTTAGGGAAGATATGCTTAAAACGATTAGCAATTACCTTCATCGTCAACTTATAGAGAACAGAGCAAAGGTTTATTAGACGGAATTGACCAAAAATTTAGGATTTTGAACCTTCAGAATAAGAACGATCAAAGTATTATTCAGATCAGGGTCAATAGAATTTCCATCAAAGACCTTCCTAACCAAATCACAAATTGCCCCCTAATAGTGTTCCATTAATTTTGGAAGAAAAGGGCATGAAAACCATCACTACACGGTGCTTTAAGAGGTGTCATATCAAAAAGAGCCTCCTTAATCTCCACATTTGACACTGGTTTCCCCAAAAAACTAATATCAACTAGATCAAGTTGAGAAAATCCACTAGGAGGTAAAATACCCAAAGGCTCAGGAATCTCTCTATACAATCTTTGAAAGAACTCGTTCGTCTCACCTTCAATGGCCTCAGATTTGAAGATCCAATTACTATCAGAATTGCGAATTGCGATAATACGATTATTTTTCCTCCTTTACAAAGTACGAGTATGGAAAAACTAGGTGTTTCGGTCACCCAATTTCAACCAGTCACACCTTGTTTTTTTGCTTCCAAAGAAGTTCTTCATGATGAAGTACACTCTCAAGTTCTTGGCGAAGAGACAAATCTACCTGATTTAAGCGGTAAGAACCAGAGTAATCCCTTTTCCTCTGGATGTTGGCAATTCTTTTGATAAGTTCTCTCTTTCGAGTGGTAATATTACCATAAACATGTTTATTCCACTCCTTAAGTTTATGAGTGAGCTTACCAAGAGAATCAGACATATTACTAGAGAAATCCCAAATTTTCTTTCAAAAAACCATCAAAATTTGGATGTTCAACCCATTTAGCCAAAAATCTAAAAGGTTTTCCTCGGGGAAGAGAAATATTCGAGTTCAGAACCAAAAGGAGAGGGCGATGATTTGACTTAATCTTTAGAAGGTGAAAAACCATGTTATTAGGAAAATTACGAATCCAAGCTTCATTTCCCAAAACACGGTCTAATCTCTTGAATAGAGAGCCCCTACGCCAAGTGAAGGGTGGGCTTCTGAACCCTAAATCATGAAGCTCAGCTGAATCAACAAAGTCACCAAAATGTGGGCATTTCTTGCCCTTAGGGAGGCCACCAAATTTCTCAGAAGAGGAGAGGATTGCGTTGAAATTACCAATAGAAATCCATGAGTTCTGACCAAGCGAATTAGTAGACCTCAAATCATTCCAAAGAAATTGGCGCGTTTGCCTGTTAGGACTACTATAGGCAAAGGAGATGAAAAAAGGATGTGAAGAAGACATTTTCCAAACTCGACTCAAAATGAATTGTGGATGGCTACGCACCACCTCAAGGTGAACGAAATCTCTCCATCCTAGTCAAATACCCGCAGAAAAGCCGATCGCCTGTACGCGGTGAAAATACTGGAATCCTAACTTAGCAATAATGTTGTCAGCCTTGGCCCCACTAAATCTCGGTTTGAGCAAACTAACAACATCAGGTTTGTACTCCATATTGTATTCCCGAAAAATTCTAGGGAATTTAACATTTGCGCAACCCTGAAAATTCCACGAAAAGATAGTAATATTCATGAAATAAGATAAAAATCAGGAGATCATACCTAACTTTCAAGGCCAATATTGCCTTCCGAATTTGAAATAACACATTCTAGCTCGTCATTCGAACTTTTACTGAGAATTTGAGGAGATAAGAGTTCCGTCATCCCCTCCATAGACTCAGCTAAAGGAATACGCATGTTCCCAGAAGGTTTAAAATGATTCCCTCAAACCCGTATAGCGAAAGAGGTCTTTCGGTTACTTCGTCTACCACTATCTCTAGCATTGCTTCTTCAGTCTTTAGGGCCTGTTAAATTCGAACCCGAGGCAAAATCCAGGAATTCCACTGATCGCGAGCCCAATTTAACCTATTGATTAGATTGAACATTTTTTTAAAAAGTTACTGCTGAGTGCTTACCTAGATCAAGTGTTTTATCAGATATAGGAACAATGAATCTTTCAGATTCGTCAAACACAAGATTGTAATGCGCTTTAATTTTTTCTAAATCTCCAACTTCAATATTAGCCTCGTCCTTAGATTCCAAATTGCCTTTAATGCTTGCATCATCAATTGAAATATTTTTTTGTAAGCCTTCCTGCTTCGAACCTGCGGAAACAGAAGAGAACAAATTAGAGATGCGTATTTTAGCAATAAGCCCCCCTTTATTTTTAATAAGCCCACCCATCCCCATAGGCCTTTTCTCCATTGACTTATCCAAAGAATCTTTGGGATTTCGGCCCAAACTTTCCACTCCGAAATTGCCCAAGTTATCACTCATAATGGGCCCCCTAGATGAGCCTAACC
Organism: Gossypium hirsutum; assembly: GCF_007990345.1. Taxonomy (NCBI): domain Eukaryota; kingdom Viridiplantae; phylum Streptophyta; class Magnoliopsida; order Malvales; family Malvaceae; genus Gossypium; species Gossypium hirsutum. The sequence goes on from NC_053444.1 coordinate 38,419,461, forward strand.
CTATATTATTACCATGGTCTGCATCAACTAAATAAACCCTATCTCCTTTTTTATTAACCCTAGGTTTAAAATTCCTTAAGTTAGCAGCCACCACAACATTTGATTTTTCCCCTAAAATTCCTTTAGCAGACAACACCGAATCTTCACTTGATTCCTTCTCCTCCATCAACGCCGAAAATTTGGACCCTAATAGGTTTTTAGTTTGTTTCACCAAAACCTCCGCCAAAGGATCCTGCTTCCCTCGCCATGATGATTTTTTTCTACCAACATCCACGGCCCAAACTCCAGTCCCTTCTCTCTACTGCCTGAACCAGTTGTTTCAACATCCATGCTACCCCTGGGAGGAAAAGCCACCACGTTCGATGGGTCATCATAAGATTTATCAGCCATGTCTGAAAAAACTGTAGGGTTTTTTCCGTCACAACTGATGGGCACGTCTCTTTAACGTGCCTGTACTTACGACAGGCGAAACACACTGTTGGAAGAGCCTCATATTCTACACGTTGGACAGCATCGTCAACAATAATCTGAGAAATCAATGGCTTTTCTAGATTAAGGTAAACAGCTAATCGAGCAAACCGGCCTCTAGTCTGATTATCGGTTTGGACATCAAGTTTGACCACCTTCCCGATGAGACCCCCAATGGCTTCAATTATTTTTTGTTTATAGAGGTATCTCAGGAGACTCGACAATCGAATCCAGGCCAGTACCACACTAGGGTAAGGTTGCGAAGGACTAAAGTGTTTAGTCCAGGGTTGAGTAGTCAGATACTGTCCATAAACGATCCAAGGGCCCTGAGTCAAAACTCTGTTATAATCATTGGAAGCTTGAAATTTAACCAAAAAATAACCTTTAGAAATGTCCATTAAATGAATATGATTCACAAGTTTCCAAAGAAAAAGAATACGATTATGGAGGGCGTTGTAACCAATGTTACGCCCTAGAAGTTTGACGATGACCGTCAATTCCATTTCTCTAAAAAGAATGTCCTTAATACGATCCGAGAAAGTGATAGCATGAACACCGTCAATGATGGTCATATTCACGTCTCCTTCTAGAAACTCAAAATCTTTATCACTCTCCGCAGAAGGCACAAAACGATCCAAGTCGGAAACTATAGCATGTCCCCCCAAGAGTTTGCCTTTCCACGACATAGTTGGTTGTGGATCGGGATCCACAGCCATAGTAGTATCTCCTTCGACAGAGTTGTCTTTAAACCTCACTTTTTTAGTATTTCGATCACTGTCAGGATGAGGATCACCATCCCCATCGTTGCTAGAAATTTGCTGAGTAGGGAGCATTTTTTGAGGTTTTTAAAAAATTATATTTTGTTTTTTTATTTAAAAAATGAATAAATTAATTGAAGAAACATAACTTTAATACAATATTTGCCAAAAAAATTATTGTTCTCAAAATATTTTATGCTCTCTATTTATTTTTCTTTATTTCCTTTAAATACTACTTAAAAATGTTAAAAACTATTTTTTCTTTATTTCCTTTAAATATTAATTAAAAGTGTTAAAAACTAATCCATCTATTTATAGTGTTAAATTTACCTTTAATGGTATATAAATAAAACCCTAATTAAATGTAATTTATCACTAGTAAGAAAAATCCAGTTAAGCAGTCCTTGCTATAAGAGTTGTCAAACAGATTTATTTAATTAATTTTTGTTGGATGTTATGATAGAATTAAAAAATTCATATATCATTATGATTTTATTTAAAAGTTATTTTTAAATGTTAATTTAATAATATAATGAATAATAAAAATTTTATTTAAATTCATGCCTTTATATATATTAACTTCTAATGGTATATGCATTACACATGATTTTATATATTTTTTAATTTATTAAATAATATATTTTTATAATTAAATGAAAATTAGTTTAATTTATACTAAAAGTCATTTAGTTTTGAAAAAAATTAATTGAACAAATAAAATGACATTTTAAAAATAACGAAAATAAAAAATTGAATTAATACATAAAACTATTAAAAATATACAAAATTTGAACTATATAATAAAAATACAAAAGATGTTTTCACTAAATTAATGATCACATCTAATAATAACGATTAAAAAAATATCACATTTAATAATAACAATAAAAAAATAATTGTTGAAATTTGAATTTCTTTTAAAAACAAATCTACAAAAGTGTCTTTCATTTGCACCAAACAAATACTAGATAAATACAAAAATGGATTTAATATTGCTTACTTCGCATAGTTAAATGACTTACAAAGAGATTTAAAAAATAATATTATAATTTTATATTATCTCATCATCAATTAAAATCATATTCTATCTCTTTCTAGTGACATTGTTGTTTGAATATGATTCAGTATTTACCTCTTTGAAGAACCATTACTTTAATGCTCTATTTTTTTTATATGATTCTAACTACTGAATGTTATTTATAAATCTAAAGTTAAATTTTAATTGATATGTAACTCTAATACTAATTAAGTGATAATTAAGATGTTTAGAGTTCTATTTAATTAATATATCTATTTTTACATAAATAAAATTAACACAATTTTTTAAAAAATAAAGAATCATTTTTTATAATAATGTTATAATTAAATTATATTTATTTTTAACTAATAGTTGTAAATTTAATTATAATTATAATTAACACAAGTTTTTCTTATATTTTATGCTTAGAGTTCTATTCAAGTAATAGTTCTATTTTGTGTTGGAATACTCCTCACTAAAGCAAATGCTAGATTATATAGGTCACATTGTTTAGCATAAAATTCACCAATGGTTTCAGTGCTTCATTCTCAAGGCCTCAAATTTGGTGGTCAACATTTGCATCTTGGGTTGCTTAATTCTGTTAGTTCCTTCATGAACAGTTTGAAGAATATCCCAAGCTTCTTTCGTCATAGTGCACTTTGAAATCTTCTTGAACTCCTGTAGATCAATACCACAAAATATGACATACATGGCTTTACTATTTGCATTGGCCACACATTCTTCTTTAGTTGTCTATTCCAGTTCAGATTTTGGAACTCTCTAGCTTCAGAATCCACGTTGGGGCTTGCTAACCAGTAAGTACAGAGCGTCAGACACTTTCATCAATTGACTTAATGTAAGCCTTCATCCTTGCCTTTCACTAGGGATATTTTCCACTTTCCAACATAGGGGGATGAGAAGTCGGAGATCTTTCCTTTGCTAGCAACTAAAAACATCAGGAATCGCCAATTACATTAAGTGTCTCGCTCGAATGGAAATGCTTGGTTGTAATGGCCATTACTGCTGCCATTGCAAAAATTGAGTAAACAATTAACACAAATGATTGTTTACGCAGTTCAATTTCCCTATATCTATGAATCCTAGCTCAGAGTAATTTCATATCTTCAATCCACAATACAATAAGTGAAGCACATTCTATCACTCTCATAGTATATAAATCTCACTTTTTTTTTACCTAAAACCTAGAACGCTTACCTTTAAATTCTTACCTTGAACAATAAAGTTCCTCAATGAACAATAAAGTGTTCTTTATGCTCTCTTATAAAACCTATACAAGTCACTCAATATATAAGAGTTTTCAAGACTTTAACATACTAGTGATCGATTGCAATCTAAACCCTTAAAAAATAAGAGCTATGAAATAACAAAGGTAATATACTAATAAAGTCCAATATAAAGTGAACTAATGGAGATTCACTCTTCAATGACATCTTCAATATAATCTCGATCGATTTTCCATAATCGAAGGGATATAATTGATTGATCCAATCCAAACCAATCTTCAAGGATAATAGCTTTAACTTAATTGGTTTTTAAAGTCCAGCTTTCATACTTTCAACATAGTTCATAGCCCAAAGATTTTGTTTCAATAAATTGTCAACTCCAAATATGGCAAGTATGATAGACTATCGTAAGACCAGTGAAAGTGGCCACTTCCGAATAGCACATAGCAGGCCACTTCAAATTTGCCTCGACACTTAACCAACCATTTTGTAATAATAAGGGATAAATATCCAATTTATCCATGAACTTTGGTTCAATGTATAAATTTATATATGAACTTTAATTTGGTGCAAGTGTTACGGGGCTAGACCTTTCATCTCGCAATCCATGTTGTCTTAGGCTATAATGCGCTTAAGTCAGCCTAACTCTCAAAAAGTGAGAATTCTCAATAGAAATTCTCTTAAGGCATAAAAAATATAGCGGAAACAACTCAAATTTAAAAGAAAGCTTTAAAGAACAAAATAGCCACAGAAAAACAAAACGCCCCAAGTGTTTGAGTAAATGTTCTCAATATATTCTTTAACTCAAATAATAGGATACAATGGACTTTCACAAATGAGGAGGAGACCATCTATTTATAGTTAAGCTTGTTGGATCTGGTGCTATAAGTGTAGTATTTTCGTCTAAGTACACTTGTAATTTTTTGAACAAAATGGTTAATAAAACTATTCATGAATTACATCCATATGTTGTATATTGTCCCTACATGGTTTTTGCACGCAAAGCAAAATGGAAGCAAATGTTTTTCATTGGTTGTCTAATGTTTAACTAATACTAAGCGGTATTACGTGGTCAGATCGTAATAACCTAAACATGTCCTTAGTTTAATCGAAAATGAGCAAACCGATTGAAAGACTAATATGTCGCCTGTCAAGTCCAATTGGGGAGATGCCTTGTCTTGGCCATCGGAGTGGATGACTCCCAAAAGATAGAGATATAGATGTGATTGACTAGAGTGACAGTACATCAGACTGGACCCAAGTGTTTTTCATGTGTAGTAGAAAACTATTTTCAAACCGGGATTTTTTTCCAACGGAGCTCGTCCAAATCCAACAGTATAACTAGTTTTACATTAGCAGGCGAGATTGAAACATATCTACAATTAAGGGATTTAAATAATCCCCATTATTACAAAATCAAATCTTATCAAATTAAAAATCTTGTAAGATTATTTTCCCTATTTACCAAGGTACCCTAATTTTCTATAAGTGCTTCGCTGGGCTACCAAGGCTTCAAGTAGATGAACTTCGTCACTTTTTCTTCGAATCGAGCCAGTTCAGGTGGATCGAATGTGCCCTATTTAAAGATTGACCTCCATGGAACATTCTTTGGGCAATGGTTATGAGCTTTGAACCGCTACCCATGACATTTTCCCGCCCATTCTCGCAACGGGTAACACCTTATACTCAACCCGGTTTACCGAATCCGAATAAAAGATGTCATAATACTTACATACTTAACAAAATTTTACAATTTGCGAAAACCATATTGAATGTATCTTTTATTTATTTAAAATCCTTTCTAAGACAAAAGGGTTGAATGAAACATTTATCGTTCGTCCCGAACTTTCAAAGGTAGTATAAAGCCTTACAACATAAATATTTGATTAAATAGATATATTCGTAGCATGTATTACTGTTTTTTATTTGAAAATATGTTTCCAAAAGTGTCCCTCTGTATGCATAACATTGCTCTCGATCTGCAACTATGGTGCATCCCTAGCTTGGTCCCCTCAGGTGAATTGGTGCAAACCTACTAACCTGCATGACAAATATACACCTCTAAGTTCAATGGAACCTAATAAGTCTAACCAGTATTACCTTTATTAACGTTACTATTGAAATCCTTGACTTTAAGGTTCTGGATTTCCTTTCAAACCTTGGCAGATACTTTTCTGCTTCTTAGTCACTCAACCGGTGAATCACAGACCTGACATCATATTTTGAATCCCATTACACAACATTAAACGCTTTAAACATGTTTAGGAAGCTAAAGAATTCCCCACTTTCTGTATTCTTCCTTTCCTCTAAATAATTTGGGAAGGGGACGAGTATTTGACTCTGTTGGTTGGTTGGCTTCTTAGGAAGCTCAATCATTTGTGAATCTTTTTCCCTCTCGATTATCTCCTCTACCCATCTCCTGTTGGATCTGGTGCCCTAAATGTAGTATTTTCGTCTAAGTACACTTGTAATTTTTTCAATCAGATTGGTTAATAAAATTATTCATGAATTACATTAATACTTTGTATATTTTCCTCATATGGTTTTTGCACATAAAACAAAATAGAAGAAAATGTTGATCATTGGTTGTCAAAATGTTTAAATAATACTAAGCAGCATTACGTGGTCAGATCGCAGTATAGAAAGATAGCTTATATTCATAGACAAAACTAAATATGTCCTTAGTCTAATAAAAAATGAGCAAATTGATTGAAAGACTAACATGTCACCTATCAAGTCCAATTAGGGAGATGCCTTGTCTTGGGCATCGGAGAAAATGACTCCTAGAAGATAGAGATATAGATGTGACTGACTAGATTGTCAATATATTAAACACGACCCAATCAAATAGATCCTAAATCTGTTTATGGATTTATTCAATTGTGACGTTCATAGTGTGATATACCTAAATCTTGAGTGGATGGAGGACTATGTATATGTAACTCGTACACTTTGATGTAAGTAAAAGCCTAAGTTCAAATAGATAAGAAACTAAAAGCTGGTGCGTTGGGTGTACAACTTCTGTAGTACGTAGCATCATTCACAACCTCATAGCCCAAAACATGGGTAAATGATATCCTCTCATTGACATCACATGGTTGACGAAAAGTAAAGGTGGCCACGGGTCGTCTGTCTGTATGATGGATGACTTGATCACTATTTGATAGTGATCAAGTTTTCATGAAGGAAGAAGTAACGATTACCATGAGATAAAATATGACCGTATTGGGAGAATGAATATCATCCCAAAGAGATCAAAGATATCCTATCAGGGTAACACACTTATGACAAGGTCGTTGGACAAGCACTGAGTAATTGCTTTCATAATGGTATGTCGTTGAGGAGAGCTCAGTCACGACACTATACTGGAATGAATTTGTGACTAAATGAGTTTATAATTAATAGGGGAGAAGTCAGAACTTAATTATAAATCATTTGAGCATCAAATATATATGTCAAATCGGTCTCTCCACTAGCTCGATGAAACCAGTAATGAATTGCATGTTTGAATAGAAATGAACAGAAAAAGAGAAATGAGAAACACTCAAGAAAGATTATGGTTTTCTCCGAAATAGAGAAATGGAATCATTTGTAAATTAATGTAGGTTTCTAAAAATGGAAATAGAAATGAAAATGAAAACTTGAAATCTTATATAAGATTACTTAAAAAAGGATAGAATAAATAATTTATGTTTTTGGACTATATTGAAGCCCAAAAATGAAAATAAACCATTCGTCATAGGGAACATGTTGAGTTGTGATATATTGAACGAATTTTCTCAAAATTTTATTGGGGGTAAAATCGTCAAAATTTTACTGGAGTAAAATTTGGATGAGAAATTTATTTAATATGCAAATATTAATGTTTATTTTGGGAAATAGATAAACGGAATCGGGTTGAATCACATTACAGAGTACTGGGTCAAAAAGGCCAGAAAGTACTCGAAATTGGACCCGATGTTAGAGAGGCCCAAAACCCCTCATATAACATGAAAGGGGCGGCAACCCTAGTAGAAATACAAGGGTGAGTCATTCACCCCTCTCCTACTCTAAATAGGATGTTGTTTTTCTATTTAAAATAAACCTCTACAACTCTACAAGGGTTCTATATTCGCTTCCTATAAATAGATGGCACCGGCAGAGCTATTAATACAACTTTTGAGAGATTGTTATTCTCCTAAAAAATAGTGAGAATTTATTCTCAACTTTGAAACTTTTTTTTTCAGAACAAAAATTTTACCGGTTTCTATTAAAGAAGAGAGAGTTTTCGTTTTCACACAAAAAAAAAACTTTTTCTAGTTCTATGTTTTGGTTCAATTGGTTCAAGCCCACACTCGAAGCAGTTTATGGTATGAGAATAGCGGAGAAGATTGTTTGGTTGAAAGCCAAAAAACATCAAGGATCCACTTATCAAAAAACATACGTGCGTATTTGGTTAAAGTTTATTGCTATAAATATAACAAAGCTGGTCGATTTTCAAAATTTTAATTTTCTGCTGTGCAAGATATAACACCCTATACCCAGTTCGAATGTCTGACCTGAGCTATAAGGTATTACAACCATAAGCTTTAACATCATTCAAAAATTAATAGAAATAATCAAATAATTCATTTTCTATCATTTACGATGATATTCAATCAAACAAGAGTTAAATCGAGCTTATGGAACATTTAAAACAAACCAAAAATAATTCTGGATTAAAATGAAACTTTTACAAAATAATCCTATTTAACTATCAAGCTTAATAATCTACCATCAAAATTCAAAAATATCACAAATTCATCCATGATATATTTCTAAACATTTAACAATTTTACGAATTGGTCTTTGGGTTAGCTAAATTAAGCTGCAACGGTGTCAAAAACATAAAAATCATGAAAAGGGGGTTGAAAACAGATACCATGCACTTGATTAAATGTTGACCGAAACTAAGGGAGCTCAACAATGGTGTTTCTCTTTTAGTTTTCGGTGATGATGAAGCAATGAAGATGATAACATATTTTGTTATCTTTTGTTTTTACCATGATTAATAAATTACCATAACCTTAGTTATTTAATCAAATTTCACACAAAACCAATCACCTAACTGTCCACTATACATAAATTTGGTAGATTTACCATTATAAGCCCTTAATTCATGGTTTTATAACAATATAATATAATTTAACTTATAGTAATTAACTTTTGTGACTTATACGATTTAATCCTTTTAACTTAAATTAACTATCTAAAAAATAAAAAAATTGTAATCAAAATTTAATACAACATTGTAATAACTATATAAATATTAAATCAATAATAAAATAATGACCGATTACTCGAAATTGTGGTCCCAAAACCACTATTTTTGACACTACTGAAAATATATTGTTACACAAGAAAACTATTTTCAAACCGGATTTTTTCTTACAATCTATATAGCTGTCAACTTGTGCTATGTTTATGGTGTAAACTGAGACGGAGTCTCTCTTCATTTTGTTTGATTAATATTTGATAAGATGTGGCATTCTTGTAATTATTTACATGTTTAAGGGAATATATGTGTATGAATGTAATATTATATATATTTGTTATATAATTATTATTTTTTGCCAAGGTTGTGGTTCTTAGGAAATAGACCATGGACTATCATCTCCACATAAGATTATTTTTTATTTATAGAATTCTTGTGAGCTAGAAATGAACATAGGACATAAATGTAATTTTTCCAAAAAAGAGTCCATGATGAGGATAAGGTGGAGCAATGGCAGTCGAAGACATGCCTTATGATGAAAAACTATGTAATTTTTATGTTTCATTTATTTTCTAAGAAATAGAACTGTAATACCCAATTTTTAGCCCGGGGCCATGCAGATTAAACAAACAAAAAAAACCAAAAAAAAAACCAATAGCAGTCCATTTTTTAATGTTCAGATTACAAAACCTAAATCTAATTCAGCCCACTAGCCCAAATACCAAAACCCAACACTAGCCCAATGTCCAGCCAAGGCTGAAACCCTAGCAGTTTCTGCAACAACCTCAGCAGCGTCGCAGTAACCAGCCATTCCCCACGCGTGCTGCATCTCCGTGCACGTGCGCCTCTTCCACGACCTCTGTACCTGCGAAAAAGTGGATTTAAACAACACCAGCACAACAATAACAAAAAAGGTAGCAGATGAGAAGATTTTCATTTTCTGTAAATGGGGAATTCAGTGTAAAGGGTTACGAAAAACAGAGATGAAATAAAGAAAAAGAGAAAAGATTAAAGGTGAAATTGCACCTCCGTTTTTTTTTTTGTGGTTCTATTTATCTTTTGTTTTTATAAACAATAAATAAAAGGAGAAGATTTTCAAAGAAAAGGGGATTTTGAAAGGTTTTAAAACTTTTCTTTTCGATTTCTTATTCGATTCCTAGATTTTTTTTTGTTTTTTTAAAAAAATCATACCTGGTGTCGGCACAGTGTACCCTTCTCCGTCACGAGCGGAGAATAGGACATCAATTGAGGCCATGGGAAGGCCTTGGTCAGCAGCGGCGGCGTGGGATAATGAAACCCTAGCAAAGGGTTTCTCTGCTATTTAAAGATAAAGAGGAAGAAATGGGTTTTGAAGGAAAATTTTGGATTTTAAATCAGTCGCAAAACGACGCCATTTGTGGCCTCCTTCAGTGGCCTCAAAACGACGTCGTATAGGCTAGAACCCGGTGACCCGACCTGAGAAGCATTAGATCCTCGCGTTTTTCCTGTTAATGGGAAATTTGCGCATATGATCCCTCCGAATTTTCAATTAATTTAATTAATTTAATTTTTTTATTGATTCCTAAAATTTTATCTGGCTTCTGATTTGATCCTGGTGAAATGGCCCGCTTTCAAGGGCTGGGATAATTCCCCAGTCAGTCCCTTCGAATTTTTTGCGCCATTCAAATTGGGTCTTTATTTCATTTTATTTACTTTTTTCCCTCTAATTTTGTTTTAAGTTCATTTTAATCTTTTCTAGTTCAATGTTTACTATTTCTAATTTACTTAAATGTATATTATTTCATCACTTTTTTATATATATTTTTATTTTAAATCCAATTTAGCAAATAAGTTTAATTACTATTTTAAATTTATTTATTAACCCTTTTTTGATTTACCGTATATTATTATCTTAATGTCCATCTATTGTTTTATATATTTTTTATGTGATTTCAATATAATTTGTCTTTGTAAATTATATTAAACTATTTTTATCATACGTATATCTATATATTATTGATTTAACATTTTTCCCATATACATATATTTTCAATATATTTTACAATGTATATACGCACCTATATATTTATATTATTTTATATGTACATGTATATATATTTATTTTTTTCTTCCTAACGAATATTCTTTTATATTTATATAAACACGTATATATCTATTTTTTTTATTTTTTTTTCGAAAATGCTTAAATACCTACTTATATTTTACCACATATTTTATAATATATATATATATTTCTATTCTTTTCTTTATTTTCACAAATACATTATATATTTTGTTTATATAAATTTTTTATAATCCAAATTTTATATGAAATTCATGTGTATTATCTTAATGTATATGTTATGTATCTTTTATTCTTTATATTTTTTGCTTATTGTCTTCATTTGTTTATTGATTTATGTTTTCATTTATATTTTAAAAGAGCTTTTTTTTTATTATTTTGCTCATTTATTTGATATTCTTGCATTGTCATTGTTTATTTTTTATTTATATTAATTTCGTTTATTTACTATTTATATTATTTCTATACAATTGTTGTATTTGTTATGGCGACATTTATACATACATTCAATATAACATTACATATCTTTTTATTCGACTTTAAAAATAGAAATTTTCAAAATAGAGATAATACTCGTATTTAGGATTTTCAAGAAAATTGAGCCCTAACGTATTGGGTTCCAATTTTCTTCGTTAAATCTAACAATCGAGAATTACTCTTTAATCAAAAAATAAAATGAAAAGCTTGTTGTCGGGAATTCAATATGTTGTGTCCTAATGCATTGGATGTGACGTGATGATTTCTCGAGACAAATATTTAAAAAATTAATTAATAAAGAAATTGTTCAATAATTAGGATTTTGAGAAATTGTGCCCTAATGCATTGGGCTGCGATTTCTTCATAAATCTTAAACAATTGAATATTCTTTTAAATTTTATTACACGAGTCTTTTGGACAAGCTCATCTTGAAGAAATAAAATGCCGTGCCCTAACGCATTGGGTGTGACGTTTTCTTTTTCAAAATGAGAGAGTCTCAATAAATAACTTAATTTAGTTAAGGATCGTATTTTTCAACTCTCGATATTAAGACATTAATTAATCAATTTGGTACCAATTTTTGGGCGTTACGAGGGTGCTAATCCTTCCTCGAACGTAACTGACTCCCGAACATGTTTTTCTAAAAACTCGTAGACCAAAGTCGTTTTAGGTGATCCAATCACACCTTAATAAAAGATTGGTGGCGATTCCAAATTTTCATCGACAACTAATTTTTGTTTCCTAAAATAAAAATGGTGTCGATAGCTTGGCGACTCCGCTGGGGACCAAAATAAGAGAGTCAAACCACAAAGTTGATTAATTTTTGTCTTATGGTAGAAAAATAAATTTTAAAAATTCATAAGATCCTTTTGCATTCATCATTTTCTTGCTTAATCAATCTAAGTATTTTAGTTATTTTTGCATTATACATGAGTTGAATGATTTTACCCTCTAAGTGGGAGTGAGAAACTATTCCTTCGTGAGGTTTTCACCTCCGTATAGGATAGTGGATCGCTTTCGGGATACATCCGTACCTATGCCTCCGTGAGATCTACATCTCCGCATAGTCATAGGGAAATGTATTCCCCTGAACTGAACTTGGTCCGTATGAGCCTATAATGGGTGAGGATCGAGGAATCTGTTGGTTCGAGTACCCTTACCTTAGAGCCAAACTACATATAGTGAACCCTAGTTGCCCACCTTAGGAATAATTACACCAAACCCTGGTGGTTTTCTGAGTAGATGCTCAATTTGTTTCTTTCTTGCTTGCTTTTGTTTTGTACTAACATATTTCGTTTTGTTATGATTGCATTGCATTTTCATCATAGAAAAGAGGTGTTGATTCATGTTCAGTATCTAAATAGAGAGCTTGTCATAAGAAAACATATTTCTTGATAAAGTGGGAGATAATAGGGTTGCCCAAATATGGTCCAAGAAAACGTGATAAGAGAAGGATGATAGTTTAATGGAAGACTACACGACTATGGCTCTGTTGCCCAAGGATTCAAGATGACAAAGATTATTCGAGAGCCGCTGAAATTTCTTAAAGAGAAGCCAACGAGCATCACTAGGATGAGTGAGCAACGAGTTGCGGCCCAGATCGAGTAAAAAGGAGATAGAAGAGACGTCCTTTTTGAAGAGTTCGTGAGATTTATCTTAACGCTCGAATGAAGAAGAGGATCGAATGTCTCCGCCTATGAGGGCAAGGCCGTATAAATATCCATTTTATGTAAAGAGATTTATTTTCTAGAAAAGTTGATCTAATGAAATTGAATCAAAATCAACGCCTCTCTTCTTTTGCATTTATGCATTAGCTTTACATTGCATCATATACATTAAATCTCACAAAATGACCCTAAAATTTTGGCAATTATCCTAGAATATCAGTACGTGAGGAAAAACAAAGTAATGGACCAAAGATTGGAGAGAATAGAGCAGATGCAAATACAGATGCTAGAGCAATTGACCAAATTTCATCAAGATATGAAAGATCAGATGCTAGAATTCCAAAGCAATGTGATAAACCAGTTAACCCAGTTATTGGCTAGAGGGTTAGAAAGAGAGGAAAGCCCAGTGGTCCACTTTGGGAGGATAATAAAGACCATGTTTATCCCTCAGGTTTTACCCCGATAAGTGTCCAACCAGATATGCGTCCACAAGGGGCACCCCTTACTATCAAATCTCAACAACATCAAACCGATACCTTAACACCAATGAATCACCCAATAGGCTTAAGATCTAATCTGAGGAACAATTTGGCCAATCCTATTGCTCTTGACAATCTAGTAGAAACAAAACAGGCAAGGGTAGAGTACTCAGATACTATAAAGGCCCCAAAGAGGAAGGGGAATAAGGGGGATAATGCAGGCAGATATAACAAGGGCCACTTAAAACCAATTGATGTGGGCTGGCCAAAGACAGAAACCACCAGCCATTAGAGTCCTTTAAAGTGAGAATCTTACATGAAGGCAAATACAGAAAGGCCTCAGTTTACACATATACCGATGTCATATAGCAAGCTATATCAAAGCCTATTTAATGCGCATGTGGTGTCCCATTTCTACCAGAAACCAATGTTGCCTCCATTTCCTAAATGGTATAACGCAAATGTTCAGTGTGAATACCATGCAGGAATTGCGGGGCACTCGATAGAAAATTACACCGCATTCAAAAAGATAGTTGAAAGACTCCGTAATATAGGCATTGTCAAGTTCGATGAGGCCTCTAGTGCAGAAAATTCGCTACCCAGCCACACTGATAATGGGGAGAATGCAATGAATGAAGAAGTGTTGGGAAGCGTTTACATCAACACCGTATATGAAGACGCAATTGAAAAAGGACCTTATTAGATATTCACCCTTATAAACTTGAGAGTGCTCTAAATAATCGGATTGTAAAAGAAATTTCTGTAGCATCTAGAGCTTATTTAGGGTAATGTTCAAAACACACTTGTTGCTTTTAGCCTAGAGGCAATAAGAATTCTTTTATGAAATAGGCTCATGTCTGAACATCGTTATTCTAATAAAATACATATTTGCATTTATTTTTGAGCCAATATTTTTTATTCTTTTTGAATAATTATTCTTTCATTCTTTTGGATTTTCATCCACAATCATTCTTTTTATTCATTTTGTATAAATAATTATTCATAAATTCATATATTCATTTGTAAATTCTTTGGTATTTACTATAGGTCCCCAGATATCAATGACATGAGTAACACTACTACAGATTTCGAACCTCCTTTTGAGCGAGACAGGTGTTTAGAGGGATCTCATGAATTTGAAAATGACATAGATTGTAGCCTATTTCCAGACTTGTTGAGGATGGTAGAACAAGAGGATAGACAAAGCCTACCTCACAAAGAATCATTAGAAATTGCAAGCTGGTGAAGATTAGAATTGACCTGACTGTCAAGCCGAAGCAAGACCTTGTTGAGTTACTTCTAGAGTTCAAAGATGTCTTTGTATGATCATACTAGGATATGCCCAGGTCAAACGTTGATAATGAAATCTGCACAACAACACGATGTCAGAAATTCACAGTGTGAACGATGCAATGAAAATTCTTTGCCGGGCCAAGGCCTTTCTAGTTGACTCAGCATAGCTTTTCCCATTTGAAGTCGAGTTCCCATCTCTTCAAGTTTTGTTAGATTTTATCTTGATTGAAGAGGAAGATCCAAAGTTTTCTGTCGTAGTTTCACCCTAAGAGGCTCTATGAAAGAAATCCAATATCAAAGAAGATTCTTCGAAAGGGATAACAAGACTTGCCTAACCCTACGAGCTCAGATTCATAAAAAAAAGAGTTCAAAGCGAAAACCCGCAAAGGGCGCTTTGACCAAAGGTGGATTTGAGTTGAAAACCCGAAAAGGGCGACTCAAATTTTGAGCAAAAGGGGGCATGAACGTCATCATCAGCGAAGGTTTCTTATGTGCATTGCTTCATTAATTACTTCAGCAAATGGGTAAAAACTGCTTCATACGTCAATATCATCATATGCTGATATAGAATTTTAGAGAGGATTATATTGGATAATACGTTGAGCTTGAAAAATAGCACGAAGCTCGGGTCTGTAATCAATTCAAAATCAGACACCACAATTCGTCACTAAATTGCCTAGAGGTGAATATCAAGAAAATTGAAGGAAAATGGCTCAGACTTGCAATGACTGGCATGAAAAATTACCATTTTGCCCTCCTTACTTGTCGAACATCTATCAAGACATTCGCTAGGGTAACACCTTTCTCTTTAGTTTACGGAATTGAGGTAGTTTTACCTATTGAAATCCCTTCTCCCTGGGTATTAGTTGAGCTAGAGTGGATGAAGCAGAATGGATCCAACAGCGATGTGATCAGTTGAACCTAGGAAAATGGGTAAAAGTTATTTATCAGGGTTAGATGTACCAGAAATAAATGATACGAGCCCATAATAAACGGGGTCATCTCAGAGAATTCCACGAGAAGGCTGGATGTTGGAAAAGATCTTTCCTTTACAAAGGGATTTTAAACGAAAATGAATGTTAAATTGGGAAGGTCCTTATGTTATAAGGAAGACCTTTTCTGGAGGAGCACTGATTACCTAATCCTGTAAATTCAGATTCAGTCAAGAAACACTTCGCTTAAAGAAGGAGAAATGACCAAGGTGAAAACCCGCAAAGGGCACTTTGAGTCGTTAAAAAAATGATGGAGAAATGAAAATGAAAAATGGAGAGGCTAGTGTGAAAACCCGCAAAAGGGCACCATAGACAAAAGGGGATTTGAGTTGAAAACCTAAAAAGGGCGGCTCAAATATTGATCTGAATGGGGCATGACGTGATCAGAGCAGTTCAAATTTTGATCAGATTGGGGCATATGATACTTGAATCAACAGGAAAGGGTAGATGACATCTTGGGGCATCGACAAAGAACTGAAGATCTCTTAAACACATGTCAAACTCAGAATGGTCTTCAGAAAGTTTGTACAGAGAAGCTCAAAGCTGTGATATCTGGGGCACCCAATTTTCATATTATTTATATTGAATTTGTTGTTCTTGGAATACTTCATTCTTTTCCAAGATACACATTCTCAATCAATTTCTTTGTTATCATTCTTTACTATTTTTGATAATTTATTCCTTTTGAGTTATGCTCAGAACTAACTTTATTCTTATCCATTGTTATGACCTTTTTCCAAGCATGTTGCATTGGAATAATGATTAATGGACTAATAAAACTTTCACAAGGGAAGTTTTGCATATTACTCTAGAAGTTTTTAAATAATACAGGAACCTGAAACAGGACTATTGTTTAGAACGCACCATGTTTAAAGGTTGAAAATCTGAAAAGGAAGAGTCTAAATTAGGACTTTCTCTTTGGATTTTGTTGTCAAAAACATTGATTGAACAAAGTGACAAGATGTCGTATTGATGACAAAGCTTAAATAAGCAAGAGTTTCCTCGGAGAAGAAAGCCTTCATTTGTGCATGAGCCTTTGGTATGATACCCTGGGAATGGTGTAAGGGACCAGAGAGATTTAGATCATGTATCCTTGAATTGTGATAAGAGAGGATTGAGGAAAAGCCATATATTTCTACCATTAGGTTACAGTGGGAGAACGATGGTATAAATTTTTGTGCCCCAATGGATTGAACTTTGAGGTTTATAGTGGGGGCAACCTGACTAAATGTTTCTTCAGAAGAGCCAGCCAAGCAAGAAGATGTTGTAGCACGTCAGTGTTAAACCCTTAATAAGCTTCGAGCGATGACAGCTTAGGTGGGATCATTGTCGAAAAAAATAAATAAAAAATTATGCATTCATGCAAACACCATTCACACATGTCTAGTTAGGAGCATTTGATTCATTTTATGCCATCCTAATCATTAGGAATAATTAGGATCATTATACAGGTCATGTTCCCCAGAGAACAGATCAGTGCAAATTACAGATCTTATCTCCCTAAGCAGTAGTGGAGCGGCGAATCTTATCTTCCCAAGGTAGTAGGGAAGCAGATTGAAGCCAGTGAATCCTATATCCCTGGCCAGTAGTGGAATGGGTTGAAATTTGTAAGTTCTGTCTCCCTGGTCAGTAGTGGAATAGGTTGAAGATTGTGAATCCTATCTCCCTGGTTAGTAGTGGAATAGGTTGAAGATTGCAAATTTTACTTTCCTGACGTTATAGCGGAGTAGATTAAAGCTGAGGGCAGCGAATCTTATCTCTCGATCGTTAAGACTTGAAATAGCTGAAGTGGAGTGGATTAATGCTGTGGGCAGCGAATCTTATCTCTTTGGCATTATAGTGGAACAAATTAATGCTAAATGTAGCGAATCTTGTTTCCCTAGCATTGCAGCGGAGCAGATTAAAGCTGAGGGCAGCGAATCCTATCTCCCCGGTTAGCAGTGGAATAGGTTGAAGATTGCGAATTTTACTTTCCTGACGTTATAGCGGAGCAGATTAAAGCTGAGGGCAGCAAATCTTATCTCCCGGGCGTTAAGACTTGAAATAGCTGAAGTGGAGCGGATTAAAGCTGTGGGCAGCGAATCCTATCTCTTTGGCATTATAGTGGAACACATTAAAGCTCAAGGTAACGAATCTTGTTTCCCTAGCATTGCAGCAGAGTAGATTAAAGCTGAGGGCAGCAAATCTTATCTCCCTGGTGTTAAGACTTGAAATAGCTGAAGTGGAGTAGATTAAAGCTATGGGCAGCGAATCCTATTTCTTTGGCATTATAGTGGAACAGATTGAAGCTACGACGGCAAATCTTGTTTCCCCAACATTGCAATTTAAAAGACTGAAGATGGCGAATCTTATCTTCCTGAAGTTGCAATGGAGCAGATTGAAGCCAATAATCTAATCTCCCTGAAATTGCAGTGGAGTGAATTAAAACCTCAGATCTTATCTCTCTAAAGGTGCAGTAGAGTAGATCACATCGGGTCTTATCTCCCTGAAGTTGCAGTGGAGAAGACTCAAGAAAGCAAGTCTTATCCCCTTGAAATTACAGTGGGACAGACTAAATAAACAAATCTTATCTCCCAAAAGTTGTAGTGGAGTGAGTGATGGATCTTATCTCTCTGAAATTACAATAAGAGCAGATCGCATCAAATTCATCTTTAAGTTGCAGCAGATCAAGTTGAAGCTATAAGTCTTATCTCCCTGAAGTTGCAGTGGAGCAGATTAAAAATAGCAAATTTTGTTCTCTTGAGAAACTACAACGTACGAATCCTATCTCCATGGCATTGTAGTGGAGTAGATTGAAGCATTAGTTCTTATATCTCTGAAGATGCAGTAGGAAGGAATGAGGCTACTTGAAGAAGAAGAGTACCAATGTCCAGCACGACCGGGCAAAATTGGGCATTTTTAAAGTCTTTGCTCTATTCCCGTTACGCGACAACAAGCAAAGAGGGGCAGCTGTAATACCCAATTTTTAGCCCGGGCCCATGCAGATTAATCAGACAAAAATAAACCAAATAAAAAACCAATAGCAGTCCATTTTTTAATGTTCAGATTACAAAGCCTAAATCTAATTCAGCCCACTAGCCCAAATACCAAAACCCAACACTAGCCCAATGTCCAACCATGGGAGGGCCTTGGTCGGCGGCGGCGGCGTGGGATAATGAAACCCTAGCAGAGGGTTTTGAAGGAAAATTTTGGATTTTAAATCAGTCGCAAAATGACGCCGTTTGTGGCCTCCTTTAGTGTCCTCAAAACGACGTCGTATAGGCCAGAACCTGGTGACCCGACCCGAGAAGCATTAGATCCGCGCGTTTTTCCTGTTAATGGGAAATTTGCGCATATGGTCCCTCCGAATTTTCAATTAATTTAATTTTTTTTAATTTTTTTATTGATTCCTAAAATTTTATCTGGCTTCTGATTTGGTCCTGGTGAAACGGCCCGCTTTCAAGGGCTGGGATAATTCCCCAGTCAGTCCCTTCGAATTTTTTGCGCCATTCAAATTGGGTCCTTATTTCATTTTATTTACTTTTTTTCCCTCTAATTTTGTTTTAAGTTCATTTTAATCTTTTCTAGTTCAATGTTTACTATTTCTAATTTACTTCAATGTATATTATTTCATCACTTTTTTATATTTTTTTTTATTTTAAATCCAATTTAGCAAATAAGTTTAATTACTATTTTAAATTTATTTATTAACCCTTTTTTGATTTACCGTATATTATTATCTTAATGTCCGTCTATTGTTTTATATACTTTTTATGTGATTTCAATATAATTTGTTTTTGTAATTTATATTAAACTATTTTTATCATACGTATATCTATATATTATTGATTTAACATTTTTCCCATATACATATATTTTCAATATATTTTACAATGTATATACGCACCTATATATATATATTCTTTTATATGTCCATGTATATATATTTATTTTTTTTTCTTCCTAACGAATATTCTTTTATATTTATATAAACACGTATATATCTATGTTTTTTTTTTTTCGAAAATGCTTAAATATCTACTTATATTTTAACACATTTTATAATTTATATATATATTTCTATTCTTTTCTTTATTTTCACAAATGCATTATATATTTTGTTTATATAAATTTTTATAATCCAAATTTTATATGTAAATTCATGTGTATGTCTTTCATTCTTCATAGTTTTAATGTATATGTTGTATATCTTTTATTCTTTATATTTTTTGCTTATTTCCTTCATTTGTTTATTGATTTATGTTTTCATTTATATTTTAAAAGATTTTTTTTATTATTTTTCTCATTTATTTGATATTCTTGCATTGTCATTGTTTATTTTTTATTTATATTAATTTCGTTTATTTACTATTTATATTATTTCTATACAATTGTTGTATTTGTTATGGCGACATTTATACATACATTTAATATAACATTACATCATCTTTTTACTCGAATTTAAAAATAAAAAATTTCAAAATAGAGATAATACTCGTATTTAGGATTTTCAAGAAAATTGAGCCCTAATGTATTGGGTTCCAATTTTTTTCGTTAAATCTAATAATCGAGAATTGCTCTTTAATCAAAAAATAAAATGAAAAGCTTGTTGTCGGGAATTCAATATGTTGTGTCCTAATGCATTGGATGTGACGTGTTGATTTCTCGAGACAAAGATTTTAAAAAAAATTAATTAATAAAGAAATTGTTCAATAATTAGGATTTTGAGAAATTGTGCCCTAATGCATTGGGCTGCGATTTCTTCATAAATCTTAAACAATTGAATATTCTTTTAAATTTTATCACACGAGTCTTTTGGACAAGCTCATCTTGAAGAAATAAATGTCGTGCCCTAAGGCATTGGGTGTGACTTTTTCTTTTTCAAAATTAGAGAGTCTCAATAAGTAACTTAATTTAATTAAGGATCGTATTTTTCAACTCTCGACATTAAAACATTAATGAATCAATTTGGTACCAATTTTTGGGAGTTATGAGGGTGCTAATCCTTCCTCGAACGTAACTGACTCCCGAACCTATTTTTCTAAAAACTTGTAGACCAAAGTCATTTTAGGTGATCCAATCACACCTTAATAAAAGATTGGTGGTGACTCCAAATTTTCATCGACAACTAATTTTTGTTTCCTAAAATAAAAATGGTGTCGACAAGAACCATTGAAACCTTGGTTAGGAATTTTATTTTAATTAACCATACCCTTATATATCTATTTAGTAATTGTTAAATATATAATTGTGATATATATGTATGAGATGATCCACAGTTTATCTATTAAAGATAACAAGTGTGGTAATGAGAAAATACATGTGTTATATTGTTCCATTCACTTTTTTAGGCTATTCGATTACTATGAGAAGTGTGGTAATGAGAAGGTGCATGCCTAAGATTGGATCTGGCAAGGAAAGGCTTGGTTTTTAAGTGGTAAAATACGACTCACCTCCCTTTCTTGGGAACTTACCTGATGCACGATTCACATTCATTTCATTTGTTTTTCCATTAAAAGAAAAACTATGGAGAACCAAAATTGTTTGATTGACTCTTGTGAATAATTGAATGTGAATTTTATAAAATTGCCATAACATGTCATGCATATATGAGATAAGCATGTCATATAGTTAGGAAAGAATGTCACATGTAATTGTCATGCTTATATTGATCATACATGATTGAAACTAAAAAATATAAAAACCTGGCATGTTTTTTTTTAAATATTGAGTGGGAGAAGGTCTCTAAACAAGACTTACGACCTCCATCGATGGTCCCTTGTGATGGTAGGGCAAGTGCACTACCTATGGTAGGATTGCTATGTGGACTTCACTAAAGAGATTTCCTAAAAAGAAGAAGAATTCCCTTGTGATCAAATGATAATTGGACCAACCATTATGGTAGGCATTATCATGCGATAGGTCAAGAAATTCTATCTTCAAAGGAGGACCACTAGTCAAAGCATGCTACTCAATGAGATTGTCCCATGATGGCTCATTTGTGGTGCATGATGTGATAGGTGTTGAATTGATGCTTATACACTCAAGATCTTTTAGTTAAGTAACTTCCCATGAAACTCTTCTTAAGTTTGAATTATGGCCAAACGTTACACAATTATTAGTACGTGTAAATGCCTAAGGAATTATGTTCATGTACTCATTGGATAGAAATCCATGTTCTTACTAGTTGATCATATGATTACCACACAGTGGCTTGATTCAATGGGTGTGGGAAATATCGTTGCAACGACTTACAAATGTTTTTAAAGGTTTAATGTAAGACACATGCATCATCTTAATGCATAAACATTACACAATTATTAGTACGTGTAAATGCCTAAGGAATTATGTTCATGTACTCATTGGATAGAAATCCATGTTCTTACTAGTTGATCATATGATTACCACACAGTGGCTTGATTCAATGGGTGTGGGAAATATCGTTGCAACGACTTACAAATGTTTTTAAAGGTTTAATGTAAGACACATGCATCATCTTAATGCATATCATAATGTTGCAAAAAAATTCAAACGTTTTCTTATACAAAGATATTAATACATGAATATTTCTTTTTAGTTCGAAATTGACACCTATTCCCTTATTGAACATACTCACTGAAAACAAACTAAACGGAAATAACTATAAGGAATGGAAAAGTAACCTGATAATTATCCTTAGTTGTGAGAAACTTAAAATAGTTCTTGATACTAGGTGCCCTCTGACCACCCAAGCTGATGTTAGGAAATGCAGGCAAGAGTCTGATGAGATAGCTCGTTGCTATATGTTGGCATGCGTGACCAATACTTTGTATAAGCAAGTGGAGAGCTATAGGACTGCTAAATCAAATCTGGATAAGCTAGAAGACATGTTCGGAGGCCAAGCTACCTTGGCTCGATAGTCTACCATAACTAGATTGATGAATGTCCAGTAAAAGCCTGATACTCCAGTCAAAGAGCATATGATCACTCTTATGGGATGTTTTGCCGAGGTCATGGAAAATGAGACAAATTTGGACTAGAACACTCAAATTGAGATGATGTTCAAAAGCTTGTTAAAGGATTTTGCTAGTTTTCAGGCCGCATATAACCTTGGTAACAAAAATCTAACGCTTACACAACTCATCTCATGAAGGAGTTAAAACCGTATGAGTTGATGTTAAATGATGGTCAGTTGGTTCGAAGAGCAAAAGAAAATATAGTTGTCACTTCTTCCTTAAAAGGGAAGGGAAATCGTGCTAAGAAAGGCAAGACAAAGCTCTCTGGGCCACCACAAGTGGAAAGAAAAAGAACCAGAAAGCCTAAAGACTTATCTAAGCCTAAATGCATCTTCTGTAGTAAGAAAGAGCACTTCAAGGAAAATTATAAAGAGTGGAAGGAATACCTAGCTACCAAAGGAAAATGTATGAAACCCTTAATGATAGAGGCTTGTTTACTGGAAAATTTAATAGACCATTGGGTCATTGATTCAATAGTGACTAATCATGTTTGTGTTTCTCTACATGGGTTCGAGGAGATGAAAAATATTAAAGATAAGAGCTTATCGTTATGGATTGGGAATGGGAGAAGTGTTGTAGCTGAAGCAGTGGGAGTTGTACATTTTTATTTTAAGTATTTTAGAAAGATTATTTTAAAAGATGTTTTCTATATACCAGGTTTTAAAAAAACTTAATTTCTATTGCATGTTTATATAAAGATGGCTTGACCATGATTTTTAATAATGAAATTATAATATTTAGAAATCTCAATCTTATTTGTAATGGATGGATGCCAAATAATCTCTATTTCTGCAAACCAAAGATGTACACACTACTTGAGACTAAAATATCGAATAAAAGACTTAAAACTTCTCACTCTAATGAGGCATACCTTTGACATTTAAGAGTTGGTCATTTTAACCGAGAAAGAATCACTAGACTTGTGATAGATGCCATCTTAAGTTTGCTTAAAACAGTTGATCTTCCGTAATCTGAATTTTGCTTGGAAGGTAAGATAACTAAGCGATTTTTTAATGTAAAAGGAACAAGGGCCGAAAAACCCCCAGAACTTGTGTACACTGTTGTATGCGGCCCCATGAGTGTTAGTGCAATAGGTGATTACAAAAATTATGAAAATTTTATTAGTAACTATTCCAGATATTGGTATGTATACATGATGCACCAGAAGAGTGAAAATTTTGATAAATTTAAATAGTTTCGTGTAGAAGTGGAGAAACAACTAGGTTTACCCATAAAGACACTTTGGTCTGATCAAGGTAAAGAATGTTTTGATCAAAGTGGAAGACAGAAGGAACCAGACGTTTTTAGACATAGTACGTTCATTATTAAGTTATTTGAAGCTACAAATCTCTTTTTGGGGATACAATGTACAAACGACTTTTTATATTTTGAATGATACACCAACTAAGGTAGCATCAAAAAACCCATATGAATTGTGGCATGGTAGGAAGCCGAATCTTAATCTTTTTAGGATTTAGGGATGCCTAACCTATGTATTGGATAAAGATGAGAGGAAGTTGGACTCCCGAACAGAATTGTGCATGTTTGTAGGATATCCAAAGGGAACAAATGGTGGTTTTTTTATAACCCGAACGAGTAAATTGTTATAGTGTTAACTCATGCTACTTTCATTGAAGAAAGTTACATGAATGACTTCAAACCTCGGACTAAAGAGGTACTTGAGTAGTTTTTGGGAAATATAGAAATCCCTATGAAAACGATTCCAGAATCAACTCCTAAAAGTAGACCAAAAAATGATTAGCTACATAGGGAGCTTCGTCGAAGTGGGAGGGTCTCTCATAGGCTTGAGTTCTTCCAATCTTGTGAAAGTTTTCTTAACGCTTAGTCTGCCAAACAGGAAAATGATGATCAACTCACATATGATGAAGTGATGCAAAGTGTTGATTCCAAGCTCTGGGAAATAACTATGAAAGGTAAGATGAACTCAATGAATTCTAAATCAATGTGAGTACTTGTAGACTTATCGAAAGGGATAAAATACATAGGGTGTAAGTGAATCAACAAGAGGAAAAGAAATGCGGATGGAAAAGTGGAAACTTATAAAACCAAACTTGTAGAAAAAGGTTATACTCAGAAGGAAGGTATAGGTTATGAAAAAACCTTCTCTTTTATTGTCATTTTCAAGTTAATTCACATATTGCTATCCATTGCGGCGGCTCTCGATTATGAGATCTAGCAAATTGATGTCAAGACATCATTTTTGAATGGCTATCTTGAAGAGAAAATCTACATGATGCAACCCATAAGATATATAGCTAAAGGAAACAAGCATAAAGTTTGCAAACTACTTAGATCTATATATGAACTTAAGAAAGTGTCTCACTCATGGAATCAAAGATTCGATCCAGTAATCAAGACTTTTGGATTTGAGCAAAATGTAGATGAACCTTGCGGTTACAAACACTTTGGGGATGGAAAGGTGGTCTTTCTCTTTCTATATGTCGATGAAATTCTACTTATTGGACATGATGTAGGGACATTGTCATCTATTCAAATTGTGTTTAACCCAACAGTGTAGTATGAGGACTTGGGAGAAGCTAATTTTGTTTTAGATATTCGAATCCAAAAGAATTGAAAAACCAAAATGATAGAACTATCTTAGGCTACATAGATAGAAAAGATACTAGAGCATTATGCACTGACTGATTCGAAAAAGGGAAAACAACCCTCCGTATTAGGATTTTGTAACATCTTGATTTTGGGCCTAGTTGGAACAGTGGTTTCGGGAAAACAAATCTGATGAAGAAAAACAATTATTTTATTATATTTTTATGGTCTACAATTTCATAAAATGATTTCGTGAAAATTTCGTTTGAAAATTTCGACGTTTGGGCACTCAATTTAGTCAAAAGGACTAAATTGTAAAAAGTGCAAAAGTTGAGTTCTACATGTTAGAGGTGTCCAATTGTTATGAAATTTTAAATTGGAGGTCCTTATATGGAATTAGGCCATTGGTTAAGTTGGTAGACAAAAATGGACATGGTTAGGCATGTTTCCAAAGTTTTTCATTAAGGGCATTTTGGTCATTTAGTTATTAAAATGAATTAAAACAAAATTAAAAGCCAATTTTTGTCCATCTTCAACCCCATGGCCGAATTTTACAAGGGGAAACCATGGATAGGGTTTTTCAAGCTTCCAAGCTCGATTGTAAGTCTGTTCTAGCCCCGTTTTTAATGTTCTTTACGTTTTTGGAGTCTCGGTAACTTGATTTAGCTTATTCTAGTAATAATTTAACCTAGGGTTCATATTTGGTAAAATACCCATAGGTGAAATGTGTTTATTTTGATATTTTATGGTAGAATATGAAGCTTGAAATTATGTTAAACAACTTTTGCTAAGTGATTTTAAGTGAAAACGAGTAAAACGACATAATTAGTAAAAATACCTAATGTTCATAAGTAAGTGTTAGAGTGGGAATTTGATGTTGCCATAGAAGGAAAAAATGTTCAGCATGTCATAAAACATAAGAATAAGAGATGAATTTAATTTCTGAGCTTTGGGACAAAAGTGTAAATATGCAAAAGTTTAGGGGCAAAAATATAATTTTTTCAAAGTTCGAGTTAAGGACTGTTTTGATGAATGTGAGTATTAAATAATCTTAATTTTCTATTATAGATCAAGAAGAGCAAAATTCAGAGTTAGACCGGTTAAAGAAAAAGGTTGAGGACTAAAGTGCTAGATTTGATCATATTTTGTACCGAGGTAAGTTTACGGTAAATAAATGCAATATTTTGATAATTATATTTAATACAGTTATTTTTCAGCAATTATGTATTTATTTCATGAAAATATCTAATGTTAACTCAAGTATGAGATGACAGAGAATCAGTGTTAAAAGTCCCCGTTGAAACATGAGGAATGTATTGGATACAATTGTCATGACATTTGGGTAAAGAGATCCCATGTAAGACCATGTCTGGGACATGGCATTGGCATCATTGAGATTCTGAGAGGTCCCATGTAAGACCATGTCTGGGACATGGCATTGGCACCAAGATGAGAGGTCCCCCGTAAGACCATGTCTGGGACATGACATGGGCACCTATATGAGAACTCTCATGTAATATCATATCTGGGATATGGCATTGGCAGTACAAGAAACATCCCATGTAAGACTATGTCCGGGACATAGCTTTGGCATGTTATATTCAAACAAGAGACCGAGTATCCTTAGTATTCCAAGTGATTCAACGGGCTAATAAATAGACGATGTTACATGAAAGTTCAGGTAAAAGCCTAATAGACAAGTTCAGGTGAGTTAATAAGATTAAGAGTATCTCAGTTATCAGTTGAGAAAAGAAATTTCAGCAATGAAGGAGTAAGTTAAGCAAGCAAGAAAGTAAACAAGTAAGAGAGTAAGTAAAGAAGAAAGTAAAGATCTTAATGCTTAATAAAAATTTACGAATATAATTGTTTATGATAAATGTTGTTATTTATTTACTTGTAAACTTACTAAGTTTTATGCTTATTTATTTTATTTCTTTTTCTTGCATATAGTATTATCAAGCATAGTCGGGATCTTGAAGACGTTGGAGAGTGTTCACACTATCAACCACCACAACTCGGTATTTTAAGATGATAAATGTTTTGAGCTATGGCATGTATAGGGACTTGGTCATTTCGATTGTATATTCTTAAGATATGACAAAAAGATGATATGTAAATATTTGATGATGAATAGTTATTAACATTGCTAAGTATGGAGGTGTTTTTTTGTTATAAATGTCTAGGTGATAAATTATGCATAGAAATCATGGAAAAGTAAAAATTGGTAGTGAATCAGTTTTGAGACAATAGTAGTGACGTGATTTTGAAAAATCAGCAAGGATAGTAGAAAATGAATTAGAGCGTGTATGAGATATAGAATTAAATCTTATTGAGTCTATTTCATAGAAAATAATGGTGTAGACAAAGGAATTATGTATTCTGAGATATTTGTATTTTAGTTAGACAAGGTCAAAGTGGTTTTCAGAATCCCCTGTTCTAAATTTGAAAAATCATTAAAAATTGTACAAAAATATTTATAAATTTTAATTTATATGTATAGATTCCTTATTGAGTCTATTTTCTGTAAAAACAAGTGAGAACACCATATGAAGTCTGTAAAATGAGATAATTGAATTTTAGTGATGAGAGATTAGGACAGTCGATCAGTGAAATAGGGGATAATTTAACTAATAAAATGTACTAATTGGATCAATAAAAAATTCCAAAAAATTTATGGTAAAAGGATATATGAGTCTAGTTTTAGGGAAAATTTACGGATCTAAATTTTGAGTTTTTTAGCTCGATTTATAATTGATTTAGTTACTGCTATGCAGGTGGACAGCCTTATTATGAACAGTGAAATAACTTTTAAAAGTAAATATTTATGCCCCAAACTTTTAAGTTAAGTCAAGTAATGCCTCATGCTCGACTCTAGCAACGGTCTCGGGTAAGGGGTGTTACAGATTTTATCTCTTTTTAGTGGACTGTCTTAAGACAATGGAAGAAAGAGAGAACATGAGAAAGGTTCCTTATGCTTTGGTAGTAGGAAGTCTCATGTAAGCTACGCTATGCGCACGCCCAGATATCTGTTTTGTAGTGAGGTTGGTAAGTCGATATCAAGTGAATCCAGGTCCAAAACACTAGCTAGTATTTAAGCATATACTCAAGTATTTATGGAGAATGAGGGATTATATGCTTCTATATTCTGAGGGAGATATCACTCTTATCGAATATATTGATTCTAACTTCCAAACGTGTCGAGATTCGAGGAAATCGACATTGGGTTGTGTTTTTTCATAGATGGCGAGTCCATAGCGTAAACAAGTTTCAACCAGGGTTGCACTACTAACTTCACTATAGAGAGCCAAATATGGGGTATGGAAATTCAATGGAACTATAATAGTGTGTATATAGCTAAACCTAAAAGAAACCACATAAGGATATAACACATTAAGGGAGATGTTAGTGTTTGACGAAATAGTGGATGTAGTCAAAGAACGCATCTGAGGAAATACCTTGGGGTTTGTTTTACCAAGACTCTACTAGGTTAAAAGT
Source organism: Gossypium hirsutum (assembly GCF_007990345.1). Classification (NCBI taxonomy): domain Eukaryota; kingdom Viridiplantae; phylum Streptophyta; class Magnoliopsida; order Malvales; family Malvaceae; genus Gossypium; species Gossypium hirsutum. The sequence goes on from NC_053444.1 coordinate 38,448,189, forward strand.
TCTTTGGGAAACATGTGGAGAGGCATAGGAATGCAAAACATAACTCATCTACTTCACTAAGGCAAGTGGGAGACTGTTGGATCTGGTGCCCTAAGTGTATTATTTTCGTATAAGTACACTTGTAATTTTTTCTAATAGATTGGTTAATAAAATTATTAATGAATTACATTATTGTACTTTGCCTATTTTTCTCACATGGTTTTTGCATGCAAAAGAAAATTAAAGCAAATGTTGCTCATTGGTTGTCTAAATGTTTAACTAATACTAAACGGTATTACGTGGTTAGACCGTAATACAAAAAGATAACTTGTATTAGTATATGAACCCAAATATGTCCTTACTCTGATAAAAAAATGAGCAAACCAATTGAAATACTAAAATGTCGTCTATCAAGTCCAATATGGGAGATGCCTTGTCTTGGGCATCGAAGCGGATGACTCCTAGAAGATGGAGACATAAATGTGATTGACTGGACTGTCAATACATCGAACAAGACCCAATTAGAATAGATCCTAAATACATTTATAGATTTATTCAATTGTGACGTTCATAGTGTGACATACCTAAATCTTGAGTGGATGACGGACTATGTATATGAGAATCGTACACTTTGATGTAAGTAAAAGCCTGAGTTCAAATAAATAAAAAATCGAAAGTGAGTGCGTTGGGTGTACGACTTTTGTAGTATGTAGCATCATTCGCAGCAGTGAAATTCATAGCCCAAAACATGGGTAAATGATATCCTCTCATTGGCATCACATGGTCGATGAAAAGTAAAGGTGGTCACGGGTCGTCTGTCTTTGTGATGAATGACTTGATCACTATTTGATAGTGATTTAATTTTCATAAAGGAAGAAGTAACGGTTACCATGAGACAAATAAAACCATTTTGGGAGAATAAATATTATCCCAAAGAGATCAAAGATATCCTATGGGGGTAACACACTTATGACAAGGTTATTGGACGTGCATTGAGTAGTTGCTTTCATAATAGAATGTCGTTGAGGAGAGCTTAATCACGACACTATACTGGAATGAATTCATGACTAAATGACTTTATAATTAATAGGGGAAATGTTATAACTCAATTATAAATCATTTGAGCCTTAACTACATATGTCAAATCTGTCCCTCTGCTAGCTCGATGAAAACAATAATGAATTGCGTGTTTGAATAGAAATGAATAGAAATAATGTTTGAATAGAAATGAAGGGAAAGAATAGAAAAAAGAAATGAGAAACATTCAAGATTGATTATGGTGTTCACCGAAATGGAGAAATGGAATCATTTGGAACTGAATGTAGGTTTCTAAAAATGGATATGGAAATGAAAATAAAAATGTAAATGGAAACTTGCAATCCTATATATGATTACTTAAAAATGATGAAAGAATGAGTTTATATTTTTGGACTATTTTGATGCACGAAAATAAAAATAAACCATTCGTCATAGTGAACCCGTAATTGAACCCGATGTGAGAGAGGCCCAAAATCCCTCATATAGCATGAAGGCGGTGGCAACCCTAGAAGAAATACAATGGTGAGTCGTTCACCCCTCTTCTGCTCTAAGTAGGATGTTGTTTCTCTATTTAAAATAAACCTCTACAACTCTACAAGGTACCTTCTCTTCTTATAGATAAATGGCACCATTAAAGCTATTCTCAACTTTAATATATTTTTCGAAAATAAAAAGTTTACCGATTTCTATTAAAGAAGAGAAAATTTTCGTTTTCACCCCAAAAAGAAGTTTTTCTAGTTTTGTGTGTTGGTTCAATTAGTTCGAGCCCACACTCTAAGTAGTTTATGGTATGAGAATAGCGGAGAAGATTTTTTGGTTGAAAGCCAAAAAACATCAAGGATTCGCTTATAAAAAAACTTAGGTGCATATTTGGTTAAGGTTTATTGCTATAAATATAAAAACTCGGACAGGTTTTCAAAATTTTAATTTTCCATTAGTTGTGCAAGAAAATCATTTTCAAACCGGATTGTTTCTTACATCTCCAACACTAGAAGTACGAGTATTAAGGTCCTTCTCTTTCACCTCCTCTCCACTAGCAGGCCTAATCAACTTCTTAATGACTACTCCGGATCTAAGAGTAATGGCCTTTCCATGCTCTTCCCTTCCCCTTTTGGGTTAGGCTCGATGTTGCTAGGAATGCTAGAAGTTGAATTACTTTGCGACACTTGAAGGATTTGGTCTAATTGACCTTGCATTTGGCGCATATTCGTATTCACCGAATGCATTCCTTCATCGAGCTTACTAACTCGGATAGGCATCGGAGGGGTCACTATTGTAGATGGGTTTCCTCTCGAGCTCTTAAGGTGGCCGATAAGGTTGTCGGGGTTGTTTTGGAGCGTTGGGTCTAGCTGGATTGAAGTTGGGTACTCCTTGGTTGGAAGGTCCCCCTTGGTTCGCTCCCCACCTAAGGTTGGGGTGATCTCGTCACCCTAAACTATAGGTGTTAAAGTACAGGTTGTATCCCCTATTTTCTAAGTAGTTTACTCTTGCATTATTTATTTCATTATGGCTTTCCCAATTCACGCCTTCACCATCATGTCCTACATTTGGATTGGTTAAAAGGGGGTTGGTTTGGGGTTTGTGAACGTGTTGAGCTTATCTCGAGGAGGTTAAGCCTCTCGAGGATCTGTTGGAACTTATCCTCATTTTTGTTCGCATTGACAGTCAGTTTCTTAGCTTAGTATATGAACCACTCATCCGATCACATGTAAGAATTCATTTTCATATCCTCAATTAATTGACAACCTTCAGCATAAGTCTTCGACATGAACACCCTCGCAGACGCTCCGTCAAGACTAGATCGCAAATTCCCATCTAGCCTATTAAAAAAATTTTGTAACTACAACCAATCTTGTAGACCATGGTAGGGACATTTATGTAGCATTAATTTGAAACACTCCTACACTTCACAAATTGACTCTCCCTCGAGAAAAAGGTAGCTTGTAATTGATGGAATGTCGGCACCCCTACGGCGTAGCGGAAAAATAAAACATCCAGCGATCCTAACCATGGATCCATGTGTGAAGAATGAATCGGGGTGAAATAAAGGTTTTAAAATTATCGAATCTTTATTCAGAGTAGACAGCGACGCCTCGACAACGAGTAATCTGATCTACTATCGAACCAAGCCACAATCTATCGTGACTCCGACCTGTACGTAATCCACCCAGTTGACAATGAACGGAAGGAATCCCCAAAATTGTTTTGGAAAAGACTTTGCTTTGACGTCTGCTAGACCCACCAAGCAAAGAAAAAACGGGATTTTATATCTATTTTTAGGGTTTCTAGAAATTAAATAAATATAACAATATTTTTAAACCGAAAATTATAATTACATTAATTATAATAATGATTTAGGTAAACTACATATTTATTTGAATTTATATACGAACCAAATTCTTGTTCTCATTATGCGTACAACAACCTTGTACAGATAATGTAATTGATATTTGATTACCCAATTAAATTAATTCAAGCAACAACCAAATAGAATACCAACTATGTTTTATTCCGTTCATTTCAACTATAGGGTGTGACCCTGTAGGTTCTTGTAACGTTAGCAGTAATATTAGAACGATTCCAATGTTACAAACAATGAGTGGCACCTAGCAATGTATCACTGCTACCTAAGTCACAAGAAATTATGATTCGACATAACCTTTTTATAATTAACCTTTCATGCAATAATCCTTAAGTCCTTTATCTCTCGATTGGACACAAGTCATGGGATAGTCACACTTGCATAGTCCATTCCACGTTCCTTCATATTTTAAGTAGACTATGATATACAAATAAGTATGACATCTCATATCAGCTTATTTGAGCATGGCCATGCATTTCTAGTCTCACTCAATCAAGTGGCCTAAGATATTACTCCCATTATGTAGGAGGGACTTATCTTATATCGATCAACCATATCCCTCTACACAGATCGTGGTATATCCAACATCAGCCTTTATGGAACAACCAGTTACGGTGTACATTTGACTGTATCAAAATATATAACTCACGATGTTGGGATTATAATGACCTCAAGTCTGAGGATCATATACATATTAATCACTATGATTAATGTTGTGACAATTACATAATAATCCAAGAAACATATTCATAACGGATCAGTCCAATATGTTGCTCTCTAACAGACATATTCATGCATCAATTTTGACATTCCATATCAATGACAACTCTTTATCATCAATCAACTACATGTTAGTCTTAATGCATTATTGTTTCCTAGCCAACAATAATACTTGACTAAGGACCTTTTATGAATAATCATATTATTCTCAGGACATTATTATAAAACAGTTTATTTATACACACAGAAAAGATACTGAAATAATAATGGTAACGCCTTATATTAATAAACATGATAAATCAAGTATGTTATTATAACCATCTCATGATTGATCTTTGGGCATACTCTAACAATCTTCCACTAGCACTAAGACCAATCACTTATATATCTAATACCAAGCGAGTTAGTGTGACGATCGTGCTTCTGCTGTGTCAGAGGCTTGGTCAGGGGATCAGCAATGTTATCATCTGTAGGTACTTTACATATCTCCACATCCCCTCGATCGATAATCTCTCAAATAAGATGGTAGCGCCTAAGTATATGTTTGAATCGCTGGTGAGATCTAGGTTCTTTAGCTTGTGCAATGGCTCCATTGTTAGCACATTGGAGTTCTATAGCATCTGATATGCTAGGCACAACCTCTAGTTCAATGATGAACTTCTTGATCCAAACCGCTTCCTTTGCTGCCTCACTGGCTGTAATATACTCGGCCTCTGTTGTAGAATCAGCTCACAGCACCACCATTAAGGCAAAACACAAAACCTGATTGTGATCGAGAATCGTCCTTGTCGGTTTGGAAACTGGCATCAGTGTAACCTTTTACACTTAACTCTTCCTCACCTCTATATATTAGGAATGTATCCTTAGTTCTTCTTAAGTACTTAAGGACATTCTTGACTGTGGTCCAGTGACCTTCACCGAGATCTACTTGGTACCTGCTCGTCATACTAAAGGCATATGAGACATTTGGACGGGTACATAACATGGCATACATGATAGATCTAATAGCGGAAGCATATGGAATTTTACTCATGCGTTCTCTCTATTGTGGAGTTAAAGGACACATTTCCTTCAAGAGTGAAATATCATTTCTCATAGGTAGGAATCCTCTCTTAGATTCTTCCATACTGAACCTTTTCAGTACTTTATCTATGTATATACTATGGCTTAGACCTAATAGTCATCTTGATCTATCTCTATAGATCTTCACTCCTAAGATGTAAGTGGCTTCGCCCAAGTTCTTCATACAAAAACAACTTCCTAACCAAGTCTTAATAGACTGCAAGGTAGGTATGTCATTTCCTATGATAAGTATGTCATCCACATACAGTACCAAGAATGTTATAGTGCTCCCACTAACTTTCTTGTAAACACATGGCTCATCTTCATTTTTGATAAAACCAAACTCTTTGATTGCATCTTTAAAACGAAGATTCCAACTTCGAGAAGCTTGCTTTAATCCATAAATGGATCTTTGTAGCTTACATAACTTTCTAGCATTCTTTGGATTGACAAAACCTTCAGGTTGTGTCATGTACACATCCTCTTCAAGTTTCCCGTTAAGGAAAGCTGTTTTGACGTCCATCTGCCAGATTTCATAGTCATGAAATGCAGCTACAGCGAGCAAGATCCTGATGGATTTAAACATAGCTACAGGAGAAAAGGTTTCATCATATTCAACACCATAAACTTGGTGAAAACCTTTAGCGACTAATCGCCCCTTTTATGTTTGTACATTCATATCTATGTCGGTTTTCTTTTTGAAAACCCACTTGTACCTTATGGGTTTAACCCCTTCGGGTGGGTCAACCAAAGTCCATACTTGGTTTTCATATATGGAATCCATCTCAGATGTTATGGCCTCAAGCCATTTCTCAGAGTCTGGGCTCTTCACTCCTTTTTGATAAGTCCTAGGCTCATCTTGATCTATAAGAAGAACGTCTCCATGCGTTGTAATGAGAAATCCATCTCTTAGATGCTTGGTGTTCTCTTCAAGATCTACGCAGTGGTTGTGTTTCTACAGTAGTTACTTGTTCCTCAATTTCTTATGGAATTTAGTATTGTTCTATCTATGGTTCAGTGGTATTTTGTGATTCTCAAATTTTTTCAAGTTCAATCTTTTTCCTACTTCCAGAAACAAATTCTCTCTCTAGAAAGGCACCAGTCTGAGCAACAAGTATTTTGTTCTCAGTGGGATTAAAGAAATAATATCCTTTGGTTTCTTTCGGATACCCCACAAAAACACACTTTTTAGATTTGGGTTCAAGCTTAGTAGACGTTTGACATTTAACATAAGCTTCACAACCCCAAATTTTCATAAAAGACATACTAGGACGTTTCCCAGTCCACATCTCATATGGCGTCTTTTGAACCGATTTAGATGGAACACGATTTAGTGTGAAAGCAGCTGTCTCAAGTGCATGTCCCTAAAAAGAAGTCGACAGATCAACATGACTCATCATGGATCGAACCATGTCTAACAAAGTTCAATTTCTTCTCTCAGAAACTCCATTCCATTAAGGAGTACCATGAGGAGTAAGTTGTGAGACAATCCCACATTCCTTTAAAAGATCATCAAACTCTAAGCTCAAATAATTTCCACCTCGATCAGATTGAAGTGTCTTGATAGTTTTGCCTAGTTGATTTTGTACGTCATTTTTGAATTCCTTGATCTTTTCAAGGGACTCAGACTTATGGTGCATGAGATAGACATACCCATATCTACTGAAATCATCAGTGAAAGTAATGAAGTAGTGAAATCCACCTCTACCCTGTGTATTTATTGGCCCACATACATCAGAATGTATTAGGCCTAATAAATCACTAGCTCATTCACTTTTACCAGTAAAAAGAGATCTAGTCATTTTTCCCAATAAGCATGATTCACATACTTCAAATTGTTCAAAAACAAGTGAATCCAAGAGACCATTTTTATGGAGCTTGGATATGCGTTCCTAACTTATGTGGCCCAAATGACAATGCCATAGATAAGTTTGATTTGAGTCATTTATTTTCGATCTTTTAGTATTTATGTTGTAAATGGGATTCATTTGATCTAAAATATAGAGGCCATTAATCAATTGTGCCGAACCATAGAAAACATTATTAAGATAAAAGGAACAACAATTATTCTTAATAATTATCTTAAAACCAATTTTGTCTAAACAAGAAATTGAAATAATGTTTTTAGTCAAACTGGGCACATAATAACAATCCTCTAAACATAAACCAAGTCCACTAGGCAAAGATAAATTATATGTTCCCATAGCTAATGCAGCAACTTTTGCTCCATTTCCAACTCGCAGGTCTACATCTCCTCTAGCCAAAGTCCTACTCCTTTGTAGTCCCTGTACAGAAGTACAAATGTGAGAACCACAACCAGTATCTAATACCCATGAAGTAGTAGTTGATAAATTAATATCAGTAACATAAATACCTGAAGCAGATGTTCCGCTTATTTTGGCCTTCTTGACTTCCTCAAGATAGATAGGGCAGTTATGCTTCCAATGTCCAATGTCCAATGTCCACCTTTAGGTTACAATGCAGCCTTTACTTTTCAAGGCTTGGGCCTACCTTTTCCCTTGGGCTTTGTTTGAACTTTGGCCTTTCCCTTGCCCTTGTTATTACGGACCATCAGTATGGGCTTGGGTCCAACCTTTTTCATGTTGCCTTCAGTAGTTCGTAACATACTGAGCAACTATGGCAGAGTCTTGTCAATTTCATTCATATTGAAATTGAGGACAAACTAGCTTTAGCTATCCGGCAACGATTGCAGAATAACATCAGTGGCCAACTCTTGGCTCAATTGGAACCCAAGCTTAGACAGGCTTTCAATATAGCCAATCATCTTAAGGACATGAGGTCCTACTGGACTTCCTTCAGCCAGCTTATACTGGAATAGGGCCTTAAAGATATCGAACCTCTCTTGCCGTGCTTACCCCTGATAAAGTTCTTTCAGGTGCTCAATCATTTCATAAGCAACCATGTCCTCATGTTGCTTCTGAAGCTTAGGATTCATAGTGGCAAGCATAAGACATCTAACGTCTACCATGTCATCGAGATGCTTCTTGTAAGCATCTCTATCAGCCCTTGAGGCATTAGCGGGTGGTTCATTAGGAAGCGATTGTTCAATGACATATAATTTTCGTTCTTGTTTGAGGATAATCTTCAAGTTACGGAACCAGTCAAGAAAATTCAAACCATTCAATTTGTCCTTCTTAAGGACCGATCGCAATGAGAGTGTATTAGTGTTTGCAACCATAATATATCTACAACAATAAAATATGCGTGTAAAAATTTACCAAGTTTATATCAATCATTAAAAGGACTTTATTAAATGATGTTCCCACTATTTTATTACAAAATTAATAACCCTCATATATTAGTTTCGGAAAGACTTTGTCGAAAAGTATTTCAAGTGGGTTAAGGATCCATATTTCACCTCCTCTTAAGTCAGCTTTGGCTTTACTCTCGAGATTATGGTTATCTAGGTAAGCAATACTTGCTAATTACATCATATATAACTCCTAAAGTTTGGTGAACAACTCTTGTTCTAATCATCTTATGATTTATCCAAATTACTTGCCTCTAGGTTTCTAATCCTATTAGAATAACCTAGTTAAGTCATTAACCAATTTTAATCAGTAAATATCACTTGTTTATTCTTCGCGTTTAACCAAGATAAATACTAGTACTTCCCTTTAGCAGAACCTACACAATATTGATCGAGGCCTTAACGAGGGAAAAATTAGAAGGCTATATTGACTTAATATTTTAATAGAGGGATTTTGTTAAGGTTGTTCCATCTCACCAATTATGGTTTACTTTGGTCCATTTAGCTATTTAATTGATCTCATCAATTAATGTGGTTCATTATTATCAAATTTTAGCATATTTAAAATTTGGCATGCTTTAGACATCCATAGCATCTCATACATGAATAGATAAAACAATAAATAAATGCAATAGTTATATCCCATAAACTAAGATGGTGCAACCCAAGCCAATGAGAGAACCAAAAGGAGACCTAAAGGTGTAAGTCATTTCACAAGCTATCGGTCCACACTAGTTGGCCCATCTTCCTTCTCGTCTAGCCCACAGCAACTCTTGCAAATTACAATATGCAGAAACTCGTTTTACATACGAGGGAGTAAGATGAGAAGAAAAGTACAAGAGCATAGTAGTAAGGCACGACATATAAGATGAGAAGAGAAATACAAGAGCATAGTAGTAGGCACGACATGTAGGCCGTATTTATAAAATTACAACCTTTTATCAAATAGGTCATCGGGCTATAACTATGCATTTCAAACACCGTGCATGTCAAAAGTAGCATACATAATTCAACATTTTGTTACGGTGAATTATAACATATCCTTCCAACTTTTATGGCCACCTAGTTTAATTTATTATAAAACATACTTTAAGAAGATGGGGTCTGAAGGGTGCGGGGCGGAGTCCCCACGGTACGAACTGCATACCCCATTCAAATGAAACCTCATGATTTGATAACTTTTATCAACAGAATCGTGTTTTTGGGATTTTAATCCTTGAGGTTTCATGCCAGAACAACCCTTGTTCCACTAACCAGTTAACTCTTACTGGAAACTGTAAGCACCACCATCGCACCATTATAGATCTGTTAACACTTAACAGTAATAACATAAAATCGAATAAGTCATAACACCATGATTAACATTTAATCCATTGTCAAAAGGAACGGTTATCTGGTTATTCTTAAACGATTTAAACAGTCGGAAATGTAATAAAATTAAAGCATGCATCTCACACAATTGCATCACCCAAGTATTTAAACTCGAGTCCGTATCACACAAGTGGCTCTGATACCACTGTTGGAACACCGGCACCCCTACGGAGCAGTGGAAAAATAAAAATATGGCGATCCTAACCATAGATCCATGTGTCAGGAACAAATCCGGGTGAAAAAAGGTTTCGAAATTACCGAATCTTTATTTTGAGTAGATAGTGACGCCTCGGCAACGAGTAATCTGATCTACTATCGAACCAAGCCGCAATCTATCATGACTCCGGCCTCTACGTAATCCACCTAGTTGACAATGAACGGAAGGAATCCCCAAAATTGTTTTGGAAAAGACTTTACTTTGACAACTACTAGACCCACCAAGCAAAGAAAAAACAGGATTTTATATCTATTTTTAGGATTTTTAAAAATTAAATAAATATAACAATATTTTTAAACCGAAAATTATAATTACATTAATTATAATAATGATTTTGGTAAACTATATATTTATTTGAATTTCTATATGAACCAAATTTATATTCTCATTATGCGTACAACAACCTTGTACATATATTGTATTCGATATTTGATTAACTAATTAAATTAATTCTATAATTAAATTAATTCAAGCGACAACCAAACACAATACCAACTATGTTTTATTCCGTTCATTTCAACTATAGGGTGTGACCCTGTAGGTTATTGTAACGTTAGCAGTAATACTAGAATGATTCTAATGTTACAAACAATGAGTGGCACCTAGCAATGCATCATTGCTACCTAAGTCACAAGAAATCATGATTCGACATAACCTTTTTATGATTAACCTTTCATGCAATAATCCTTAAGTCCTTTATCTCTGGATTGGACACAAGTCATGAAATAGTCACACTTGCATAGTTCATTCCATGTTCCCTGATATCTTAAGTAGACTATGTTATACAAATAAGTATGACATCTCATATCAGCTTATTTGAGCATGGTCATGCATTTCTAGTCTCACTCAATCAAGTGGCCTAAAATATTACTCCCATTATGTAGGAGGGACTTATCTTATATCGATCAACCATATCTCTCTACACAGATCGTGGTGTATCCAACATCAGCCTTTATAGAACAACCAGTTACGGTGTACGTTTGACTGTATCAAAATATACAATTCACGATGTTAGGATTATAATGATCTCAAGTCTGAGGATCATATACATATTAATCACTATGAGTAATGTTGTGACAATTATATAATAATCCAAGAAACATACTCATAACGGGTCAGTCCAATATGTTGTTCTCTAACACACATATTCATGCATCGATTTTGACATTCCATATTAATGACAACTCTTTATCATCAATCAACTACATGTTATCCTTAATGCATTATTGTTGTCCTAGCCAACAATAATACTTGACTAAGGACCTTTTGAGAATAATCATATTATTCTCAGGACATTATTATAAAATAGTTTATTTATACATATAGAAAAGAAATTGAAATAATAATGGTAACGCCTTATATTAATAAATATGATAAATCAAGTATGTTATTACAACCATCTCATGATTGATCTTTGGGCATACTCTAATAGTAATGTCCATCTACAACTTCATTGTCTTGCTTGGAAGTAAATACTTGGCTAGGAATGCCAACTCGTCTCACGTATTGATCAAGTCAACCGACTGTGAATCTAACCACATAAAAGCATCATCAGTTAATGATAAAAAGAATAATTGAAGACGTATGGTGTCATCGATTACCCCGTTATATTTAAAAGTGTTGCAAAGGATTAAGAAGCCCTTGAGATGCTGGTTAGGATCACCGTTCATCGATCCCTAAAATTGGAGATTCCCTTGATTATCTGGATCATCGTCGATTTTATTTCAAAATTGTTAACATTAGTTGTGGGATGGTTAATACTCCCTCAGACTACCTTTAAATTAGGCATGGCATAGTCGCGCAATGTGTGTTGCTCCATAGGTACTTGATGTAGTGGTGGTGGTGGTGGACGTTCTTCTACTCTCAGATCGTCAATTAGTTGGTCTATTTGTGAAGGATGGGCTCCTTTAAAAATTTTGGGCATGTGTTAAGATTCTTTATTGTTCCAGTTCGAATGGTACGACCTTGTTACCGGTTTGAGTCATACACTACTTCCTGGAAACACAAAGAATTAAAATAAATCAACACAAATTTTCTAAAACAAAATAAGAAACAAAGACAAAAGAAAAGAAGTTTCATACCTATAAACCTAAGTTTTGTCAATTATATCCCTAGATAGTTTGCAATAAAACTAAAGTTCACTTAATCAAACATCACCTCATCGACAATGGCATCAATAACTTGACCATCTATCACTTGTGTGCGTAAAACAAATAATTTTATAAAATAATTTTAAAGGTACGGTTTTAACTACAAGCAGACAGTGTCAGTTGTAATATTTATAGTGTTCGATGGAACACCAGAGTATTCCAAGCGATCGAACCCAAAGAAGTAGGTGATTATGTAATTCTTACATGATAAACATGGGATTAAAAGAGTCTAGCTAACTATTCACTAGTTCTTATATTACAATAGGTCATTCACAAGTTTAATTATGCTAATTAATTACCTAAAAAGAATGAAGGACTAAAGTATAAACGAAACAAATATGAAAATAGAAAATTTAAACACATACAATAACAGGCAGTGGTTGCTTGATTTCCATGAGATTGGTTAACCTTTGATTTAGGGATCTAAATCGCTATTACTCCTAAATTGGTTCAATTTCACCTCTCGACCTCAACTTTACCAATTTCAACAAATTAGTTAGATTTATCTTTCAACCTCACTAAACTAAACCGGGACTATCAAATTGATACCCGATAATATCTCCTCTCGGTCTCAGTTATCTTAATTTTCCCTTAGGTTCGTCAATCCTAAGTTTTGAAGTCTATTAGATTTAGTTCAACTTTTATGATTTAGTCCTTGAACCAAAAAGTCAATTACCTATCACTTCCATCAACCAACCACTTAGTATTTAGCTACTCATGCTCTTGTTGGAAAAAATACAATTTGAAAATGATTTTCTTGCACAATGAAAAATTAAAATTTTTAAAATCGACCCGATTTGTGATAATTATAGCAATAAACTCTATCCTAGTTCATACTTATGTTTTTGGCTTAGTGACGTACGTTGTTCTCGACTTTTAACCAAATGATCTTCTCTGTTATTTTCGTACCACGAACTGCTTCGAGTATGGGCTAGAACCAATTGAATTGAAACATAGAACTAGAAAAGGTTTTCTCTCTTTTATTTGTGGTGAAAACAACAATTCTCTCTTCTTTAATAGAAACTGGTAGAAGTTTTATTCTGGAAAAACATATATAATAGTTGAGAATAAATTCTCTCTATTTTTCGACATAGTAACAATCTCTCAAAGTTGTGTAAATAGTTCTACCTGTGCCATCTATTTATAGGGAGAGAAGGTAAAACCCTTATTGAATTGTAGAGGTATATTTCAAATAGAAAAAAAACTTCCTAACCCAACTAGGAGAGGGAGAGGGAATAATAGGGTGTGTTTCCCCTCATATGTATTATGATGGAGGATTCAAGCCTCTCATTGTATTGGACCTAATTATATGTGTTGTCTAGACTTTTAACCCAACACTTTATAATTTAATTCAACCTAATAAATATTTTTCTATTTTCCAAAATAAACATTAATTTTTCTAATTAAATAATTTTCTCAGCCAAATTTTACCTTCGACAAAATTATGACTATTTTACCATTGGTAAAGTTTTCAAGAAAATATGTTCAATATTCCACAACTCAACTTGTTCACTATGACTGAATGATTTGAAACAACAAATAAAGTCATAAACCAAAGTCTCACCTATTTGATTTTATTGTGTTATGCTTTGGTAGGGAAATTGGTTTGCATATGGTGCTTTATGTATTAAATAATTAAGGTAAGTAAGTTGTTTATATTGTGTGGGCTTACTAAGTATGCATAGTACTTACCCGTTGTTACCACTTCTCTGTAGATTTTGGACATCTGGAACGTGCCGATTAGATCAGCGAGAAGCTCACACCCTTCATCTCCTGATTCGGTAGACTTTTGTTGTTTCGAGCTTGGTTATATGTGGCATGTATATAGGATTGTCAATTACTTGTAATATAAAGTATGTGTTTGTGTTTTGCATTGTTGAGATTTGGATATATAAATATGTGCATATGGTAACTTAAGTAAATGTTGGATGGTTATTTGCAAAGGCTAATGGCAAAGCTTAGACACATGTATGTGACCTAGCTTGTGGTATAAAATGGTTAAGAGTTATGATATGAATTGTGGACTTATATTTCATGGTTGTGTTGGTGCCAAATGTGGCATACTGGTTGTATGTTTAGAGAAGTGTTTTAAGCTATGTTTTGCTATGGAATGAATAAGTTTTGAACAGGTTTATGTTGGTTGATAGTGCATTTTAGGTCATTTTAGGAATTGGATTGTAACATGCACCAAATGAGTTATTTTTTGCTTTACACGGGCTAACATATGATCGTGTGTCACACACAGGCAGGTGACATGACTGTATGCTCATTTAGATTATGGAGTATATATATACACGATTACAGTTTGTAACACGGGCTAGCCATATGCCCATGTTTGTTTCGTAATTGAATCTCTTATTTTTGCCCACGACATTAGTGAGTTACACGGTTTAAGTACACAATCCTGTGACTCATAGCTACACAGTCTCAGCTTGCCACACAACCATGTGACCCCTATTTGCAAAAATTTCTATTCTTTTTGCTAAGTTTTCAATTAAGTCCTTATTTTTTTGGGGTTGGTTTAAAAGCTTTTGTAAGTTCATTTGGGACTCATATTTGTTTATAAATCATATCATGCTTGGGTTATGAGATGATTTATTGTTTAGTTGAATGTCTAAATAAATCATATATGTTTAACGCTGGCTATTATAGCATCCTATACCTCAGGTCCGACGATCGAACAGGGTTAGAGGTGTTACAACATTCATTGCTTATTGCTTTGGCCCCGAATCAAACATCCCATTACTCAAAGAAACCTTGTAAATTGTGAACTCTCCTTTAAGCTCTACGATCTCTTTTTTCAAGGCTAACACCATGGACTCGAGAGCATCATCCCTTCTTGCCAGCTTTTCCCTAATGGAATTCAGAGGAATCAACACACAGTCCTTGAGATGCTCTTTCATTGAGTCCAACTCATTGGTGTATCCCTTGACTACCTCGAGTGTCTCCCTTATGTGTAACACCCTATACTCGGCCTGGTCGCTAAGCCCAAATATAAAGATGTCACACCACCGTCTCATATCATACTCATAGTAAATTCTCACATTATTAAAAAATCATCCTCTTTATTAGTGATATTATAAATTTTTAGTCAAACATATATCAATCATCATTAGAACATGCCAAACATACTTTTAGTAAACTTATAATAATAATTAAACATGCATTAGGACCATTTAGCAAAATTTCTAAGACAACCACGTATGTATTAATACTAGGATAAGGGTATTAATATTTTCCTGGTATGGGTCGATACCATATAGAAAATTGGTACCAAATCAGCATCCTGTTTCTCGTCTAAATCGAAGTCTCAAAAAATATCGGTACCTTTGCAAAAGTATCGATAAAATTACCTTAAGTATCGATACTCTAGATAAGGTATCGATACCAAATTATGTTACTGTGTCCCTACACATTTCAAATCACAAAGGTGTCGTTTTTACAACACGAATATCGATACCTTTACTCCAAACCAAAAAAGTACAACATACTTGAGCATTTAAATCATTCCAACATATACCAATCCATCATGCTAACATATTATCATCAAATAAACATCAAAACAATCGAATACTAGTCTCAAACATCGAAAGTAAGTCCGAGCTATAATCAGCATAATATGAAACGAATATCATAAACTTAAGAGCATATAGTCTACGGAAGCATCCAAAACATCATGCAAAATATTAGTAAAATTCTACCACATTGCCTAATTCCCAAAACATAAACAATTAACAATAACACCTATGAAATAACAGAAAAAGACTTGCTTAGATCACCTCTCGAAACATACCGCTCAAACCGACAGTTAACTACTCTACAATGGTTTAAAATGAGTGGGTGAGCTTAACAAGCTCAGTGAATGCCTAGAATAACTACCATGCAAACAATTCATCAAGCATTAATGAAACAACCATATAGCATAACCTCAGCAGTTCCAACTCTAATGTCATATTATTCTTATTCGTGTATTATTTACTAGTTCATTTACATGGTAATCATATTTAGTTTTAAGCAAGTATCACATTACACATATAATCACATAACATTTAAGCATATATCACAATACTCATATAATCACATAAAGTTCAAGCATATATCACAGTACTTATATAATCACATATCATTCAGGCATATATCATAATACTTAAAAACATGTTTATAATAAATTGCATAATGGTCACATGTCATATAAACACATATCACAATACACACATTTTCATAATCTAAGATAATTTTGCACTTGAGCCATGAAACATAAAATTGAGCTCTACCATCACTCATCGGATACAAGGATCTCCAATACACCATATAAATTCATAGAGTCAAACATGCCTGAAAAGTGAAGCATAAAGTTAACACTTTCTTTATTTCTCCTCACTTGTCCCGTTGAATGGAGCTTAGCTCACATTTCCTTATCCCTCCAACATGTCCCAGGGCCTCAACGCCCAAAATCATATACATATAGGTGAGCACTCGCAATCCTATGGCATGCCAATTATATCCAACGATTTCAAGATCACAAGGCCAAAATATTCAAAATAAAACACATATCACTTGCCAATTTTCCATGCACTATCATTGCATATTTGTATCGAAATCAAACACATATCACTTACCAAGTTTCCATGCACTATCATTGCATATTTGTATCTTTATCAAAACACTGTCACTAACATTTCACATATACATATCATTACACATTTGCACTTTCACAACAATTATCATAACCACATATCACATGTTATAACATCTTATCTCAATTCATATATTAACAAACACATAAGCACATAGTTCACAAGATAACATAGGTATGAGAAAGCTTACACTTGGAATTTAGAGTAAGGGTTTAGGCCATCACTAAATTCCAAAATAACGCATTGAATATGTCCACAAGAACTTATTCCAAACACTCACCAATTATGCTTTTGCTGAAAAGCTGAAAGCTCAAACTAGCTTTTACTTGCCTTTATCTCTACTCGTAGAAGGTCTTATCGAATCTGGAACTTCAACACAACAAATTCACACAACAACACATTCATACATCAACCAAAGACTCGCATCAAGCAATCCAAAAACACAAGCCTAAGTTAGGTTCTTTTTTACTGAAACCTTCGACATAGAGAACTTAAAATTTAAATATCTCGGTCTCTACTTAATCTTTTTGCCTAAAACCAATTTCGTTCATCTTATACTTCACCTGCGACTAATTCACAACCTTTAAACTACACAAAACTACTCAATTCATGATATCAAGTTTTTCGACATGTTTTTGGCTATTTTCTAAAAATTCATTAAAAAGTTAGAATTATTTAACGAAACTTTAAAGTAAGTTTAGAAATCTTCTAATCATGTCAAAACTAATTGAAAAATACTTTGAAACTATGTTTTTATCCAAAATCTCAAAATTCACCATTAACAACCCAATTTTTGACATTTATTTAAAACATGTTATTTAATGGCTAAAAACTTAGTTTTAAAGACTATATAACATTAGAAAATCCTAAGGAATTGAACCGTTACCTTAGTTGACGAAAATCCTAAAGTTTGTGCGAAAACCCAAAAAACTCGAAAGCTTGATAATGGAGAAAACTATGGTGATTTTGAGTGTTTTTCTTAGTATTTAATGGAGGTTTAAGGCTTGGGTGATGATAGAAATAAAAATATTAGAGTTTGAGAATCAAAACTTGAATAAGAAGATATTGGAAAACAAGGGACGGCAACCACAAAGGATGGAGAAGACTAACATGGGTTTTGTGAATATAAAGGGGGAAATAGGGTGAAAATTAAAAATTGATTTAATTGCCTTTTAAAAACTCTAAATTTTTACTCTTTTACAAATCAATCCTATTTTCGAAATTAAAGGTATTTAAAACTCATTTTCAGAAATTGATTTAATTTTCTAAAAACCATAGTAAAAAACTTATTACCAATAATTCATGTCACAAAATTCCGATCACTCTAAGGTTAAAATTTCTAAATTACCCCTAAAAATCCTAGGCCCTATTTTAGGGTGTTACATCATATCCCCCACGGACTTCTCAAGATTGACCACTCGTCCTTCCAAACCTAACAACATGTCCCTCGATCGACTTGTTTTCCTAGCCATCCCACAGGTCTCCATCAGCTCAGTCTAATCGGTAACTTCTTTCGTCATATCGACCGATGCCTTCACAACCTTGGATCGGGTACTAACTATAATGGGGATAGACCTTTCATCTCGTAATTCGTGTAGATTTAAACGATTTCTTCACTTCAAATGTGCCTAAGTCAACCTAACTCTTGTAAAGTAAAAATTATCGGTAGAAATTCTCTTAAGGCATCGGAAATAGAACAGAAGCAACTCAAAGACAAAAGAAAGCTTGAAAGAACCAAATAGTCGCAAAAAAGCAAAGCATACCAAGTGTTTGAGTAAATGCTCTTAATATATTCTTTAACTCAAAGAATATGGTATAATGGATGATTACAAATGAGGGAGAGACCCTCTATTTATAGTTGAGCTCCCCCAAATCCAAAGGTACAACTAGCTTTACATTGACGGACGAGATCGAAACATATCTACAATTAAGGGATTTATATAATCTCCAAGATTATAAAATCAAATCTTATTAGATTACAAATCTTCTATGATTACTTTCCCTATTTACAATGATAGCCTTAAATTTCCCTTAGTGTTTAACTAGGCCACCAAAGCTTCAGGTAGATGGACTTTGTCACTTGTTCTTCGAATCGAGCCAATTCATGTGAGTCAAATGAGCCCCATTTAATAGATTGACCTCCATGGAATGTTCTTTGTGCAATGGTCACTGGCTTTGAACCGCGACCCGTGACACAAGTATATATATGAAACTTGAATTGTTGTTCATATGTATAAATGCAACTTTGATTTTGGTTCAACTATACACATTTGAAGAAATGAATATATACATCTATTGCCATATTGGATTAATATAAATATTTTTGTATGCAATATACCAATGTAAAATGGTGCTAATTTAATAATGTTATAAATTATTTGTGAAAATTGAATCAAATCAAAATTTAGGTATAGCATTGCATATTGGATCAAAATTAATGTATAATTTTAATATTTATTCCTAATAGTAAAGGCTTAATTTCTAGTTTGAGGGAAAATTGAAAAAGACTCTTATATTCTTAGCGATAGACCTGTCCATGGGCCGAGCGGCCCAGCCCGGCCTGACGGCCCGCCCGAAATATGGGCTTGGGTAAAAATTTAGGCCCGTTTCAGGCAAAATTTTTTTGGCCCGGCCCGAAAATATATTAAATATGTTTTTATTTTTTATTTTTAAAATATAATAGTTTTTCATTTACTTTCATTTACTTTCATTTCCTTGACACTGATAGAGACAAAATCCCTAACCCTATCTATTGTGCTGTGCGGCTGTGCCTTCCTCCCCTTTTTTCCCATTTCCAAAATCGACAGAGTCTTCTAGTACCGATCCACCTCCACCATCAAGACCTCCACCGATCCACCTCCGGTCGGTTTGTTTATTCCCGAATCGCCAAGTAGAAGCAAGCATACAAGAACGAGGAGTTTGGTACAGGTACGGGTTTGCTCATCTTCTTCGGTTTCCTCGTTTTCATTCTCTTTATTAAAAACAACTGTTCTTTCAATGAATTTATGCATCAAAATAGCAATAACATAAATACCAAATGTAAAATAAAACGCATTAAAGCATCAAAAACCTTACCTGAAATGCAGACTAAAATCAAGAGTAGATAATGCTAAGTTCCCACTTTCTGCAGATTACCTACTCTTTTACCTCTCAAGATGATTCGCTTAATTTTAGTTACAAAACATACAGGCATGATGTGTTTTGTTTACTTAATTTTTGTTTTATGCATGTATTTAGTGGTTGATACTATGAAAATATTAGAGGGTAGAGTCAGTAGTGATTCATGTCAATGGAGGATATTTAATACAATTCTTCCTTTTTCTTAGAAACAGTTTGAATTAAAAATGGAAATCTAATCTAACATTCTTACTTCATTTCTAATTGCAGTTTTCTTTCAACTTCTTTCTACTGAAGTTACACACACTTCATTTGGGGCATCCTTTTGCTGAATGTTAACCAATGTTGACTATTCTAGAACTATACCACATCGACATATAAGAATGTTAAATTAGATAAAGCAAGTTCTGTGAAATTAATTACAGATTGAATTCACGTTAGAGGTTAGCTTTTTGGCCTCTTGAATTGCGAATTGGGTTTAGTTTATTCCTTTAAATAGGGTAACATATGCAGATAACATGTGCCAATGCTCTGCATGTATTTTGTGTACAATATTCTGGTTGAAATTAAGAATGGTTACATTCCCATATCATGCCCCAACTTTTGGGTTTAATTCAATTATGAAGATTTTTCCATTATAAAGGTCTTATTTTCTGTTTGTTTCTGTCTAAGTTTATAGAAGTGTATAATAAAAGTGTTGTTGAAATATATATATATTCCTTTCCATTTCTGTCTGTTAATCTATAATAAAAGTTTATATGAAATTTGTCAATTAGCTTTCTGTTAATCTATGATTCAATCAAATAATTAAGTGGTAAATGTTTGTTTATATGTTTATATCTGGAAATAAAGTTCTCAGAATTTTGAAATTGCATGGGACTCAAGTTTAATGAATTTATTATAATGTTTACTAAGATCACAAGCTTAGTTTATTCATTTAATCTCATCTTTTTTTTTTTTTGCTTTGTTTTATTGCAGAAACAATCGACATTGAAATCGATTTGGCTTACCTTAGCTTCCTTTCCTGTAAGCTTTCATTTACATTTTCTTTTTACAATTTAATTTAATTTGATTTTCCTTTATTTTACTTTGTACAACATTTTGCAGATTAGCAGATTTTCCCGTAAGCTAAACTTGCTTATCTACTAGTAGGAAAATAATGGGATTGAGAAATAAAGATGCTTCTATTTAAGATTTTGGATTGGATTTATGCAGTTTGAATTTCATTAATTTATTTTTTGGTACATATGTAATTTAGCTTATAGAATAAGTATGACTATCTCAGTCAATTGTTTAAACGCAAAGGATGTTTCTAGTTTAGGCTTATATTATATATTTAATAATTTTCCTATTGTTTATATATAAATTTGAAATCTAATAAATGTTTTTGTTCCATTCAATTCTTATTCATTTTTTGTTCCATACAATTAATACAATTAACAATTAATACAATTAATAATTTGATAAATTTACTAATCAAATGTTAGATTTTATTACAACAATTAATACAATTAACAATTAATAATTTGATAATTTTACTAAAAATTAATTTTAATAACAATTAGTTTTAATTTTATTAAAAAATAATTTTAATTTTAATGCAAAACAGGTCGAGCCGGGCCGGGCTCGGGCCCCATTTTTTTCCCAGGCCAGGCCTGGGCAAAATCTCAGGCCCATATTTCGGGCCGGAACGGGCCCGGGCCTGGTAAACGGGCTGAAATTTTTTATGGGTTCTGCCCGGCCAATGGACACCTCTACTTAGCGATATATAGAATACAAGGCATTGACGAGGGTGTGGTGGGTTATGTTACATTTTGGGTGGGAAGTGCACGGCAGACAAGAGAGATCCTGAAAACGGGCCTTAAGTGCAGCCCAATATATGTTAAACAAGAAACTAAACCCCGCATAATATCAGAAGTCGTTACTTATGAGTGTCCGCACTAAGCATTATTCATTCTTTATCCCCCTTGCTTTCTATCCAGCTTAAACCCTATCCAGCAACCATAAGAATGTCGCCAGGTCCCGTGGTTGAAGCAGCCCTCCCTGACACTGAACTCCTTCCTAATCCTTCCGCTGAGGAACCCCAGAAGAAGCCTTTGGTTCCGCCTCATTCTTTCTCTTCTTTAATTCTTTCTCACTCCCTCTCTCTTTTTGAGAGTTAATATTGTATCATTTGCAGAGCGAGGAGGAGGAGGCTGTGGTTGAGGACGTCAAGGAAATTGAGATAGAAGATGACGAGGAGGAGGAGGAGGAGGAGGAGGATGACGATGATAAGGAAGATAGTGCTCAGGGTTTCTCTCCTTCTCTCTTATTATTATTTATATTTCCTAATGATTTTAGTGATGCTTTATGAATTAAGAGAAGCTTTGCTTAATCTTTTTTTTTTGGAATTTTTATTACTTTTTGATGTACTTGGTGTTATTTCAAATCTTTTTTATCTAATTGTCTCATCTAAAGTTAGTTGTGTGGATATTTCTATAGAGCAACTTTTATAGTTTGATTGAAATATATGTTGCAGGTGCTAATGCCAGTTCAAAGCAAAGCAGAAGCGAGAAGAAGAGCCGGAAGGCAATGTTAAAGCTGGGGATGAAGCCTGTTACTGATGTAAGCAGGGTCACCATCAAAAGAACCAAGAATGTATGGTTTCTGTCATTTTCTTTTAAACCAGTTGAGCTTACTTGATGAACGGATTAATGAATGGTACTATGACCCAGTTTATCTTGGATTCAGATATTGTTTTTCATCTCCAAACCTGATGTCTTCAAGAGCCCGAATTCTGAGACGTATGTCATCTTCGGCGAGGCTAAGATAGAGGATTTGAGTTCTCAGCTACAGACCCAAGCTGCTCAGCAGTTCAGGATGCCGGGCTTGGCCTCTGTGATGGCAAAATCAGACACCTCTGCAGCAGCAGCTGGAACAGCAGCGGATGAGGAAGAGGAAGAAATCGACGAGACTGGAGTAGAGCAAAGGGACATTGACTTGGTCATGACACAGGCTGGGGTGTCGAGGAGCAAGGCTGTCAAGGCTCTCAAGACTCACAAGGGGGACATTGTTAGTGCTATTATGGAACTTACCACTTAAGTTGTTTTTCCTGTCTTGCAGTGCATTCTCTCAGGCTGTCGATGAGGTTGCTGAAGTTCGGAATTAGTATCAACATTCTAGTAGTTGCAGTAGTTGCAGCAGTTGAGCTAGGTCATCTTTAATATCTTTTTCTGATTTTAAATTTTCTCCCTGTTCATTATCAGCTTCCATGTGACTGATTGCTTCTTTACCCTTGGTGTAACAAAATTTTGCAATTTGATTCAACTTATTTTTGGCCCTTCAGAATATGCAACAACAGAATTTTTATATGATTTGATGATGAGAAACGAATTAATGTTTAGCTTCTTAATTTTGGGTAATAAGCTAATAACTTTTATTAGTTATGATTTTTGATATTTTACTTGAATGAAAAGTAGAGGGACTAAAATAATCAAATTATACTAATGAAAACGGATAGTACAAGGCCATCTGTATAATTTGACCAAACAAAAAAAAAAAAGGCCATTGCACACCGCTGTTAGCTTGGATAATGAAAGGTCTTCTATCATGAATCTGAGGATCATCTCTCATGCCAATCCAAGGGATCTTAATAGCCAATAGTGGCTGACCTCCAAAATAGTAAATTATTTTAAACTATAGAAACAACCCATCATTCTTTCATGTTTTCTACCTCAAGCTAGATTATTATAATTCAAAAAGAAACGAAAAAACCTAGTGTGTTGAAACAAATATGTCCATTTTCATATAGTTTAAATTTCATGCACCACTAAGATTTATGCAGTTTGATTTTGACAGGGTAATGTCATAACATCAGCTTCGGTTCCCGCTACACTATGCATGCACAGCAGCTGATATCTAAATGCCTAGCGGAAACCTATGTAGTTTCTGATTTTCAGTAGACCAATACCCAATATTTAGCAGCCACAAAACTATAATTGAAAGATAACCAACAAGGATTAAAAACCTTTAAAGAGTCAAACAAGAATAGAAAGATGTATAACAAGTTTATCCGAAGTAAGTTTTTAACAGCTCTTTTACAAGGTTGGAGAGCAGTATGTTCTGAGCAACTCAGAGTTGGAGTTCCACACACTTACAGATATGTTTATGAGAACAAAGTATTATTCACCACAGGATAACAACTTCGATCGAGTTTTGATTCAACTGTTTTGTCCTGAAAACTCCTCCTTCAATACATGTTCCCAGTCTGAAGAACAATTGTCATACCTACCTGAAGAGGAATGGTTTCCAGGAGACTGTATCATGAAGTCATGCTGGACAACTAGCTCTTCTCCTGCTTGGTTGGTCACATGATGCTGTGAAACAGGTTCTAGGTTAACACCCGATGTTACATCCTCTGATATGTCTTTATCAATGGGTATTTGCTTTGTCATTCCTGCAAATGGAAGATCAACAACCTCTGGAAGTAGTTTCCTTTCCACCTCATTTGGATCCAAATTGTCAAAGTCGCGATTTTTCAGAATTTGAAACCTAGCCATTACAGAGGCTTCACCATCTTCTGTCTGGCAGGCTATTCCTTGTACAATGGAGTCTTGAGATGACAGGCCTAGAGTAGAGTTGTCCTTTACTTCAGTTGCCAATAGGTCAACACCATCCAAATCCGGACAAAGCTTGGAGCTCGAAAGTTCATCAAGCTCTCTAGTATGAACAGAACTAGAATTGTTAAGCCGCTGTTTTAGTTCTTGAAATCTGGCTGTCACATCATCAGCATGGTAGCAAGAGCTTTTGATGGAAGAATTCTGGTTAGAAACAGCAGTAGGTGATTCACTCTCAGCTGATTGTGTTAATTTCTTATTGGTGTTTACTTGAGCAGAAAACTTAGAACTAGATTTTTTATCCTCATCTGATGCATCTTCTGACAAATGTAGAGCAAAACAAGTATAAACCTTATATCAGATAGACAAACTGAAAGAGTCAAGATTTTTAGCAAAAAAAACTCCAAAGCTTATATATTATGATGTGATCCATCAAGTGTGAAGAAAAGTTTTAACCTTTTCCTTTGTCCAATTTGGATTCTTCTATTTCAATCTTAATCTTATTGAAACGAGCCATGTAATTGGTGGAACATAAAGCAGCTTCTGCCTCGAGCCATAAATTCTTATACAAAAGAACTTGTGGGTGTGTCTCATCCTTCTCATGAAAATTCTCAACCAGAATCTTCTTCATAGCCTGCAGGTTCAACCAAGGGAGATAGAAAACAATCATAATTTCAATTTTAATCTCTTTTTCCTCCCTATCATAGAAATGAAGAAATGACAATATCAATCGCGGTACAAATGAAGAATTAAATAAGCAAATACCTGGGTCATTTTATCATTTCTTGCCTTTATGTCTGTACCACTCTCGAAAGGAATGAAATCAGAACATTTCTCATCTTTCTTACCAGAATGCTTCGTTTTCTCTTGTACATGCTGACTCCAGAAATCAATAGCTGCCACCTGGGGCCTTCCCATGCTTGTCCCCTGAGAAGAAAGTTTATAGCTCAGTGATAAACCAAAAATGCATTTCTATAAAAGGCTTCAGAAGGAAGAGGCATTATAGTGGAGAGAAGCACAATTTAACATTTCAAATTTCCTCCATTTAGTTACATATCAATCAGACAGGCTAATAAAATAAAAAACAGCATAAGGTACCTCATGTAGATCGCTTAAAAATGATTCTTGTCCAACATTTTTTGACATGCATGTATTAAGATTTTTTATTACTTTTTCAAGTGACTTGCGATCTTGTTCCTTCAACTCAGATGACTCGTTGGAGCAGTGATGCAGAAGCAATTTTGACAGGTTATGCATTGTATCTAATAGAACACCTATGCTGTTAGTTGAAACTGGTTCTTTCCCCAAGAATTTAGAATGCTGAGTAGAAACATCTTCTACAGAGGATGGCAAGCATGAAAGACTTTTTACTTCATGGCACGACATATGAGATGAACCACAGCCTGAGACATCATTTATCTTCATCACAAGATCAGAAAAATCAGTCTCAAAGGTGAGCAAATTTTTAGAAGCCAATCTACCTTCTGTAACATTTTGTTCAATGGTGCAAGATGACTTCTCAACCTCATCCGTTGATTTGTTGAATAAGACATTACTGTTCTTTTGTTCACTTGCATCATCAGAAAAATTTATCTTACGTGCAGAACTTGTTACTCTGTTATAGGGTCCTGCTTTCCCAACGACGTCAGGTAGATGATCTCTAGATGACATGATAGAGACAGAAGGCAATTTCAAGAAAGAGACTGAACTATCTTCCACACTCCCATTCTCAACATTCATACTGCTTTCACCTGGTTTTTCAGAAGGAAGCCTGACCATGTTAGCAGTATTCATAGGCATAAATTTAAGTTCTTGACCATCACCACATGCTTCAAGTTTCTTTTCAAGCTGCACAGAAACAGCCTCTGAAGATCCAAATGGGGAATTATGAGAAGATGGAGCTCCTCTCCAGCAAGGTGAGTCAACAGGAGGGTTGTAATGATCCAAGTTCTCTAAAGCATTCTCCATAGCAATGACTCCATTACAATCAAGTGCCGAACAAAAATTATCTGGACCATTATGTGTAAAAGTAACTCCAGGTTTTGCTCTGAAGGAATTATCAGAGGCATCCTTAGATGTCATATTTGAAGTCGAAAGCTTGTCAGTCCTTGTTGCTGATGAATCCCCATACAGATAACAATTTCCATCAACGTGATAGTTGAGTAGACTTGGGTCGAACTCATTTTTGCTACCAAAGTTTAACAAATAATGAGGTTCCTTCACATTAGAGGGACTGTTGCCACTCATATCATGCTGTCTCACAGGTTTTTCATATGGAATGTTGAATGGCACTAAATTGTTCTTGCAACTTACTAGATTTAAGGAAGGTACCTGCAAATCTGCTTCAGGAAGTGCTGAACTGGACCCGATAACTGATGTATTCGAGTAGCCAACAGGCATGAAAGAAAGATTTTGCCCTGGGACAGGGTTATAATCTAGTTTATCTATACTAGGCGGGGCAACTTGCTTTTCCGTACCTAGAGAATAGAAATTTTGTGAAGCTTGTTCACATGTATTCAGGCACTTAGAGGGATGAGCTCCTGCATGAGAGACCAAAAGAAAGGGAAAATGGGTTACGTAGCATTACACCTCACCTTTTGATATAATCATCCTCTAGTTCCCTCCTTCCCACATGCACCACTTCCTAAAATTGAATTTGACAATCCAATAGTATGCACAATAAATAAAGAGTGAAGATGCATTTCATACAAATCATTGTGATTATGGCAAATTGATAACTGAAATAAAATTGGCGACCAGAAAAGTGGTGAGTACTCTTTTTTTTTCATTTTTGTCAAAATACTGCAGGGTAAGAGAATAAAGATGGGACAAACTTTAATATGTATGAATCCAGAGGTTCTAGGGAAAAAAAAGCATGAGTCAGCCATCCTGCTTTCATGTTTATGTAGAGACTATTAGTCAATAAAGCAAGCAAACAGGAGAGGGAAAGGGAAGATAATATGGTCAGACTATATATGAATAAAGAAAATTTACCAATCATGCCAACCGAGAGAACCCTAAATCAAGCAGACTATATATTCGAGTTTTAACAATATGAAGGCATAGCTCCAGCATCTATCTTAGACAATAGTCTAGGCAAGCTTATTAAATGTGTAGGTAAGACTTGACTCAGAAAATTTGCTGCAAACAAGATATGATCAGTCATCAAGAGCTTAAAGGAATACCTGAATTAAAATATTTTATCATGTATACAAAAATGCATTTGAGTACTGAACTTCTGCAGATGGGATAACCAAAGCAAAAAGGAGAATAATGAAAATGCAAGAAAGATCAACCTATATGGTTGACAACTGGAATTTTAAAAATACCAATAGAAGTATAGATACTATTTTGAATTTGAAATTCATGTTTTTATACCTTTTCAAATATGTAATCAAGTTGAATTTAACTAATGTATACACAGTACATGAGTTTGATTCTCATAATTTATATAGAAATGAAATTCAAATCCAAATTTACAGATTCATGATTCCAGACATAGTACAAAAGACTATAGACAAAAACACTAGGAACAAAAGTAAATCATAAGAAAGCAATAAAAAGATACAAATTTCAGGAACATGTTTTTTTTATTATCAAAAAACAACATGAATATTATAGATGATCGAAAGAAAAGGAAAACTTACCAAGGTTGATATGATCCTTGAAAATAGAGGAAGGAGATCCATTCGACTCCTTTGAATAGAAACTCCCACCGAGCTGAGACGGGTTCCCTTTCTCCCAACCCCACGAGCCAACACCCCATTGAGCTGTATTGTCCAGGCCAGGCAAGCTCTGCTCATCGAAAGTAGGAACATGAAAGGGAGGTGAGACATAGGAAGGGAAATAAGTCTTGGGTTCAAAAAGATCCGATTTCTGGTCGAAGGAAGAAGTGGGAATTGGGTCCAAACGTTGAGCAGGTTGGGGTGAATTAAAAGTATAAGGATTAGTATCAAGCCAATTCAAGGGTTCACCCAGATCAACAAGTGGGGTAGCTGAAGAAGGTTTTGGGATGGATCGATCGACAGTGAAAGGGGGAGCTAAAGCTGATAAATTTGAAGATCCTCCTCCAAAAGCGCTCCCACCATAAGATCCAAATCCCATCATCGTGTTCTGTATGAAAAACTCAATATTAGAACACCCAAAAAAGAATAATAGAAAAGAGTTCGAATTCTGCAAGAACGGACTACAGATTTCTCAGTTTCAGAAAAAATAAAATCGAACTTTGTATGGATGAGAGAAAGTAAATAGATTCAACAACATCAATAGCTATCATCGTCTTCTATTGATCATACCAACGGAAAAGATAAGCGACGACTTCAAGCGAAGACGCAAGTTACAGAGAATTTAATTAACATCGACATCATCATTCTAAGCACTGTCACTTCGGGTTTGGAGAATCGGGAATTAAGCGTGGCACGAGTTTTTCTTGTTTGGGATTATTGCCTCTTATCGTTTAAGTTTCTGTTAACCTTTCAGAAGTTCATAAAGTTTTCCAATATCATTGCTGAATCCTTTTCTAATTTTATTTCTTAGTTTTGCAGTCAATCATCCTTTTTTAATAAGATTTCTTTAAAGCGGTTAAGAAATTCTTCAAGTAAATATATAAAGAAATGTTGGTATAGTATTTTGAAATTAAAAAAAAAATTCTTACTTGGTAGCTAGCTATGTAATAAAAAAATTTATTATAATAAATATAAATTAAATAGAAAAACTTTAACACAATTAATAATTGGATTCATATTTTTAAATCTGTAAAGCGAAGGAACTAAATTTCTTAAAATAAAAGTAGAGAGATAATGCATTGAGTGTACAAAAAATATATATAGATTTGGAGTATTTTTTAACTTTTAGAGTTAAGGCAAATTAAAAATAAAGATTTATGAATATCAATTTTTTATTTTTACTTTTATATTGTATATTATATTTTTTATTAAAATGTGTATGGAAAAGTGATTTCGTAGAACAAAAATTTTGGATGATTATCTAAACATTTTTTAGTGTCAAGTTTAATGAGATATCAAATCATCAAAGGAGTCTATGCCATGCATGTTAGTAGGAAAGTATCGCAAAATGTAGTCAATAGTACTTCAACACACATGGAAGTCGAGTTTAAGGTTTAGTAATTTGATTCGAGAATCTATTTGGTCGTTGATTCAACTAGTCTATCAAATACAATGGAAGTTGACAACCATAATAGTTGACTTTTACTCGTTAAATACCCTACCCATTTCCATTTTCTTCTCACTCAAAATCATCTCAAACTCTTTAAAAACTTAATGCTTTTTACTTATTTTTGGAAATTTAATATTATTTTTTGTGACTTTTAAACAATAGGATGATCAAGTTGTTCATGCCAAACACAATTTAAAATTTCCAGAGCTTGATGGACGTATCATATAACACTTAAAGAATGTCATTTTATATGTGGCATCTATGATGGGAAAGTTCAATTGCATTCTTGAGTTGCTTGCCACATTATTGGAAAGATGGAGGCTTGAAAGGATACATGTGGGGAAACGACTATTACACTCATAGGTGACGTTTTAATAATCGACTTTTTAATTGACAAGCATGTGATAATTGGACCTAGTAAAGCCGAGCTACAATACAAGTGTCATCAATTGTTGGTGTTGTCTCATCTAAAGGAGAAACCAAAGAAGGAATTAGATGGGTGTCGCATAAAGTGCACATGGTTGGAGAGGCTTGTTACACTGGCCCCTTCACTGCATGAAATTGTGGAGGAGATGGATTAATAACTAGAAATTAGGCTAAGTTTAGCATTGCTTCTCAAAAGCAGTTTTGAGCAAAAGCTAAAATTTTTTGCTTCTGCTTTTGGCCAAAAAAGCTTTTTTGAAAAGCATTTTTTGTCCTAAAAGCACTTTCCCTTAGATGCTTTGGATTGAGGGAGGTCCATTGACTTTATAATTTATACAATTTGATCCATATTGCACAAAATCATCAATTGACTTTACAATTTAGTCCTTTTTCAACTCTAAACTTAAAATCTATCAAAATATATATCACCAAAGGCTTCAACTATCTAATAATGGAAACTTACTAATTCTTTAACCATACCAAAAAATTCAAGATGGGTCGGTCATCTTGAACTATCGGGATTTCGAAAACAAAAAAAATTACTAGAAAATGACTAAATTAAACTAACCAAATTGAGCTTTGAAGATTAAAACACCATGGTCGTTTGTCTTCTTCTTCCCCCTAGCTTCGAAATGATTTTGGATGAAAGGGTTTAACTTTATCTTTCAATCCACTACTTGTTTTTATTTTAATAAGCTTTTGTTCAATGTTTTATTTTAATTAATTTACTTTTCACTTTATAATTTATTTTATCACAATTTTAACCATATAAAGCCATATTACCATCCAATTTAATTTAAAATTGATTAAATTCCTTATTAATCCCTTAAATATGTTCTACCTTATAATTTAATAACAATTCACACTTTTATCACTTACGCGATTTAGTCCCTGTATGCTAATTAAAACTTAATTAAATAAATTAATCGATCAAAATTCAATTCACTTCTAACTTATCTCCGTAAATATTTAATAAAAATATTTACGAGTTCAGTTTACGAAAACGGGGTTCTGAAACCATAATTTTTTACACTACTGACTTTTGGATCGTTACAGGGTAAATGAATAGTAAGTTGTAAATACAAGGCTTTGCATAGAGGTTGTCAGTAATTGAGATGATAGTAATTTGTATGTAAATGAGTTTTAATTTGGTAATCCTATGTTCTTTAAGCAGTTGTTGTTGTTGATCCGAGAAAGATTGAGTTTGAAGCTTTGAACTATAGTAGGTAAGTAATAGTACCCTGACTTTTCTATGTAAACTGTTCAAGTAGAAGCATATGTATGTATAAAGGGCAATGTTATCTAAAATATTTGGTAAGAGTATGAGTATAGTAAATATGATATATGTGATATGATGATATGTATAAAGTTCTGTTGAAAAGAGTGTTGATTGGTAATCATGCAAGTAAAGTTCGATATAAGAAAAGTATGAATCAATCAGGAATGCGAACAGATTTGGGTAAGTGAGTGCAGAGCAAGGTCCCTTTATGATGCAACTAGTAGAGCAATTATATTGCTAACCAGATTGGCATATCATGATATGAAAACAAATGTAAGACCATGAGGTTATGACCCATGACATTATATGATATGAAAATACTCATGGTGTAGCCTCTAGTAAGATGTAGACTGGACTGGCAAATCGTGATACATGAAAGTGTGTAAGTCTATGTGGCTAAGACCCATGGCAAGATATGACTATATGAATGTTAATGGTGTAGCCTTCGATAATGTATAAATCGAATTTGCGAATTACGATACATGAAATTTATGTATAAGTCTATGAGGGAGAAACCCATGGCACCTTTTTTGAAAGTCCATTGGGACAATAAACACACGACTTTGTATGTTGCCATTGTGGCATATTTCGTATGTTGCTCTTATGGTGTATTCTGTTTGTTCCTTGTAGCATACTCTGCTAAGCCTTTATGATAAAATGTGATTATCCTCCCTTGTGGTAAGTTCTGGGTAAGTTTAGATAATTCTTTGATAAGTAAATATATAATAAGGTAATAATATGTCTGAAATTAATTTGATTGAATTAGTTTTGTGAAGTAATAGAATAAGACTTAAGGGAAGTTCTTGATAAGAAGGGAGTATCTGTATGTTTAGAGAAGGTATCCACCATGATAATATGTTAGTCTGTGATTTGGGCATGTTCGTAGTTATGATTGAGATAAGGTATTTATTAGCAGTTATGATTGAGATAAGGTATCTATTAATCTAAGTTTTTCTGTGCCATGTAAATTTGAAACTGAGTTATTGTTATCTGAATATCTAGGGTTCTAAAAAAAATATGTGGAATTCATCTAGATGATTTGTATAATTCATTATTAGTACAAGCTTGTTGAGAATTAAAGTAGAATATTATTTGATAAGTAAACTAATGGTATTCAATCTGTGTGGGAATCCACAAATGACAGTATCTGTGAACAACTATTTTGGAATAAGTGTAGGTGTGGAGAGATGGTTTGTAAGAAGTGGGCTTTGAAGAGATATTCTTTGAAAAGTGCCTTTGTGGTTCTAAAAAAAGAAGAGATTAAGGTAATGTCTGGAAGGATTTTAAGTTAGTTAGGTAGTTAAGAGAGAATTGGTACGATTAAGAGTATAGTAGTTGGCGTGTAAGTGTAAGCCTAAAACTGTGATAGTATCCGCCTGAAACAGAAGTAAGTGGTTAAGAAGGGTAGTTGGCATACAGATATTCTTCAAATATTATAAAGATTTCCACCAAGGTATTCTATATTAACTCTCACTAAGTTATCTTGAAATTACATGAAATTACAAGTTTTATTTCTATGTTTCATGTAATTATAAGGTGAGATTGCGCTAAGAGGGACGACGCTAGGATTATGCCAAGGAAGTAGCGTATCGAGTTATTATGCATACAGTGGAAAAGTGCCATAATGTTGGCTTTCACCCTAAAGAGTTTGTCTTTAGTAAATGTTTGTATTGTAAGAGATTTAGTGAAAAATATGATGTAATATTTTATTCTTAAATATTTTCCTTTGTTTACCTGAACTTGAGTCTTTGAATAAGATAAAAAGCAATATGTTTTGAGTAAGGGGTATCTATCAATAGCTCCAAAATTTTGTTAAACGATATGTGAAGTAACATCTGAGATCCGGTAAATCGGTTTGGGTTGAGGGTGTTATAGCTCTCATCAATTGTAACTTAAGCCAACTTCTACAATTACTAAAACTAACTATTGGGTTAACTACACCAAGCTTACTAGATAAAAAAATCATAAAATAATTCAATGGAAACCTTCATTACTTCAAAAATTGGTTGATGGCAATGAAAATGTAAAAACATAGAATTTCTTTCTTTTTTCTCCTTCAATGGATGACATGAAGAAGATGGGAAAGGCTTTATGATTATTTTTTCTCTTTTATGTTGGAAGTTGGGTGACCCAAAATAAAATACAAGTGGCAAGATAGGGGGATTAACGAGGGCGAAAGCCAAAGCCCATCGTAGATCCCCAATGAGCAAATTATTGGATTGGGATCGCAACCGCCCCCCGCAGTATGGTACAAGCTACACAAGTAAAATCCATACAGAAGTTTACTTCCTCTATTTGATGTTGATTAGAAAAAGGTGTTTTAATCTTACTACATTACTTCTATTTAACTTTGATTAAAATAAGGTTTTTAAACCTATAAATAGAAATAATCGTCTCTTCTCTTGTATCATTCAAATTTGACATAATGAATTTTTTTCTCATCTGCCCATGGTTTTTCCCAAAAGGGTTTTCACGTAAAATCTATGTGTTCTATTTTTCTCTCTTTCTTTGCGATTCATTGTCATTATCGATGTTCTATTTTCACATCCTACTTATCACATATTAGTTGTTTTGATAACTTAATTAACTTTAAGTTTAATTAATCTAATGGCTAGGATTAATAATGGCATGATTTAGTGGAGTTCAATGGGTGAGATCACCTTAATACACTAATATTGGCTTAATCATTGGTAAATTTATAATAAGGTCTTTGTTAAATTACCACTTAATGGTTTGTTCAATTATTGACCAATTCATCCTATTTTCCACACTTCACAATTTAGTCCATTTACTATATTTTATCACTGATCAAATTTAATCAATTAACTATTTGACCTTATACCTTCGTATACAACATGTTAACTCCTTAAATAAAATTCTCGGGTTAACTTGAGCTAAAAAATTTAGCCTCAAAATCGGCTTTTTTAACACCTACGAAAATCGGGTTGTTACATTACATGTTTCATTACTCACAAATCTATAGAAATTATAAAAATTTCTTCCACCCCTCATGGCTCATTGTCCACTCGAATTGTTGACTTCGCAACCTTCCTTTGAAAAGC
This sequence comes from Gossypium hirsutum, assembly GCF_007990345.1. Taxonomy (NCBI): domain Eukaryota; kingdom Viridiplantae; phylum Streptophyta; class Magnoliopsida; order Malvales; family Malvaceae; genus Gossypium; species Gossypium hirsutum. The sequence goes on from NC_053444.1 coordinate 38,482,647, forward strand.
TTACATGTAATGGCCCAATATTCAGTGGTATTAAAAAAGTGGTCTCAAAACCCTATTTTTATGAATCAAGCCTGTAAATATTAAATATGAGTATTTACGGAGCTTATATAAAAATATATTAAAGATTGTTCTAATAATTTTTCCAAGTTGATAGTCAATTAAGGCTCATGGACTAAATTGTAAAAGTCCAATCGCTATAGAGTGTTAATTGACCAAAAGATTGGGGACTTATATGGCCAGTAGTCAAAGATTCAAAATGGTAATTAAACAATTTTCCATTATAAGGTAGTGTAAATTGATGATGTTGGCCACTTAGTTTAATTAAAAGAATAATTAACATGATTAACACCTAATTAAATAAGATTAATAAATTTATAATCAAGGTATATAAACTTAGCTTAGTGGAGATGTAAGTGTCATCTCCTTCATTCTTGTTCTTTACCTTTCAAAGAAAGAAAAACCTAAGGGAAAATCCATTTTCATGTTTCTATATTTGGCCATCAATAGGTAATGAAATTAAGTCATTTTGTAATGCACAGATTTATTTAAATTTGTTTTTGTGAATTTTGTCATAAATATGTATCTGCTTCAGTGGCTATGTGTTCTAATTGTGTGTTTGAGGTTTTGGGTTCAAGTCTCACTTTTGGAAATTATTCTATTTTCTATCCTAACTTTATCCCGTTTGGGTGGGCTTATGTTATATTTTTGGTCAATTCATAGCAGAATGAGCCTGTTAGTTCAAGTGCTAAGGTGTTAGCTTGCCTTAGGGTCTTGTGTTCGAATCCCCATATGAGTGAAGGATGTTATTTTTGCTTCTGTGAGTGTGTGCCAGTCGTGTAGTAGAAGTTGGGTGGAACTAAAACCCTGTGGGAGTGGATGAGTGAGTGGGTCAGTTTTGGGGGTTTAGTTGGTTAGTTGGAATTGGTTTGAATTTGAGATAATGGCTTAGTTTGAGGGATTGAGGGGATATTGTGTTGGGGTTTTCATTTTATTTTTATTTGATTTTAATTTTACTTTCTCTTTCCAAAAATTTCCCTTTCCAGTTTCATGTTTCACTTCCCATCTCCCATATTGCTTTCTTCTTTTTTCCCTCCTCCCATTTATGTTTGGTGAAATAGTGGCATTGATAGTTCATTAATTTTGTTTTTTCGTACGGTTTCTTGAGATTTTTCATTTTGCAGTCGGGGTGTTCCATAAGTAGTGTTTTTACTCTTCATGTTTCGTTTCAGAGATTTTCTGTAACACCCGAACCCGAGACCGTCACCGGAGTCGAATACGAGGTGTTGACAGACTTTTAAAATTTTTCCAGACACTGCCCAGTCTGAGTACTAGTCGCTTCAAAAATCATATCTTGAGTTTCACAACTCGAAAGTCAGTTTTGTGATTTTTCCCTGAAACTAGACTCATGTCCCCACCTATATATTTTTTTCTAGAATTTTTGGTCGGGCCAATTAGTACAGTTTATTAGTCAAAGTCTCTCATGTTACAGGGGTCGACTACACTGACCTTTTCCCATTACGACTGGGATATCTCTCTGCACAGGGCTTCAATACTAATGCCGTTTGTTTCTATGGAAACTAGACTCAGAGAGGAATCCATACATATATGGTATGACCCCTAATTATCTCTGGTCAATTTATAGTGAATTTCCAAAGGCGGAACAGTGAATCCAGAAACTGTTCTGGCCCTGTTCCACAAGAACCCGAATATCTCTTTCTGTACTGTTCCTATAATTGTTTCGTTACTTCCATATGAAAGTAGATTCATCAAGGTTCGATTACATAATTTATTCACTATTTAATTCCACTCCTACGAATTTATGTGATTTTTCAATTCTACACCACTGTTGCTGTCAAAATCTGTTTTCAAGGTAAACTTTACCTATTTTGTGGTTACCATGGACCAACTAGGGTTTTGCCATACATAGGTCCACATGTGATCATATTTAGCCATTCCAATGGCTGATCATTAGCCCAACACTTCCATTTCAATCCATAGTCACATCGTGAAACCATATATATACATACATAAACACAAATGGTCTAATGCCATACTCCACATCTACAAGCCATTTTCGCATGGCTTTACACACATACATCACAAAAGAACTTAAACAACAGGGGGTAGTCCTATACATGCCATATCCAGAGTTCAACTAAAAGAGTACCAAAAGAGCTTGATAGTGTAGATGACTTCGACTTCGCTGATCCCGAATCCGATAGCTAACGAACAAAATCTATAAAACAGAGAGCCAAAGCAACCGGGTAAGCATTTTAAGCTTAGTAAGTCTCAAGTAATGAAATCGGCTTTGACTACAGTATTACATTCACATAGCTAACTAAGTCATTTTATTTACACACATTCTCATAATCCTACTTACTTCACACTTCATCAACATATATACACAAGGTATCAACCTTTCTAAAAGCCGAAAATTCGTTAGCCGATCGCACGAATACTATTTAAAACGAATCGACTTTTCCAATGCACATGCAACATACCTTATCGTTCGGGTTGGTCGAGCATATTTATTGAATTAATTACAGCACAAAACGCTCACATTCAAACCCAAGTTTCTTCGGTATTTAACCGAATACAACCGCAAACACACTTGCCTTCGGGTCTTAACCCGGACATATCAACTTGCATAATTGCCTTCGGGTCTTAGCCCGGATATATCGTCTCGCATAATTGCCTTCGGGTCATAGCCCGGACATATTAACTCGCATAATTGCCTTCGGGTCTTAGCCCGGATATATCAACTCGCATAATTGCCTTCGGGTCTTAGCCCGGATATATGAACTCGCATAATTGCCTTCGGGTCTTAGCCCGGATATATCAACTCGCATAATTGCCTTCGGGTCTTAGCCCGGATATATTAACTCGCATAATTGCCTTCGGGTCTTAGCCCGGATATATCAACTCGCATAATTGCCTTCGGGTCTTAGCCCGGATATATTAACTCGCATAATTGCCTTCGGGTCTTAGCCCGGATATATTCCAATGCTCATGCACACATATATCAATAATCATAACACATCCATATCATTTCTTCGTTACTAAGGCTCAAACACAAAACATTTATTAAACCTTTCAAATTTCGGCTCAGTAGCCGCACACAAAGAGCATAATTTCAATTGGCTTTATAACATAGTCTCTAAGCACATTCGACTATCCGTCATAGTATGACTATTCATTTCAATATAATTCAAGTAGGGTCATTACTCGAAGACTTACCTCAAATGTCGTCGAACGACTTCAACGGCTATTCAATTACTTTTTCCTTCCCTTTATCGGATCTAGATCCCCTTTGCTCTTGAGCTTAAGTTCAACAAAATTTAAAATAGTCATTAATCGACTATTCAAGTATTACTTTCAGAATAATATATATATATTGATCCGACTTTCACACACACAGATTTTATTAAATAACTTATCAATTTAGCTATTCGATTTAATACATGTATACCATACAATTAAGTACAAATGATGTTATTAACTAGATATTAAACATCATACATATGCTCTACTCATGTTCCAACGAACATACTTCTAGCTTATTACCATGCATAATCGAATTTATTTAACATCATTTAGTTTCATATAAACACACATATCGTCCCAAATCGACACAAGAGTCAAATTCATCACTCAAACATTCACACCAATTTATTTTACTATTTTGGCCGAAACCCTCAATTGGCTATCATAGCCTTAATAATTCAATATAAATATGTATACATATATATACAATCTAAATCCCTCTCTTAACACATAATCTACTAACTTGGAAATTATTTTCTAACAAATTTTAACTTACACTAAAGCCGAGTGTTACTCAAGCTTTAAGCTCATGTTCTTTCATTATTAAGCAAGTGTTATAACACAAGGATTCATGGCCGAAACCTATGCATAACATTATTCAAGATTTAAACTCTTAAATTCATTTACAAAGCCGAACCTTTTGATTTATATATATATAAAATAATCTCTAATTATTTTATTCAAGCACCCAATGGCATTTTCTTTAATTTAACCCTAAGATAAACAAAAGATTTATTCATGCAACTTAATAAGTTCATGTTCATCTCTTTCACACATAAATACCAACAATTAAGTATTTACTAGTTCAAACTCCATTAAACCGTTAGAACATCAATCTATCCCTTACCATATCTCCCAAAAAAAAAACGAATGCACAAATATATATAAATGAAAAATAATGTTAAATGTCATTAACAAATAAAGCCATAGACACACAACTTATAAGTAAATTCCATCCTTGCAAAGCCTATAGTTCACTCGGCCACTCAACCCACAACCTATCGAAACTTCAATTCAAACTCATTAGCCGAATATACATATACTTATAATAAGCACATATAACATCTTCTTCAAGACACATTCGGCTATGGCATAATTTCCTTATAAAACCCAATTAATCAATCCACCTTAACCGAAACTTAACTCATACAAAACCTATCTTCAAACCATAAAATAGGTAGAAGTTAAACTAATCATCCAAATGGTGCATAAGTTTTCCAAGAATGACATTGAACTTACCTTACTTTAGGTATCCACCTTAGCCGAATTTTCTTCCCCAAAGGCTTTTCTTCCTCTTCTTTCTCTAGTTACGGCAATGGAGGAGAAAACATAGGCTAACTTTGGTTTCTCCTCCCACTAACTTGTATTTTATTAACCTTATTCATTATTTCATTTTGTAACATAAACTATTAGCATAAAATAGTTATAATATTATTTAATCCATAACATGGCCGGCCACCATATTTAACTTGGGTAAATTGACATGCAAAACCACTCCTTTCAATGCATGTACTATTAGACCATTGTAAATTAGCCTCTCACTTTCCAACAAAGTTTCATATAAGTCCATAAAAAAAAATTCACATAAAGATGATCAAATTAATGCATGAAACTTGCACACATGCAATTACTCACATCATAAACACAGAATATAATTTTTAATTATTTATAAGACTCGGTTTCGTGGTCCCGAAACCACTTTTCGACTAGGGTCAACTTTGGGCCGTCACATTTTCTATTATGGGAATTTGATTTCAAATACTCAAATGTTGGTTTAATTGTTAGTTTTGATTGACTGTTTAGGAGGATCACATGAGGCATTTAATCATTCAACGAATTAGGTGTTGGGAAGCGTTGATTCGTTTAAAGTGAACACTTTGGTGAATTAGGGTTTTAGTTCTATAAATCGTTTCGATTATTAACTCAGTATTTTCAATCGAAAATCTAACCTATCGACACCACACGGGTGTGTACCCATCCGTGTGGTAGGCCGTGTGCGACACACGATTGTGTAATGGGTGTGTTTGTGGCCGTGTGGGTTATATGGCCTAGCCAATTTGGGTGTGTGGGCCCAAAAGTCAAAAATTTTCCCTAGGGTTGCACACATTGTTCTAATCGACCGTGGACCCTCCGTAGGTTCGGTATGGGCAAAACAATGCCCAAAGCATGAAATGTGCTACTCTGTAAATTGGTATGAGTATTATGAAATACAATATGTATGATCTGATTGTTATATATAAGCTTGTGTAATATCTGTATATGAGCATGTGTGACATGTTAATTTTTACATATGTGTTTACTGTCTGTATTTGGTTTTGAGGTGGGATATGCTTATGTGGAGAAAGTATTCTGTATGAGGCAACACCTCGCCAATTATATTGACAGCACGGTTGTGATTATTCTGATTAGTGTCATACGGAAACTATGTGGTGTATAGGGCTAGGTGGGTCTTTCATACCCCACGTGGTGTGTTGGGATGGTCGGAGTTGGTGTGTAGAAGATGGGGGTAGGACTTTGTATATTTGTTTCTATATGATTCTATTGATAATCTGATTCTGTAAAGGATATATGTCTGTACTTGTTCTGTTGTGTTGTATGAAAGAATCTGAATTTATGTTTCTGTTGAGTTACACACTGAGTTTTAAAACTCACTTTCTGTTTGTCTGTTCTGTTTTGGTAATCCTCAGGCTTAGGTGGGTCGGTGCGACGGAGACTCAGTTGTGACCACATGTCCGTAAATTTCGTGTACTTTAAAAGTTTACCTAAATTTTTGGTTTTCGAGAGTTTTGTAATTTTGGGACTCTTTGGACTTTTGGGTATTATTTTTGGATTTGGTTTAGATTTGAGTTTGCTTGTGACTTTCAACAAAAAAAAATTACAAAACAATTTTTTTAGACGATCTAACGCTTTTGAGAAAATAGACTAGGTTTTCAAAATATAATGACTTATAAAACTTCCGTTGGGATTTATTGTTTTGTTTGAAAGAGGAAAAAATTGATAGTTTTATTAATGAATATAACGACAGATTCTTTAAAATAAAGAGGTACAATGTTTTTAAAGGAAAAAACAGATTTCTAATTTTTTCTCCGTAACATCTCCAGATTCGGCCATAACATCTAGGCCGGTTTGGGGTGTTCATTGAGTGGTATCAGAATCAGGTTGCAAAACTCAAGTTGTGAAATTTTGGGTTCAAAATTTTTGTAAAAGAGCTGGTTTTCAAGCAAAGTTTATTTCTTTTTTAGTAAAGTATGTGGTACATCGAGTCTCCGACCCCAATCCTATAAGTACTTCAAAACTTAGAAATGTTGTAGTTAGAATACTCTAAACCATTTAAAACTGCATATAGTTAGTTATTGGGATTATGCAATGTCCCAAGCCATGCTGAAAGTGTTGGAGAGGGTCGTTGGGCCTTATTCTGGTTTTGAGAGCTGTGGGTTAATAACTGAACGACTTCGATTTAATGGTGCTGAACTATTTAGGGGTGTCACTATAGTCACTCCGACTATGGCTGAATACTGGTTGGAGGCTAAAGAAAGGATAATGAATGATATTGACTGCACCATTGAGCAGAAATTGAAGGGTGCAGTATCTATGCTTCGCGACGAGGCGTACCAGTGGTGCTTATCAGTTGATGAGGGTAGTCAACTGGATCGGGTTAACTGGGAATATTTCAAGTTTGCTTTCCAAAGGAAATATGTTGGAGCGAGTTATGTAGATGCTTGTAGACGTTAGTTAATGAACCTCACCCAGGGAGATAGGACAGTGGCCTAGTATGAAGCCGAATTTCTAAGATTGAGTTGTTACGCTATAAGGATGGTGGCATTCGAATATGAAAAATGTGTTCACTTTGAAGAAGATCTGAGAGACAATTTGAGAGTTGTGGTAGCTTTGCAGAAGGAGCGAGAGTTCACCGTATTGGTGGACAAATTAAAGATTGCCGAAGAGGTTAAGCGCGTTGAGCGCCAGAACAGGGATCGTGAGAGAGGTAAGAATAAGAGGGATTCAAAGTCCTTTAGTTTTGTTCAGAGGCCTAAGAGATTGGCTAGATCTAATAGGCCTTCTAGAGTTGGAGTTTCAATTGCTCCTACTGCGGCCCAACTGTGTGGTGATTGTGGTAGAGGCCATCCGGGAGAGTGTTGGAGGAGGTTGGGGGTATGTTTGCGATTTGGATCGATGGATCATCGTATTAGATATTTCCCACAACATTCTAATAAGATGCAAACTCTAGCTTTGGGTTTTGTTCAGCCTTAGAGGGTAGTATAGCAGCCGCTTAGGGGTCGTGGTCCAGCCAGGGGTGGTAATGGTGTGGGTAGGGGATAGAGAGCACCGGGCAGAGCTGCTAATCAGAATAAGGTGAGACAACCTGCATTATTGTATACTGCTCGACATTGTGAGGACAGAGACGCTGCCGATGTGATTACGGGTATGTTCTTTATTTTTGATGCCCCTTATATGTCACTAATATAGGGTTAAAACACTCCTACAAAGTTAAGTTCCGTCTCTAATAACTTGGGAATTATTATTGAGAGTACTTTTGGTGAGATTTCTGTACTAAGTCCATTGGGTCAATCGGTTCGGGTAAATAGACTGTATAAGGATGTACCATTAGAAGTACAAGGGGTTGTGTTTCCGACTAATCTGATGGAGAATTTGATTTTATTCTGGGTATGGACTGGCTGGTGGAGCATCGAGTCAATCTGAATTGTGCTGCTAGGAGGGTAGTTCTGAGATTTGAGAATGATGTGGAAGTGGTTGTGATCGGCTAGCATCGAGATTATTTATCCAATGTAATTTTTGCTCTTGTGGCCGAAAAACTGGTTCGGAAAGGGTGTGAAGCCTATCTGGCCTATGTAAGTGTTTCAATTTCTGTGGACTCTTCTATTAAGAATATCAGAATAGTGAAGGAATTTTTGAATTTTTTCCCTGATGAATTACCGGGTTTACCTCTGAATCGAGAAGTTAAGTTCAGTATTAAGCTTCTACTGGGTACAACTCTAGTGTCAATCGCTCCTTACTGTATGGCACCGAAGGAGCTTATGGAGCTAAAGACTCAACTCTAGGAGCTTTTTGATCGTGGATTCATCCATCCTAGTGTGTCTCCATGGGGACACCAGTTTTGTTCATAAAGAAAAAGGATGGTACCATGAGAATGTGCATCAACTATCGATAATTGAATAAGTTGACTGTGAAGAATAAGTACCCACTTTCGAGGATTGACGACCTGTTTGATCAGTTTCTTGGGACTTTGGTATTTTCTAAGATAGATCTCCATTCTGGGTATCATCAACTTAAGGTTAATGAAGTTGATGTTCATAAGACGGCTTTTAAGACTCGTTATGGGCACTACGAGTTCCTAGTCATGCCATTTGGTTTGGTGAATGCTCCGGCTGGATTCATGGATTTGATGAATCGAGTTTTACAACTGTATTTAGATCAGTTTCTCATATTCTTCATCGATGACATTCCGGTATACTCTAAGTCCGAAGATGACCATGATGAGCATCTTAGAGTAGTTCTTTAGATACTGCGAGAGAAACAGCTCTATGCTAATTTGAGCAAGTGAGAATTCTAGTTAAGGGAGGTAACATTTTTGGGACATGTAGTTTCTATTGAAGGGATCCGAGTTGATCCTAGAAAGATTGAGGTTGTACTTGATTGGAAATGGCCTAAGAATGTTTCGAAGATCTGCAGTTTTCTGGGTCTTGTGGGTTATTATCAGTGGTTTGTCGAAGGGTTCTCGTTAATTGTAGCTCCTCTAACTAAGCTTTTGTGTAAGAACGCTCATTTTTTCTAGACTAATGAGAAACAATTGAGCTTTCAGAAGCTCAAGTCTATTTTAACTCCAGCTCCTGTTCTGATACAACCTGAATCTTGTAAAGAGTTTGTGGTTTATAGTGATGCATTGCATGTCGGTTTGGGATATGTTCTAATACAAGATGGTAGGGTCATGGCTTATACGTCCCGACAGCTTAAGTCACATAAGCATGTGTCACATGTTAATTTTGATATATTTGTTTTCTGTTTCTATTTGGTTTTGAGGCGAGATATGCTTATGTGGAGGAAGTATTCTGTATGAGGCAACACCTCGTCAATTATACTGGCAGCCTGGCTACGATTATTCTGATAAGTGTCGTACAGACACAATGTGGTGTGTAGGGCTGGATGGGTGTTTCATATCCCACGTGGTGTGTTGGGATGGTCGGAGTTGGTGTGTAGAGGATGGGGGTAGGACTTTGTATTTTTGTTTCTTTATGATTCTGTTGATAATCTGATTCTGTAAAGGATATATGCCTGTATTTGTTTTGTTCTGTTGTACGAAAGAATCTCAATTTATGTTTCCGTTGAGTTACACACTGAATTTTAAAACTCACTTTCTATTTGTTTGTTCTGTTTAAGTAATCCTCAAGCTTAGGCGGGTTGGTGCGATGGAGACTCAATTGTGACCACATGTCCGTAAATTTCTTATACTTTAAAAGTTTACTTAAATTTCTGGTTTTTGAGAGTTTTGTAGTTTTGGGACTCTTTGGACTTTTGGGTTTTATTTTTGGATTTGGTTTAGATTTGAGATTGCTTGTGACTTTCAATAAAAACAATTTACAAAACAACTGTTTTATGCGACCTAACGTTTTTGAGAAAATAGACTAGGTTTTCAAAATATAATGACTTGTAAAACTTCCGCTGCAATTTATTGTTTTGTTTGAAAGAGCAAACAATCGATGGTTTTATTAATGAACATAATGACAGATTCTTTAAAATAAAAAGGTACGATGTTTTTCAAGGAAAAAATGGATTTCTAATTTTTTCTTCGTAACATCTCCAGATTCGGTCATAACGTCTAGGCCGGGTTTTGGGTGTTACACATTTTCTTATAACTTTTATGGGTTTGGGGTCATGAGAGCTTGATTTAGCAATCCCATGTACCAATTTTTAAAATTTTTAAAGTTTAATAAAGTTGTCTTGATTGATTTCTTAAAGAACTAGGCTCGAAATTGATAGATTTTAAGCTTAGAATATGAAAAGGACTAGATTGTAAAGTTAATTTAGCTTGTTTGTTAGCTTTGTTACATTAGGGACCAAACTGAAAAAATGTAAAATTTTTCTTGAAAATATATTAGAAATAAAAAATATAAGGTCCCTAATGAGAATTTTAATCTGATGTTAGGAATCGAAAGATATGCTGTAACACCCATAACTCGATCCGGTCTTCGGACACGAGTTACGAAATACTACAATCATAACCAAAGTAGAACACATTCAATTCATATTGAATATCTCAAATAAACATAGAATACTTCATAAATGCATAATTATTACTCAAATTTAACAAAAATCATCCAAACATAGTCGATTCAATTTAGTATTAACAAATGCGTCATTTCATAAATCATATACGGGCTTATGTATGCTCCAATATCATCCAGAATTTAACTAAGACTAATTTGCAACATTTTCAAAATTTTAGTTCAATTATAAATAAAAACAATTCAGAGTTCAATTTAATCATCATAAATCAATAGTCAATCATTATTCATAGCATATATCTGAAAACAAAACTTAATTCGGGTCCACGGGACCTTAAAATTGTTTGGAAACAAACAGGGACTAATAAAAAATATGGGAAAAACTGAAAACAGGGGTCACAAGGCCATGTGGTAAGGCCGTATGAAAGAGACCAGCCCGTGTGGCTATTCCAAATGCCCGTGTCCTTAGACAGTGTACAATTCAAAATAGGGTAACATGATCGTGTCTCTAGGCCATGTAACAAACTAAACTCATGTGAAAAATCTTGCAACTAAAATCTATAAGACACACAATCGTGTGGCAAACCGTGTATAATCAAAATGACTTCAAGAAAAAGTGATTTCAATCACCATTTCCTAGGTATCAAACCCAACCAGTTTCACCTCTTCAAAACACATTCAAACATGTCAAAAACATACCGAAAACATTCAACCTAATTGCCTAACCAATGTACCCTCATTGGTACCACAATTAAAAATTTAGAATCCAATTCACATACATCATTTCCCAAATCACAAAACATGTATCTATCAAGCATTTCATAACCTTAAACCACAATCAAAACCAAACTTGCAAAGGCATGAATCTTACCACTGATATGCATATGGTCAAAACTTACCAAAAGAGCCAAATAAACACAACCATGACATCACATAACAAAGCATGAAACAACATGTTTAATAATAAGTAAATTTAAACTCCTAGTACATGCCACTTATAACTTAAATAAAAATAACCACAATTTCTATCGAGTCGATGAACGGGTAGTGTGAGCTCCGACTTGAACTTCTAACTGACATAAACTTCTGATGATCTACAAGAAATAAAATGCAACGAACGTAAGCAAATCTTTGCTTAGTAAGTTCACATTAAACTTAAACTTGAACTTACTGTAAAGGTTGTAACTTAGATATTTTGAAATTAAATTCATAAGCAAGGTCATGAGTTCATTGTTAACCTATACATATAATAAGACTCACAAGGTTAGTAAGTTCACATTTACGAAACTTATAAGTTATCATGTTGTAAAACATATACAAGTAAACCAATTTGATGTACTATTGATTCAACATCTATTCATTTAAAATTTCATATTTCCATTCCAAATGTTCATTTCAAATGTCCATTTCTATATAACTATTCATGTCAACATTCTATATAAACACTTTATATATTTATTTTCCATATAACCAGTTCATATGATCATTTGTATATCTACTTTATATAATCATTTCGTATAACCATCTCATATAACCATTTCGTATTATACATTTAACATACAATCCTTTCGTAAATCACATTTCGTTCTAATAATTCATATCAATTTCTCCACTCAATGTCGCATTGCATATAACCATTTAGTGTTACCCATTTCATTTTATAAATTTAACATATTTATCATCCAATATATATTATGTAACACCCCTAACCCGTATCCGTCGCCGGATTAGGGTTACGAGGCATTACCTAACACAACACAGTCTAACACAATCATTTATTACAATTCATGTCTACTAATCATATCTCATATACAAACCATACTTCTTTTCCGTGCAAACCAATTTCACAATACAAATCATACTCTGAAATTTAACCAAGTCATAACCATTCTACAATTCAAATTTCGAACCAACTAACATGCATCGAATCATATTACATTATAACAAAACACGACCACCAACTAAATCATTACTCACGCCGAATCTTATAACCAAACATTATCATACATATATACCTCGAAACCTACTTCCCAAAAGAGCTTATAACATGACCCAATATACATAATAATTAGTATCTCTAACAAGCCATTTCGCATGACAACTTATATACAATTCAAAATTAGCCATAGTTTATACATACCATATGTCATAATATCAAGCTTCCAAAATACCGAAATGGTGATTAATAGTGTGACGATATTCCTTGACGATCCTCAAGCTCGAGCTAGCTTTATATATCTATAAAACAATGGAAGGATGCACAAAGTAAGCTTTGGAAGCTTACTAAGCCATAAGCAAATAAATCTTCTCAATGATATTTATAATTCAATTCAACTAGGTCGAATTTAAATAAATGTCAAACACATATACATTTAAACTAACTCATATAAATTCATATTATCACATTAAGTGCTAAACTTACCTTAATATTTCATGAACATATATACTTCACACATACCTGAACCATTTAGCTCAAATTCACATTCGGAATTGTTAAGAACACATGAAAATCATATAAAGCTCGTACAATGCCATATCCCAGAGATGGTCTTACATGCTAACGCATATCGATGCCACTGTCCCAGACAGGGTCTTATATGAATCATATACGATGCCAATCTCTCAGACATGGTCTTACACATTTTCTCACTTTGATGCCAATGTCCCAGACATGGTCTTACACGTTTTCTCACATTGATGCCAATGTCCCAGACATGGTCTTACACGAAATCACACCTCGGAAGTCCTAATATCATGACATCAGTATCTTTTACATTTCCTAAGGTTCATTCGGAGCTTTCGACTTTGTAATTAAATCAATTCATGCATGAAACCAGTTATCCAATGCTCAAATCAATTCAGCAATATATAAAAATATACAAATCAATTCGGCAATGTATATCCATATAAAAATAAATTCGGCAATATAGAAAACATATACATTTTAATTCAAAAAAAAATTTACTTATGAACTTACCTCGTATGGAAACGAATGGATCGGATCAACTATTCGTCAACTTTCGATTTCCCCCGATCTAAATCTAATTTCTTTCTTTCTTGATCTATATGAATTCAAATTTAAATAATTTAATCACCTATTCATTCAACTTCATCCAAAAATACCTATTCAGACATTTTTGCACTTTAGCCCTTAAAGTTTCACATTTATTCAATTTAGTCCTTATTTCACAAATACACAAAATTCACACTATTCAATATAACCTAAGCTTACCCAAATTACTATAGTGCCCCTATCAACCCAAAAATTTCATTTATTTCACATTTCAACCACTCAATTTGCATATTTCACACTTTAATCCCTATTGACATTTTTGTTAAAAATCACTTTACAAAACATATTAATCTATCAACAATTATTAATTTTCCATCATCAACATTAAAAAACATCAAGCTATCATCAATTTCAACTCACAAATTCATCAACCAATTCAAAAATTAGGGCATGGGTTAGCTAGAACACGAAGCACCGATATCAAAAAATGTAAAAAATTTCAAAAACCAAGCTCAAACCGTACCTTAATCAAGCTATGTGTGTGCCGAACCCTAAGTGTTCATCAATGGTGTCTTGCTTCTTCAATATTTGGCCAAGGAAGAAAAGATGGACAAAATTTTAGCTTTGATTTTATTTATTTTATCATTAATTTACTTATTTACTATTTTACGATTAAAAACATTAGTAATTACACCAAATGCCACTCCACTATCATCCACTAACTCATAAATGACCTATTTACCACTTAAGGACCTTTACTATAATGTTCTATAGCTATTAGACACCTTTAGCTTACAGAACACAACTTTTACGCTTTACGCGATTTAGTCATTTTTACCAAATTAAGCATTCAAACAGTAAAATTTCTGTACGAAACTTTCACACATATATAATCACATGCTATAAATACCAAAAATAATAGTAAAATAATTTTTCGACCTCAAATTTTTGGTTCCAAAACCACTATTTTGATTTAACTAAAACCGGGCTGTTACATATTACTTAATAAACAATTTTTCAAGGATGCCATAACGTCTTTCAGTCATGGTCTTATTTATTTTCGACATGATGTCATAGTGTCATTCAAATATGGTATTTTTATTTTTCGTCATGTTGCCATAATTTCTTTCAACTATGGTTTTATTCATTTCTGTCATGTTGCCATAATGTCTTTCAACTATGGTCTTATTCATTTCCGTTATAGTGTCGTAGTGTCTTTCAACTATGGTCTTATTCATTTTTAGTATAATGCCATATTATCTTTCAACTATGGTCTTATTCGTTTTCCAAGCCAATGAACTCGAACCTCACATACATAAATTGATATTAGATTACCAAAACATCAACTAATTAATTTAACCAAGTTACAAACTTACCTAATCCAAAAAGGGCAATGAACCCAACATCAATGATTACACCGCTAACTTTCATTTCCAGCAATTATTATTCGATTGACTCGTTTCTTGATTTAAGTATAAAATTTAATTCAATTATCCAATTCAAATACTCTAAAATACTTAAAATCATGTAATTTATCCTTTATCAACATTTTACACTTTTACCTTAAACTTTCAACTTTTATTCAATTTAGTCCTTAAACCCGAAACTTTGAATTAAACATAATTAAGCTCAAATCATGCTGAAAAATTTTTCATAATCCCTATATAGCCCTTATTTATTACATTTTCACAAGAATTCCATGTAATTTTACTATTTTAACAATTTAGCCCTTTAACTTAAAAATTAACCAAAATCACTTTACAAAATTGTCCTATTTAACTATAAATATTATAAATTTATCATCAAACTTCAAAAACATAACCAATTCATCAATGTCATAATTCAAAATATTTAAAATTTTATGAATTAGTCCCTAGGTTAACTAGATTAAGCTACAACGATCTCAAAACATACAAATTACTAAAATCAAACTTAAATTCATACCTTTCAAGAGGAGAAGACTTGGCCAAAAGCTTGATATCCTTCTAGATATGGTGTTTCGCTTTCTAAAGACAAGATGAAGATGATGACTTTGTTCATCTTTTTATATATTATTTATTAATTTAATTACCTTTTTACCCTTTAAAATTAACTAAAATTTCATAATTTACCATACATAAATCAACCAAAAATTTAATTAAGGTCTATTTACCTTTTAAAGTTTTCAAATCATGAATTCATAATCATTTAGCACTATAAACTATTTGCAATTAACTTTTGAAGCTTTTACGATTTAGTTCTTTTTCCTTAATTAACTATCAATTCACCAAAATTTCAGGACCAAAATTCATTACACCTATTTAATCACTCTGTAAATATTTTTATTAAATATTTATGGACTCGGTTTATAGAAATGAGGTCTTGAAACCTCATTTTCCAAAACCACTTGACTTTAGGAACAAACTACTTGAACTTAACTATTCGTTCAAATAAAAAAATTATCTAATTAAAATTTAGTAAAAAACTATATTTGACTCGTAAATATTAAATAATAATATTTACAGATTCACTTGTCGGATTTGTGGCCCCAAAATGTAACACCTCTAACCCATATTCGTAGTCAGAATAAGGTTACGGAGCATTACCGAACAAACGGAACATTTAAAACATTCATTTCATACAGCATTGCAAACATAATCTAAATACATTCAATCACATACAAAACATCCCTTAATAGAGTCCTCGAGACCCTAGAAATATCTTAGAAACAAATCGGGACCAAATTGGAAACGATCGAAACGTATAAGAAAAAGTCAAAAAAATTAGACTACAACGGTCCCACGACTCTGTGCCTCACATGGATGAAACCCACATTCGTGTCTCAGGCCATGTAACAATCGAAATAGGGACACATGACCATGTCCCACTCGTGTCCTCACCCGTGTAACTCTCTGAGTTGGGTCACACGGCTAAGCCACACGCCCGTGTGCCAGGCCATGTAACTCTCGAAATAGACATACAAGCCCATGTGCCAAACTGTGTCCCAGACCGTGTAACAGCCTGACTTTTATGCATTAAAACCTATAGGGGATACATGGCCGTATCACTTGGCCGTGTGTCACACATGGCCGAGTCACATGCCCGTGTCTCAGAATGTGTGGATATGAAATTGGCCAAAATCAAGCCATTTCCATCACCAACTCATGCAACCACCTAAAAGCATTTTGTGCGCATAACCAAAACATCAAAACATGACCAAAACCTACATGAGATGACCAATTCAATAGTTTAATATCATTCAACCAATATGCCATATAAGACACCTCAATAGCAAACATCACTACTTACCTAAACATACATATTTGGTCACATTTCCATCATTCACATTTAGTTCAATACATTTCCAAAACATGCCATATTTTAACCACAATCAAAGCAACATAACACATACCATTTGAGCCATACCATTCATGCATTACAAATACCTAAATGACACAATTCAACTAACACCAAATGGTACCAAAACAACTTATACATGCCAAAATCATAAACTAGATACCAATACAAGTTCACTTATACATGCCATTATAACCATAGCCAAAACATCAAAAACTATTGAAATTTATGCTGGATAGTGTGATAGATCTCCGACGAGCTTCCCAACCGATCGAGCTTCGAATTATCTAAAAATAACATAGGAAAGAAAACTATGTAAGCACATAATGCTTAGTAAGTTCATAGAACATGAAACATAACTTACCATTTCATCTAAATAACATAAGAATAAGCATAATGTAATCCAACCACAAGCTTGGCACAAGCCTAGGCACCATCATCAATACATAAGTTAGTGCATTCATACATAATTTAATTGAACTTAACATATGGTAATTCATTTCCATGGAACATACATCATTTAATTCATTCTTGAATTTCATGAGCATATGCATACTTCCATTTGGAAACATACCACTTTAATCCTTTCAATTTCCCTTTGAACCATTTAGAATATCATCAGATACTCAGGAAACCTCACACAAAGTGTGCTTCAACATATAATTGTAACCTTTCCTTTACATCATTGCTCATATGAGCTGTGAAATGGGCATGCTCACACGAGCTGTGGGTCGGAATGTAGGCTACATGATGTTGCTCACACGAGTTGTGGAGTATCCGTAACAAATGCAAGACCTCAGCCATTGGTAGGACATTCAAGACCAGAACCCGAACATGAAAACCTTAATGACATTTCATTTGTATCTTACGAATTCCTAAGGTTCAACTAGGACTTGATAACGGTCATAGCTTTGTCTTGGATATACATTGTTCAACAACATTATATATATTCATAATAGAACATAATTGAATAACATTAATGTCATAATTTATACATACGAACTTAACTCGACAACAATGGCGTAAAAACAAGATCGGCTAATTCGAGACTTTAGCTTTTCCTCAATCTAGATACGTTTGTGGTCTATCTTGATCTAAATTGAAAAATTCAATCCATTATTCTTCAATTCAGTCCATATTTCAAATTTTTACAAAATTATTATTTTAACTTTTTACAATTTAGTTCTGAAGCTCATAAATTGAAATCTAAACATTTTCATCCTTTTGTCAGGCTAGTCGATTTCTCTAGGGACCTATATTAATCCATAAAAATCATCATTTCACAAATTTAACTTGAAATTTTATCATTTTTACATATAAGTCCCTAAATACAATTTTCATCAAAAATCACTTTACAAAACTTGTTTATTTATCAACAAGGATTCATAATCTTTCATTAAACATCAAGAATCATGCAAGAACATTCATGACACAACCCTACATATTTAAAAATTTTACAAATTGATCCCTAGGCTAGCTAGATTAAGCTACAACGATCCCGAAAACATAGAAATCATTAAAAACAGGACAAAATTACATACCATGCAATCAAAAGAGCTCAACTAAACCCTAAGCTTCAACAACAGAGTTCCTTATGCTCAATTTCGGTTGAAAAGAAAAATTAAAGAACATGAGATCCTTTTCTTTTCTTTTGTTTTAGTTTTATTTTGCTATTTACTAAATTAACCTTTATAACTTACTAAAATTTCAATAAAACCATGCCATTTATGTCCACTAACCACACAAATGGTCTAATTACCATGTAAGTCCTTTCACTTTAAAGTTTCATAGCCATTTGACCTTTTTAACTAATAGAACTCCACTTTTCTTTTAACCTCCCAAACCCAACCTAGACGTTATGGCTAGATTAAGAAGGCTACATTAGCCACCGAAATGGCTAAGCTAACTTACGTTACTTTTGAAGACCTTAAATAAACTCATTTTAGAGAAAACCGTAGTTGTACTTTGAGTTAGCTTAAAAGCATTCATTCATTAGGTTGTGCATACTTAGGATTCATTTTATTGTTGATAGTATTGTTTTAGAAAAACCGTTTGCTTGTCGCTCTTCTTTAAAAAAAGCTCGAAGTTAAACTAATGTAGCCAAAAAACCATTTTTCAAGTCATTTTGGAAAGTGAGTTGCCTTATCGATTTGTTTTTCAAAAACAGTTCCTTTGCAATGTAGTGGAAACTAAGGAACAATATCAAATTTTACTTAAGCCCGATATCATGCATTATCCGATTATTATGCTTGAGTAATTCATGCATGCAAAAATCCCCAAAAGAAAAGTTACCAAGCCACAGACCAGAAATAATTAAAAATTACAAGCCAAAACCAAATAGACTTAATAATACTTAATTAAAAAATGATAATCTGAGGTCTAAGGTGAATCTCCGAATGTTGAGTTTGGTCATAATTTTGAGGTTTACCTGAAAAATTAAACACTATTGGGGGTGGGCTTATGAAAAGCTCAGTGTGAGTCAAATGATTATTTAAATGGGCAAAAAATCAAATACAATGAAACATATTAGGTTAACAGAAGAAAACAGAACCATCATAGGAATTTCTTGTTATTACATAACCATTATCAAATTGATGTCAAACAGTGTATGAGCATAGGTCATCATTCATTCGAGTAACAATCATTAATTTCGATTCCATTCAGTACGACAAAATACAATGCGTAACATAAATCAATAACATTCGAATATGTTATGCACATGATGCAATGCAAAAAGGTTCCTACCCATACCATCCGCTACACACCACGAGTTCCCCAAAACCCGTCTGCCAAACTCCAAAACATTATGACCATAACTCGATGTGGTAAAACCACCAAATAATCAATAATGCAGAAAATTTTTCGGATATCAAATAGTGCGATAAAATCGCCAATAACATATAATATGCGATAAAATCATTAATCCCCTCGTACTCTAGGTGCAGTGCACTAACTACGAATAATGCAGACTTAATATGCCTCCACTACTCCACTGAACTCCTTCGTCAACCACAAAATCCCAACCCAATGCATATGCAATATGTCCCACAATCTCATAGATAATCATATTTTAATACTTTTCACATTTATTTGACATGCTCAACATGTTATCAATAATCACATACTTTCAGAGAAAGGAAACAATGTTCCAATTTTCAAATTACCATTAAGATGGTATCTATCAATATCGTTCAATTCACATACTTTATGAATTTCATTGTGCACCAATAGCAACCTCACATATATATATCATAGTAAATATTTCATGCATTTAAATCATGCATAAAACTAATATCTCAACATTTCATACCATTCCATCAAACATTCTCATATCACAGAATATAACTATGCATAACAATCTCAATTACACATTCATACAGTCAAACTAACAATTTTGCCAACACATTAACCTTTTAAGGCTCGAAACGTACTTGGTTAGGCCACTTGAAAAACTAATATTTTGGCTAATATGCCAAACCAATAAGCAAGATAATTATCAAATATAACATAACATTTATCATTATCAAACAAAATTTACAAGTTTAGGACCCACACCTTATTTTTCGTTTCCTCGCAGCATACTAGCGAATTTTCCAATTTTCTTTAATAATTCCTTAAATGAACCTAAGCCGAAATTCAGTATAAATTCAATAAATTTACCATTAAACTAGCCCCCAAACACCCACTTATGAGTTCAAAACAATTGTTGAAATTATAACTATTTTATGAATTCAAACTAGTTAGATTCCTTACACTGTATCGATGCAAACCTTACATACAATCGTTCTTCACCTTTACGGATGATTTTGGGCGTTTGGGGTCAACACCTAATTCAATAATAGACTGGGAAATAATTAGATAATTAATTCTTAAATCCCTTAATTTAATCAATTCATAACTTTACCCAACAACTATGTCGAAATAACAAACTAGTTAACCTTAATTGCACTTACGCTTCACGATTTGTGGGGTCCGAATGGCCAATCGATCAAGAACGTTTTTCCCTAATTGAAATTGGTTTAAAAGATGATTAGGAGGGTTTAAGAACTCAAATTAATGTTGGAAAAATATAGGTAAGAACCAAGAAACAAAACAACGCCCTTTCTTGCACATAGGCGCATGCACCACCACCCATGGTGGCCAAAATTAGGGCTAAATTTTAAAACGATTTGAAATCTCATTAAATTATGTAAAAATAACTTTGAAATAATTTAAAATCCCCAAAATTCTAGATCTGTAAATTTAGGTTTTTAATGGACAAGATTAATTAAGAAATTGAAGAGAGAAGAGACCTTACCCAAGCTAGTCGAGAGAAAAGACAATGACACTTTCTTGGCAATGTTTGAGATCAATCTTGGAGTTCAAGATTCTAGATTTGGGCCTAATTTTAATGAGGATAAATGAAAGCAATATGGTGGAGAATATGTTAACAAGTCTTATGGCAAAAAAAAAAAGAAAAAAAAAGAGAAAGAGATGGTAAAACTAGGTGTAAGTGACGACAACAATAGAGGAAAGGAAAAAAAATTAAAATCAAAGAGAATGAGAGGAACGGCTAGGGAAATGAGGAGGAGGATTAAAGGCTGATTATTAGTAAAAAATTAATATTTATACCTAGGTTAACTAGGCTCGGATGGCCCACACATTAAAACAAGGAGTTTTTGTCAAAAAATTAAATTATTTGCATAGGAAGGGAATTGGAGTTAAGACCTCAAGGATAAATTCACTAATGTTTAACCATCAAACCAATAATTCATTCTTGATATGATTTGAAATATTTATTTTAAAAAAACAATGCATATCACATACTAGGGTTTAAGGCAAAATTTGCAAAATAATAAAAATGATGCGAGAGAAGGGATTTGAACTTGGATTTCAAGAAACGTTACACTAACACTTAACCAACAAACCAATACCTCATTTATTTCCTAAAAATGAATAGATAATTTAAAAAATTAAGTCATGATCACTCTCTCTCGATTCACAAACCCGATTCTACTAACCCCCGATTTTTTGATGTTACATTTCTGCCTTTTAAGATATAGTCCTTTTCACTTAATTAATCATGCAAACATTAAATTTCTTAACGAAATTTTATTACGACCTTACTAACGTCCTATAAACATTAAAATAATAATAAATAATAATTTACTCGTCGAATTTGTGGTCCCAAAACCACTGTTCTGATTTCACTAAAAACGGGCTGTTACAACTCTTCCCTTAAAGGAATTTTTGTCCCCGAAAAGAGGTTCGGGTATTGCACTTTCATAGCTTCTTCTAGTTCCCAGGTAGTCTCTTCTTTTTCATGATGTTGCCAGTGAACTTTCACTAATGCTATGCTTTTATTTCTCAATTCTTTAACTTCTTGAGCTAGAATTTTGATCGGTTCCTCACTATACGTCATTTTTGACTGTATCTCAACATCAACAGGTGAAATCACGTGTGAAGGATCTGATCGATACCGGCGTAACCTCGATATATGGAATACATTGTGAACCGTTTCTAACTCTAAAGGCAAAGCTAATCTGTAGGCTACTGGCCCAATTCTTTCAATGATATCGTATAGTACGATAAATTGCAAACTAAGCTTTTCCTTCTGGACAAATCGAAGAACTTTCTTTCAAGGTGATACTTTCAAAAATACTCTGTCGCTGACTTGAAATTCAATGTCTTTTCTTTTCAAATCTTCGTAAGATTTCTGTCGATTCGAAGCCGTTTTTAAACTGACACATATTACTTTAACCTTTTCTTTGGTTTCTTGAATCAAATTAGTGCTGGATAACTTGTTCTCATTCACTTTAGTCCAGTATAACAGAGTTTGACACTTTCGACCATACAAAGCTTCGTACGGTGCCATCTTAATGCTCGATTGATAATTGTTCTTGTATGAAAATTCAAATAACAGTAAAAATCTCTCCCAATTACCTTAAAATTCTAAAACACAACATCGAAACATATCTTCGAGTATCTAAATTACTCGCTCAAACTGACCATCGGTCTGAGGATGAGATGTCCTACTAAAATACAGTCGAGTACCTAGAACTTCATGTAACTTGCTCTAGAATCGAGACGTAAACCATGGATCTCTATCAGAAATAATAGAGACTGGCACACCGTGCAATCTAACGACCTTAGCAACATAGAACTCTACCAATCTCTTGAGTGAAAAATTCATACGTACTTTAATGAAATGCACGAACTTTGTCAAACAATCTATAGTGACCCACACAACATCTTTCTTTCTCAGAGATAAAGGCAACCCCGATACAAAATCCATCGTGACACATTCCCATTTCCACTCTGCAATCATCACTGGTTGTAACAAACTAGAAGGTACCTAATGCTCAGCTTTAACTTGTTAACAAACCAAACATCTCGATACAAACTCTTAAATCTCTCATTTCATACCTGGCCACTAGTACATCTGTTTCAAATCGTCGTACATTTTATTACTACCAGGATGAATTGACAAGTTACTACTGTGAGCTTCCTGTAAAATCTTTTAAACGAGATGAAAATTTCTTTGATTACAAATTCTGCCTTTAAAATATGAACTGTCATCAGAACCAACATGAAAATCTGAATCAAGTGTCATCTCAATCTATTTTCGTTTAGCAATAAAAACATCATCACATTTCTGGGCTTCGTAAATCTGTTGCAAAAACATCGATTTAGCTTTTAATTCAGCTAAAATTAAATCATCATCAATCAATGTCAATCTCATGTTCAACACTTGTAAAGCAAACAAAGATTTTCTACTTAAAGCATCAACAACAACATTAGCCTTTCCCGGATGATAATCAATGATCAAGTCGTAATCTTTCAATAACTTGAGCCATCTGCGCTGTCTCAAATTCAAATCTTTTTGTGAGATCAAATACTTCAGGCTTTTATGATCCGAGAAGATATGAAAGTTTTCTCTGTACAAATGGTGTCACCAAATTTTCAAAGCAAACACAATAGCTGCAAGTTCTAAATTGTGAGTCAGATAATTCATTTCATTTTCGTGCAGTTTCAATTGTCTAGAAGCATAAGCTATTACTTTTCCCTCTTGCATCAAGACACATCCCAAACCATTCAATGAGGCATCGTTGTAAATCACAAATTCTTTGCTGAACCCAGGCTGAACTAACACAGGTGCCTCGATTAACAAAGCTTTCAATTGATTAAAACTTTACTGACATTTCTCAGACCATTTGAATTTAATGTCTTTTTGCAACATTCTCATCAATGGTGTAGCAATCATAAAAAATCCCTTGAAAAATCTTCTGTAATATCCGGCTAAACCCAGAAAACTTCTAACTTCAGATGTATTTCTCGGAGGTTTCCAATCTACCACAGCTAAAATTTTGCTCGGATCAACTCTAGTGCCACCTGCTGATACCAAATGTCCCAAATATCAGACTTTCCGGAGCCAGAACTCACATTTGCTGAAGTTAGTGAACAATTGTTTTATTGCGTAAAGTTTGGAAAACAATTCTCAAATGCTGGGCATGCTCTGTCTCATCTCGTGAATAGATCAGAATGTCATCAATGAGCACAACAACAAATTTTTCTAAATATGGTCTAAAAATTCTATTCATCAAATCCATAAATACCACAGGTGCATTAGTCAATCCAAATAGCATCACATGAAATTAATAATTTTCATCCCTGTTTTGAACGTAGTTTTTGGCACATCCGTGTCTTTTAACCTGTAATTGATAATAACGAGAACGAAGATCGATCTTTAAGAATACTATCGCACCTTTCAACTGGCCAAACAAACCATTAATACGTGGCAATGGATACTTGTTCTTGATCGTGACTTTATTGAGGTGTTAATAGTCAATACATAATCGCATGGATCCGTCCTTTTTCTTAACAAATAATACAGAAGCACCCTAAGGAGAAAAACTAGGTTGAGAAAAACACTATTTGTCAACTCTTGCAACTAAGCTATCAACTCTTTCAATTCTGTAGGTGCCATTCTATACAGAGCTATTGGTATCAGAGATGTTTCCAGCATTAATTCAATAGAAAATTCAACCTCTCTGATCGGTGGTAACCCTGATAACTCCTCTAGAAACACATCTGTATACTCACATACCACTAGAATCGATTCTAGCTTCAATTTTGAAACTCTGGAATCAAATATATAAGCGAGATATGTTTCATAGCCTTTTCGAACATATTTCTATGTCGACATAGCCAAAATAACATTAGATGTATTATCCAATCTATCTGATTCAATTTGAAGCTTTTCACCGTTTGGACTCTTTAACACAATATACTTTTGTCTACAGTTCACAACAACATGCAGAGTTAACCAGTCCATACCTAGAATCATATCAAACTCAACAAACGGTAGTAACATCAAATCAGCCGAAAAGTTGCAACCTCAAATCATCAAAGGAAAATTTTTACAGACTTTGTCAACTAACACATACTGACTTAGGGGGTTCATTACTTTAACCACAAACTCAGTAGATTCAAAAGGTATTTTCTTATCTGACACTAAATCTGTGCATACATATGAATGTGTTAACCCGGAGTCAATCAAGGCATTACAATTAGCATTAAAGATAGAAAATGTACCGGTGATAACATCAGGCGTTGAAGCTTCCTCTCGAGCACAGATTACGCAAGCTCTTGCTGGTGCTCATGCCTTAGATCTCACATTAGAGTCTTTCATCCCACTACAACTATTACCCACATTTCTAGTGTTTCGAGGGCAATCTCTGAGATAATGTTCATACGAACCACATTTAAAACATGACCCTCCTTTCAATCTGCATTCACCGAAGTGTCACCTATTACATTGCTAACATTCGGGATTGTTGTTTCTAAACTGCTCACACTTGCTATAAATGTAGCCTGAGGTTTCGAGCTCAAACATTGTTTTTCTTGGTCTTTCCCAGAATAACCCACTAAAGCTGATGAATGACCATGATACTCTTTCAAATTCTTCGACGACGATGAGAATGATTTTTCCATAGGCCTCTTTCCCTAGTCACAAGCCTCTGAATCGGCTTTTCTCTTTTCTTTACTAAGTTCTTCGACTTTGTGTGCTCTGTCAACTAGAACTAAAAATTCTTTCAACTCAAGGATCTTGACTAGCAACTTAATGTCTTCATTTAACTTGTCTCCAAACTGAGTGCACATAACAACCTCTGTCAGTATACATTCTCAGGCATACTTACTAAGTCAAACAAATTCCCTCTCATACTCTGATATAGACATACGACCTTGTTTTAGGTTAAGGAATTCTTTACGCTTCTTGTCTAGGAATCTCTGACTCACATAGTTCTTTTACAATTCAGTTTGAAAGAATTCCCAGTTTACCCGATCTCTCAATACTGAAGCAATTAAGGTGTTCCACCACTGATAAGCTGAATCTTTCAATAAGGATACAACACATTTCAAGCATTCCACCGATGTACACGACAATTCATCAAGAGCCTTAATGGTGTTTTCTAACCAGAATTTAACTCCTTCAAGACTATTTTCAACTGTACCTTGGAATTCTTCAGCTCTATACTTCCGAATTTTATCAACTGGAGGCTTGTTCACTCGTACTAGTTCCAAACCCTGAGAAAATAGGGGGACCAGTTAGGGTATAGATGGGGGTGGAGGTCGTTGAGCTATAGGGTTCATTCGTACGAACTCGAAGAACCATTCAGTCATCATCTGGAAGAAGGCTTCCTTAGCCTCTCATTCCAAGTTGTCAGATATGGGCCTATTTCCATTAGACGTTGCTCCATGAACGGAGGCTTGCGCGTTACTTTGAACTTCACTGGAATCAACTCAGTTGGATGACATTATATCTATATAAAAATAATTTCAATTGGGTTAGGAGTTATCACACTATCCCAGGTTAATGACATGTATCTCTAGACTCATACATCCTACGTTCAGTTCGAGAACCGACTAAATGTAACACATCTAACCCGTATCCGTCCTCGAAATAGGGTTACAGAGTATTACCGAACAAACGAAACATTTAAAACATTCATTTCTTACATTATTACAAACATAATCTAAATACATTCAATCACATATAAAACACCCCTTAATCGAGCCCTTGAGTCCTTAGAAATACCTTAGGAACAATTCAGGACCAATTGGAAACGATCGAAAATTATAAGAAAAAGATAGAAAAATTGGTCTGCAGGGGTCACATGGCCATGCGCCTCAATTGGCTGAGACACACGCCCGTATCTCAGACAAGGTAACAATCGAAATAGGGACACACAGCCGTGTCCCAGCTCATGTACTCACCCATGTAACTATTTGAGTTGGGTCACACGGCCAAGCCATAGGCCCGTATGCCAGGCTATGTAACTCTGGAAATAGCCACACACACCCGTGTCCAAAGTCGTGTGTTAGGCCGTATAACAACCTGACTTACATGCATTCAAACCTACAGGGGACACACGACCGTGTCGCCTAGCTATGTGTCTCACACGGCTGAGCCACACGCTCGTGTCTCCGGCCGTGTGGACATGAAATTGGCCAAAATCAAGGCATTTCCATTACCAACTCATGCAACCACCTAAAAGCATTATGTGCACGTAACCAAAATATCAAAACATGACCAAAACCTACATGATATGACCAATTCAATAGTTCAATATCATTCAACCAATATGCCATATAAGGCACCTCAATAGAAAACATCACTACTTACCTAAACATACATATTTGGTCACATTTCCATCATTAAAATTTAGTTCAATACATTTCCAAAACATGCCATATTTTAACCACAATCAAAGCAACATAACACATACCATTTGAGCCATACCATTCATGAATTACAAGTACCTAAATGACATAATTCAACCAACATCAAATGGTACCAAAACAACTTATACATGCCAAAATCATCAACTAAATACCAATACAAGTTCACCTATACATGCAATTATAACCTTAGCCAAACCATCAAAAACTATCAAAATTTATGCTGGATAGTGTTATAGATCTCCGACGAGCTTCCGAATCGATCGAGCTTCCAATTATCTAAAAACACATAGGAAAGAAAACTATGTAACCACATAATTCTTAGTAAGTTCGTAGAACATGAAACATAACTTACCATTTCATCTAAATAACATTAGAATACGCATAATGTAATCCAACCACAAGCTTGGCACAAGCCTAAGCACCATTATCGATACAGAAGTTAGTGCATTCATACATAATTCAATTAAACATAACATATGGTAATTCATTTCCATGGAACATACATCATTTAATTTATTCTTCAATTTCATGAAAATAGGCATACTTCCATTTGGAAACTTACCACTTTAATCCTTTTAAATTTCTTGTTGAACCATTTAGAATATCATCGGATACTCGAGAAAGCTCACACGAAGTGTGCTTCAACATATAATCGTAACCTTTCCTTTACATCATTGATCACATGAGCTGTGAAATGGTGTACTCACACGACCTGTGGGTCAGAATGTAGGCTACACCATGTTGCTCACACAATCTGTAATGTATCCGTCACAAATGCAGGACCTCAACCATTCGTAGGACATTCAAGACCAGCACCCGAACATGACAACACTAATGACATGTCATTTGTATCCTACGAATTCCTAAGGTTCAACCAGGACTTGATAACAGTCATAGCTTTGTCTTGGATATACATTGTTTAACAACGTTATATATATTCATAATAGCACATAATTGAATAACATGAATGTCATAATTCATACATACGAACTTACCTAGACGACGATGGCGTAAAAACAAGATCGACTAATCCGAAGCTTTAGCTTTTCCTTGATCTAGATCCAAACGTGGTCTATCTTGATCTAAATTGAAAAATTCAATCAATTTAATACTTCTATTATTCAATTCAATCCATATTTCAAATTTTTACAAAATCATTATTTTTTCCCTAACATTTTAAATTTTTACAATTTAGTCTTTAAGCTCATAAACTAAAATCTAAACATTTTTATCCCTTTTTCAAGCTAGCCGATTTCTCTAGGGACTTATATCAATCTATAAAAATCTTCATTTCACAAATTTAACTTGAAATTTTATCATTTTTACAAATAGGTCCCTAAATACAATTTTCATCCAAAATCACTTTACAAAACTTGATTATTTATCAACAAGGACTCATAATATTTCATTAAACATCAAAAATCACGCAAGAACATTCTTGACACAACCTAAATATTTAACAGTTTTACAAATTGATCCCTAGGCTAGCTAGATTAAGCTACACTGATCCCGAAAATATAGAATTCATTAAAAACGGGACAAAATTATATACCATGCAATCAAAAGGGCTCAACCAAACCCTAAGCTTCAACAATGGAGTTTCTTATGCTCAATTTCGGTGGAGAAGAAAAATTAAAGAAGATGATATCCTTTTCTTTTAGTTTTATTTTGTCTTCCAAAATTTGAATTACTAGTTCCGCCTGTCCGTTTGCTTGCGCTATAGCTTCGTGAAATTTACTCCGAAATCTAGAAGTAAATCTCAAATCCATGCAACCCAACTAGCTTTTCCAGTAAGTAACCTATTCTGACTAGAATAAAATGAGTTGATTTCATCAACTTGTTAATAACAATATAGGTAAAGTATTTCTCTCTCGTCATCAAAGGTAGTCCAGATACGAAATCCATCGCAACTCATTCTCATTCCTAATAAAAAATTATAACAGACTGTAATAATTTAGAAAAAACTTGATATTCAACTTTGACTTGTTGATATACCAGACATCTCGGTGCAACTATGAAATTTCATGTTTTATTCTTAGCCATCAGTAACTCTGTCTCAAGTCATTACACACTTTGTCATTGCATGGTTTAAATTAATTAGACTCTGCTAGCAATCTCGTGTAAGATGTCGTATATAATATCATAATTTTTTAGCACACAGATTCAATTTCAGAAATATAGACTGTTATCACAATCAATACTGGAATTGGTGATCTGAACATTCTGAATCCATTCTAGTTTAGCTAACAAATTTGAATCTTTCTTTACATCTCACAATTTCTTTAAAGAATTAATGATTTAACTTTCAACTCTGTAATAATCGAACTAGCATAATTCAAGGTCATCTGAGTGAAGTATTACTATAAACAATGACTTCCTTCCTAGATTTAGGCTGAATCAACATCTTTAACTCGCAACTGATAGTAACCAAATTTGATATTAATATTCAAAAAAACTGTGGCACCTATCAGCTAATTGAATAAATTATCAATATGAGGCAACGGAGGTGATATACTTGGTTAAATAAAATCTCTGTCAATTAACTCTTGCAACTTAGCTTTTAATTCTTTTAATTTGGTTGGGGCCATTTTTTACAGAGCACTCAAAATTGGAGCAATCCCAGAAACTAATTCTATAGCAAACTCAACTTCTTGCTCTAGCAGTAAACTCGAAAATTTTGCAGGAAAAATATATGTAAACTCATAAATTGTCGGTAACTGATCAACTTTCATTTCAGATACTCTAGAATCTAGGATATAAGTTAAAACATACCACAACCTTTTCGTATAAATTTCTGTATGGATATTGCTGAAATCACATCCGAAACACAATCATACTTAAGAAATTCAACAAAAATTAATTCACCATTCTAGCGTCTTAAATAAATCTATTTCTATTGGCAATTCACTACATCATCATTAACATTCAACCAATCCATTCCCAGTATAACATCAAATTCATTAAATGGCAGTAACATCAAATCAGTAGGAAAATCATATCCCTAAATTTTTCGTGGGCATTGCTTGCAAACCAAATCAACTATGACTCTTTGGTCTAAAGGGTTTATTACTTTAACAACATATTCAGTCGACTCAACTGGTAAACTCTTTTTTGTTACTAACGTTGTGCATATATATATGAATGTGTTGTCCCAGTGTCAATTAATGCATACACAGTAACATCAAAGATAGAAAAGGTATCAACAATATCATCAAGAACTGAGGCTTCCTCGCGCACCCGAATCACATAAGCTTTGGCAGGAGATCGAGATTCAGATAAAATGACTATGTCTTTTGTTCCACTTCTACTGACTCTAGTTGTGCTTCAAATTCCTGGTCGTCTGCCTCTTGTAGAAGTAACAACAGGTCTTACATTCTGATTTCTGTTCAAATTAGCTCGATTCAAAAGTCTTTCTTATAATGATCTAGAGATCTACAAATGAAATAGGAATCGTCCTTCAATCTACATATCCTAGAATGATTTCATCCTCAAAGAATAAATTCAAGTCCATTTACATTTTTAACGTTTCTCACACTAGCTACTAAAGTCATCGGTGGTCTCATGAAACTCCTTTCCATTCTATCACTGTCAGAAAAATCTGATGGCACTAAAAATGGCTACTCGATTCTTTCTTTTTCTTCGGTTGGGAAGCATAAATTGTTCTGGGTGTGGTACATTTACTGAGGTCATGAGCTTTTCTTTCTTTCTGTTTCTTGTAATTACAATTTTCTTCCATTTTTTGAACCCAATCAGATAAATACATCTTGATCTTGTTATTCAATCCATCTTCAAAATAAATACACATTCCTTCCGCAGTTGATACAATCTCACAACCATAAATACTGAGTTGAATAAATTCATGCTCATATTCAGCAACTAATCTATTTCCTTATTTCAACTCGAGGTATTGTTTGCTAACGTAGTCAGTTCAAAATTCAATTTTAAAGAATTCCTAGTTAATTCGTTCTTTCAGTACCACAGTAGTTAAGTTTAACTACTAGTGAAAAGGCTCTTCTTTTAAAAATGACACGACAAATCTTAGAAAATTTTGGAAAGACGTAACATTTTATTTAGAACTCGACATGATTGAATCATCACTCACTTAACTGCTAAAATCTTTGGCTCCCCATAATTGAACTTTATCAAAAAGAATTCTGTGAGTATTAAATAGTATAGGGGTTTGAGAATGGGGGTGGAGGTCGTTGTGCCACAGATTGATTCTTATCTGGTCAATAAACCATTATGACATCATATGACAGAAGGCTCCACAGGCCTCACTTCCCTGGCTCTTAGAAATGGGCGTACTATGATCAGCCTCATGTATCGAGGCTTGAACATTACTCTCTAATTTATCGAAATTAGTTCGGTTGGATTCATATGACATCTTTTATCTATATGAAAAATAAAATCAATTCGAGTCAAAAGACATCACATTATAATAGTTTATAAGATGACATGTATTTCTAGACTCAATACATGCTACATTCAGTTTGAGAACCGACTAAATCGTAGCTCTAATACCACTAATTGTAACACCCATAACCTAATTCGATCGTCAGACTTGAGTTACGAAATGCTACAGTCACAACCAAAATAAAACACACTCAATTCATATTGAATATCTCAAATAAACATAGAGTACTTTATAAATGCATAAATATTACTCAAATTTAACAAAAATCATCCAAACATAGTCAATTCAATTTAGTATTAACAAATACGCCATTTTTAGATCATATACAGGCTTATGTATGCTCTAATACCATCCAGAATTTAACTAAGACTAATTTGCAACATTCTCAAAATTTCAGTTCAATTATAAATAAAGAAAATTTAGAGTTCAATTTAATCATCAAAAACCAATAGTTAATCATTATTAATAGCATATATGCGAAAAAAACTTAAATCGGGTCCACGAGACCTTAAAATTAGTTTGGAAACAAATAGGGACTAATATGAAAAATAATAAAAAATACGAAAAAACTAAAAATAGGGGTCACACGGCTATGGGGTCAGGCCGTGTAAAAGAGGCCAACCCGTGTGGCCTCAAATATGGATGTGTGGCTATTCCACACGCTCGTGTTCCTAGACTATGTACAAATCGAAATAGGGTCACACAACCATGTGTCTAGGCCATGTAACAAACTGAACCCGTGTGAAATATCCTACACCTAAAATCAATAAGACACACGACCGTGTTGGGAGGCTTGTGCAACCAAAATGACTTCAAAAACAAGTAATTTTAATAACCATTTCTTAGGTATCAAACCCAAACATTTTCACCTATTCAAAACACATTCAAACATGTCAAAAACATACCAAAAACATTTAACTTAAGTGCTTAACCAATGTACCCTCATTGATACCACAATTCAAACATTTAGAATCCAATTCACATACATCATTTTCCAAATCACAAATCATGTATATATTAAACATTTTATAACCTTAAACCACAATCAAAACCAAACTTGCAAAGAGCCAAATAGACACAACCACAACATCACATAACAAAGCATGGAACAACATATTTAATAACACATGAATAACTCCTAGTACAAGCCACTTATAACCAAAATCAAAATAATCAAAATTTATACCAAGTCGATGAACAGATAGTGTGTGCTCTGACTTGAACTTCCAACTGGCATAAACTTCTGATGATCTACAAGAAATCAAATGCAACAAATGTAAGAAAATCTTTGCTTAGTAAGTTTGTATTAAACTTAAACTTTAACTTATCGTAAAGGTTGTAACTTAAACATTTTGCAATTAAATTCATAAGCAAGGTCATGAGTTTTATTAACCTATACATATCATAAGACTCACAAGGTTAGTGAGTTCACATGTATGAAACTTCTAACTTTTCATGCTGTAAAACATATACAAGTAAACCCATTTGATGTACCATTCATTCAGCATCTATTCATTTAACATTTCACATTTCCATTGTCCCTTTTTACATAACTATTCATATCAACATTCTGTATAAACACTTTATATAACTATTTTTGTAACGCACCAATAATTTAATTTTTGATGTGTTAAAATTTTTCCATAAGTATGTATTTGCTTCAATGGTTAAGGGCATTGATTGTGTGTTTGAGGTCATGGGTTCAAATCTCACCCTTGGGAAAATTTGTTATTTTTGTCTCTAATTTTATCTTGTTTCTTATGACTTAAATACCATTTTTGTTCAAATTGTGTCAAAATGAGTCTATTGGTTTAGTGTTAAGGTGTTAACTTCAACTTTGGTTTGGTGTTCAAGTGTCTACGTGAGCAAAATGACAATATTTTTGCTTCTCCATTTGGGTGGTGCTTATGTGGTGGTGGTTGGTTAGAATTAGAATTCTGGAAAGTTGGATAACTTTAGGGTACAGGATTTTGTGGGATTTTTATAAGTAGTTGTGTTAGTTAGTAGGTTATTATTTTATTTAAATTTTATTTTTGGATTTATCAACAATATTTCCTTAAAAATTTTACTATTGTGCCGTCCCTCTAACCTTTCTTTTTCACGTTCTATTTCCTTTTTGGTGGTGCTTTTTTCTTAAATTTTCCTTGCCTTTTTCATATATTCCCTTGTTAATTTTACCATATTATTCCTTTTTACTCCTATTTTTAAGTTCTATCGTGCCATCAACTTTTTGACCAATACGAGTAAGTGTTCTGTATTAAGTTATGGAATGTTTTGAGTATGGAATAAGTATTTTTTTGTTGTTGTTTAATGTGATCAAGTTGTTTTAATTAAGAAATATTTTAGATTTAGGTGAGGATTTTGAGTCTAATGATCCTCTGGCGAGTTAGTTTTCTGTGGAGGCTACTGATTTGTTTGTGAATAAGTAATTGATACTATGTTTGAGGTTGATTGTTGAATTTGGGTTTAATGATGGAAGTTTGTGGTTTAGAAAAAGGTTTAGTTTTGGGTAAATTGTTACTGATTTTAGAGATTAATTTTTGATTTTAGGTATTAGAAATCTCGTAGTTGATTACTCATCAAAATCAGATTAGGTGTGTAACGAAAACCAGAGAAAATAGCGAATGACGAAAGTCAAAATCTGAAACTGTGAATGTAATACGGTCGTGTATCAAGCCATGTACTGGACTGTGTGAGAGACATGGTTTGGACCAATTGGGATGTGTCAGCCACACGGACGTGTGTGAGATCATGTGCTAGACCGTGTGGGCCACACGGGTTGGCCAAGTAGGTCGTATGGGCCACACAGGTTGGCCAAGTAGGTCGTATGGGCCACACAGGCATGTGGGCCCAAACTCTGAATTTTTTTCCTAGGGTCTTGTTTTTTGTACGAGTTGAATGTGCACCTCCTGTAGGGTCTGTGTGGTAGAAATCGGACTGCAAACCATGAATTCTAATGTTTTGTATCCATTAAATACAACTTATGTACGCAAGATTATTATGTTGCATTTTATGTTTGAGTTGTAATATAATAAGTATGCTTTGTAATAAGAAAAGTATAATAAGTTATCTATTAAAAATGTTCTGTATCTGTCATAATAAGCTTGTATGTCATACATATTCGATATTTGTTATTTCTGCATCTACATTGGGTGGGATATATGTTGCGAAAGAAGTGCTGGTAGTTTAATCTATCTGTCGAATTTGGTGGCTCAGCCACACATATATTTCTGTTACTGGAAAATTACCGCCTATTGATCTGGCAACTTGGTTGCAAATATTCTAAAAAGTATCATATCGACACTAAGCGGTGTTTAGGGCTTGATGGGTATATAATACCCTATATGGTGTGTAGGGATGGACGGAGTTGGTGTGTAGCGGATGGAGGTAGGATTGTGAATCTACATATGATTTATTCTGTTTCTACTTTGTTATAAAATATATATAATGATTTCTAAAAACATGTCTGAAATTAAGTCTATGCTTTTGTTATTATAAGTTCCACACTGAACTCAAAAGCTCACTTCTATCTGTTTAATTTCATGTAACCTCCAGACTTAGGATGGGTCAGTGCGACGGGAGCTCAGTTACATTCTTTTAATAATGTAGCTATTTTAAGTTCTGGTTTATTCTATTTTGATTTTGTTGGACTGTTTTGAACAATTTGGAACTGTTTGGTTTTAAAATTTTATTTACTGTTTTAAATCATTTTTCAATTTTAAAGTTAAAATTCACGATAAAAAAGTTGAATTTTCAAAATATGACTCGTGTTTCCAAACTGAATTTAACTAAGGGTTCCAATAAAAATAAATGCGCTTTGAAAATATATATTTAGTCGTTAGAATTAATGAATTAATTATGAAGGATATTTTCACTAAAAATAAATCAGAATTGTTTTTATTAAAATCTAGCATTATTCTACAAGGCTAACTAATTTCTGGGTTTTTCGAAGAATATCATGATAGCTTCTCTAAATCTAGTCATAATGTCTAGGCGGGGTTTGGGGTGTTATATTTGTGGTATCAGAGCCAAGTTCAAAACTCGGGCTATGAATTTGGGTCAAAAATATTATGAAAAGTGCTTTTCGCACAAGATTTCTTTATGTTTAAAACTAAGAAAAATGAGTTTATAGAATATTGAGTCGTTGGGGTCTCCCCAATTATGGTCGAGTATTGGACAGTAGATTTTATTTTGATTGCAAATTAGTTGCTAATGCTTTGCAAAGGTATGGGTTGAAACATTAGATTGCCACAACAAATTATCCCCCAAAAAATGGACAAGCAAAGATTTCTAACAGAGAAATTAAACAAATTCTGGAAAAAGTGGAGAACCCAACTCGAAAAGATTGGTCCT
Source organism: Gossypium hirsutum (assembly GCF_007990345.1). NCBI lineage: Eukaryota > Viridiplantae > Streptophyta > Magnoliopsida > Malvales > Malvaceae > Gossypium > Gossypium hirsutum. Next base: position 38,519,053 of record NC_053444.1, read on the forward strand.
CCAGATTGGATGAAGCTTTATAGGCTTATCGTACGACATTCAAAACACCTTTGGGGATGTCACCTTTTTAGCTTGTTTTTGGGAAGCCATGTCACTTACTTGTTGAGTTAGAGCATACAACATTTTGGGCTATTTAAAAGATGAATATGGACTGGAATGCTGTTGGCCATAACAGGTTGTTAGAATTGAATGAAATGGAAGAATTTTGGACACAGGCATATAAGAAGGTTAAACTCTACAAGGAGAAAACCAAGTGGTGGCATGATAATATGATTATGCCAAGGCAATTTAAACTAGGACAACGGGTGTTGTTGTTCAACTTTAGGCTCAAATTGTTCACTGGTAAATTAAAATCTCACTAGTCAGGTCCATATGAAGTAGCTCAAGTCTATCTTCATGGAGCTGTTGATGTCAAAGATATGAAAACGGGGGTCACATTTAAAGTTAATGAACAATGCTTAAAGCACTACTGGATGCTCATGTGGATAAAGACAAGTAATCCATTGACCTCCGAGATGTTTGAGGTAATAATTATATTTTCGAATTTTCTTTTCCTTAATTTATTTACTTTGATTTCAATTTTTTTAGTTATCTTTAATTATTTCATGTTGCTTCTATTTCTATTTTTATCTTTAAGTAGTTCTTTCCATGATTTCAAGAGACAGAATAAGGAATGTGAACTTATCAGTTGTGCTTCTACTGCAACATTGTGAAAGAGAGTTATGCCGTGAAAAATAGGAAAATAGATGTTGAGGTACAAGGTAATATGGGTTGACCAGACAAAATAGTCCAAGGGAGAGATTTTTGGACAGTTGGGCCTATTACGTTACTTGGGTAGCCCATGGTGGAAAAGCCAAAATTCTTATTTTAGGGCTAGGTCACTTCACAGTTCCCCCAAAAAATCCCTTTGTTTTTCCCTCCTCTATACTACAAAACTTACTTTGCACATGTAATTTTCCTGAACCATCAACACTATCTCACAACGACAATTGTGAGGTTGGGCCGTATGGTACCCGTAGGCCACTTGGTTTCTCAAATATTTGGGCATGTATCCTTTTCACTTTCACTCCAAATTTCCATCATACCAAAGTCAAGCCATAATTATCGGCCTCCCATCACTCACGTCATATCTCATTTACTCCTTACTTTGCCGTCATTTTATTTTACCCTAACCTCTTCAATTCTTTTACAGTTACGCTAAATTTTCTCTCTCTATGCTTATTTGTGCTTTCTTCGGACATTTCAAATTTTCTTCTTCTTCTTCTACACATACTTTTACCTTAAATTTTCATAATGGCTAGACAATCTACCCCCCAATCATCTGCTATGTCACCTCACACTTTCTTTAACGCTGCGGCAGAAGAGCGGTACCAGAACAACATCTCCAAGTGACCCTTCAGTTTGAAAAAAGAATTTCTTTTTAAAGACGAGCCTTTCATGGGATACGATGCTTCTATTTCTTCTATCGTTGAGCAACATGGATGGCAAATTTTTTTTTGCATCTGCAGGATGTGCTAACCAAGATTGTTCGAGAGTTCTATGCTCATCTTATTTCCCCTAATGCTTCTTTTATTTATGTGCGAGGAGTCTTACTCTTATTCGATAAGGACATGATTAATGATCAGTATGGTCTTTTTGATATCCAAGACAAGCATATCGAGCTTGCTGCAACCGCCACTACTGATGGGTTAACTTAGATTCTTCAAGACCTCTGTGTGACGGGAACTAAATGGATGGTGTCGAGTCAAGATTGTTACACCGTGGAAAGGGCATCTTTAAAGCCCAAGTGTAGGGTTTCGTATCACTTTCTTAAGATGCGCCTACTCCCTTCTATCCATAACTCAACAGTTTCTAAGGAGTGAATGTTGCTGCTCCATTCCATCATGTAGGGTAGGAAAATTAATGTAGGTAATATTATATTCAACGGAGTACACCGGTGCGCATAAAAGAATGTCGAGAGTCTAAAATTTCTTTCTTTAATCATCGCGCTTTGCTAGTGTGTTAATGTCTCAGTCCAAGCTGATGAGGATGTCGTCCCAAATAAAAGGGCTATTACAATTGTTGCAAAGATTTCTGAGGAGGATTTGTCATGGCAATAACCTCCTAGCTCAGCCTCAACATCCTCTATGCCAACATTTGCTACTACAAAAACCTTTGAGACTAACAGTTTATTCAAGAAAAAAAGTTCTCAATTCATTTGAGAAGTTGCAGAAACAGAATAATCTTTTCGAGACTTAGCAGTTTTAGCTTGCTGTAGATTTGGAAAAGGTGTAGGACAAATTGACTCTTTACTGGGCCTATGTGGAGTGGAGGGACACTGCTCTAAAAAGATCCTTCCAAAGAATTTCACCAAGCTAATGCCTGTATTTCCTGACTTTCCTAAGTAATTGTAGGCAGCTGTAGCATAAGAGGTTGGTGAAGCCCAGCCAGTTGAGACAGACCTTGCCACTACCGAGAAAGAAACCAAAGAACCAGAGGAAGAAACAGAGAAGACAGAATCAGTCAATTTTGTAGTTGATAGTGAGGAGGAAGAATAAGTAAATCCCACACCTACACCACCAGTGGATAGCACTATAGTTTTTCCACCTCCCTTTACTGAACCTATGACTGAATAGGATCATAAGATCAATCAGATTATTGATAAAATCACCAAATCTGGTGATGAACAAGAGAACGTGCCACTCTAATTATTGAAAAGGAAAATGCGGTGTAAACACAATGCACGTAAATCCACTCGCAGGACATAATGAAACAACTACACTCCGGTCTAAGCCAGGGAAGTTCTTTTCCCTTCCATACATCATGCATTTCATTTATTTTTCCATGACATTTTCTGTTGTATATTCATACATGCATTAAGGACAATGCATCTCGTAAGTTTGGGGGTGTGTTAAGCATTTAGTACTGCATTAAATAGTTAGTTGAGCATGTTTTAATTTTTGGTTCACCTGTCATTCATTTTTCTATGGCACACATAGTTGCCACGGTTTGTTTTGCCTATAATGAGTACAAACTTTACTTATGATGTTTGATGATGAGCTTAAATTCTTCAGTACACCTAGAATATGTGACAGTGGATTAGGTGAATTTAGCTTAGGAGAGTTGCTTGAAAATTAACTCCTAAACATGAGATGTCCTAACCTTAGTTAGTTTTGGACTATAACGAGTGTCTTTTAATGAACTTAGGGACTTTTGAAGCCAAACTCAGTCAAATTGCCAAAACATTACTTAAATAAAGGACAGTAGGCACTCCAAGGCCTAGAGTTGCCAAGTAAGTTAGCATTACTTTGTTTGCTCTATTGTGCTATTGACCAGAAAGGTGAGTTCGAGTAAGAGTGTGTAATGAAAAACAAAAAGGCAATCTACTATAGTAACAGGCTGAATAGCTAAGGAGGTAGTTATTTGCTCCATCCATCTTCTAAGTTAAAAGCATTAGCTTCAAGAGTGATTTTTATTTAAATTGTGACATGATTTAATACTTGGTAATTTAGTGTTTGCTCTATTGTGATTATCGAGTCAAAGAATTTTGTGACATGCTAAATCCCCTACATTAGTCTTTAAAAAAAACAAACAAACAAGAAAAAAATATGAATAATATACATACATTTTGAGTAGGCCTCGAGCAACTTGAGTTTAGGTAAAAAATGAACTAAGTGAATTTGGAGATGCTTGCTATGGCCAAAAAGCACACACGAGCACTTAGGAAATTTTGTTTTAAGGATGAAATTTTTTGCTACCTTTGTTAAGTGAACTTCTGACACTTAAAAAAGTTTTTAGAGAAAGAAAATTACTGAGAATTGATGTATATATTATTCTTTGAGTAGACTAGCAGTTCAAGGTGGTTATGTGCGATGGAAAACTCTTGCATATATGCATTCATGCATATCTTGCTTGAGGACAAGCAATAACTTAGTTTTAAGGGTGTGATAACTCTTGGAAAGAGTTATATTTTATGTCTTTAGACTTAGTTAATTGTTTGTAATTAGGTAAGTTGAGTTGCATTTTAAGATTTTCCATTAGTGTTTTTAGGAAATTGCATTAAAAGGCTTGGACTGTGCTTTAAATGTTATTACATGTTACTTCTAATTGTTTGCAGGAAGGATTTATTTGTTAAGTGGCAAGTGCAGAATGAGGAAAAGAAGTAAAGAAGTAAATGTTTGTTGTGGCAAAAGGTTGGATAGTTTGCCAACACGAATATCGTGGCAATGCTAAGAAGTGACCCAGTCAACACTTAACCGTTATCAGGCCTATTGTATGTGTACCAAAAAAGTCTGCCTAAAAAAGAGGAAAAAGATCATGGGATTATGGGATCATGGGTCTACCCTAAAGGAGGAAATATAAAACCCAAAATAAAAACTAAAAAGTAGGTAGACGGTTGGAGAGTCATTTTGGAAGGAGAAATCCCTTAGATGAAAATAAGGGGTAGACGATTGGGGAGTCATTTTTGGAAGGAGAAATCCCTTAAACGAAAATAGAGGGTGGCGGTTGCGACAAGGACGGAGACACAAAGGGGAAGACGAAGGCAATCCCTCCTGGTCATCGGAGGACATTTTATAGCCAAAGTTGTGGGCTGGACAGGCAAAAGCTATCTTCCTGAGTTCTCCCTTCAATTCTTTATTTTTTGTTCCATAATTTGATTTAAGGAAATGATGTTGATTACTATTTTGAATCTGGTTTCTATTCACCAACCCATGAGCTAAATCTCATAAGGTTGGGATTACTTGATGAAACTTTTATTTCCATTATTGGCCACGACTTAGATTAGTTTTAATTTACTGTTTCATTCAATAGTATTTATGAATAGTGTGTGTAATCTCTAGAAATAGGTGAATATGTAGCATGATTATAAAATTAATCTAATTCTGACAAGGTTAGGTTAGTTAGATCGAAATTGAATTATATGAGTGAGTACTCGAAAGAATACTTGTTGCAGACTCTAGACATAGAGCAGTGTTCTATACGAAAAGGAGAAGAACAATAGTAGGAACCAAACTCAAAGCCTATAGACATACAGTGCCCTAGGTGTGGTAACTCAAGGCCTAGCTCTCGAAAGAATAAGACCACAATAGAACTATTCCGAGCAGTAGAATAAGGCTGAACTTGTCGAGGCATTCTTGGTTAATGATGATAGATTCTTGGTAATCCCAGCCTTACGATTCAATATCATAGATCCTTTAACCTTTTCTGTAGCATCTCTATTTTCACATCCTTAGTTGCTACTTGTTTACATATTATTCACGTAATCATTCTCGTAATTTCTATTGCATACTTACTTTTGTCTTGCCATAGCATTTTCATTTATTTGTTAGAATTCACATATTAAACACATCAGTATTCCTTAATTATCTCTGCATTATTATTATTATTTTTGCTATAGCATTAAACACAATCCTTTATAATAACTTGATCAATTTATACCTAACCGATCCCTGTAGAGGTGATCTTACTTATCACTTTATTACTTGATCTGACGTGTACACTTGGACAATTCACTTAGCATATTCACACACGACAAGTTTTTGTCACTATTGTCGGGGATCGAAAATTTGGTGAAATTTGGTTTTTTTATTATCTCATCTAATTCCATTAGTTTTATTTAACTTAGTTGTTTTTAATTTCTATAGGTTTGTTACCAGTGCATGAGTAGAAGCATTCCTGTTAACGAATAGTATCTTTTTAACTCTAAGATCGAGAGAACTTTGCGAAGAAGGAGAAGAGAAGTGCGTAACATGGCTAGTGACGGGAATGATCGTGGTCTGAATGATCCATTAAATCCAAATAGTCAGGATCTTAATCTTCCTATTCATCGTGTGATAGATGATCGAGACAGGCGAATTCGTGAACATGTTGTGCTATTTTTGGATGATCTTAATCAAGGGATAGTTAGACCACACATTCAAGCTCTGCATTTTGAATTGAAAGTGGTGATGTTTCAGATGTTACAAATAATGGGATAGTTTAGTGGGTTGCCTACTGAAGATCCACGATTGCATTTAAGTCTTTTTTAGAAGTCTGTGACTTGTTTAGATAACAGGGTGTTCCTAAAGATGCCCTGAGACTTAAATTGTTTCCATATTCCTCAAGAGACCGAGCAAGAGCATGGTTGAATGCTTTGTTGTCGGGGACAGTGGCATCATGAAATGATCATTACCAGAGGTTTTTTCTATGGTATAATTTGCAAAATATGAATGCCAAGCTTAGAACTGACATCACGTCTTTTCAAAAATCAGAGGATGAAACGTTGTATGAAGCTTGGGAAAGATTTAAAGAACTACTTTGGAAATTTCCAATGCATGGTTTTTAGCACTGGGCACAGATGGAGATGTTTTGTAATGGGTTGAATAAACATACGAGAATGGTAGTTGATGCTTCTACCAATGGTACATTGTTGGATAAATCTTAAAATGGAGCATATGAAATTTTAGAATGGATTGCCAACAATGATTATCAATATCCTACCACATAATTTGGGACTAACAGGAGAGCTATTGGCACCATAGAACTTGATGCAATCACTTTAGTAACTGCTCAGGTATCATCTTTAATCAATATGATCAAAATAATAAAGAGACTAATTGTAGTTCAGGAGATGAAAGCAATCGAGCCAGCATGTGTTTATTATGGTGAAGACCATGAGTTTGATGGATCCCATCAAATCCAGCATCCGTGTGCCACGAAGGCATTCCTTACCAGAGATCGCCACAAAGGCTTCCATTTCATAGATTACCACAAAGGCTTTCTTTTTCTAGCATGTTCACGATAAGGATTCACTTAGACTCACATTACGTGAGGTTTGCCCCTCATTGTCTTAGGTCACACAGAACACCCCATTAGGTAATAACCTTTAGTTCTTTCCAAAACCCAATTAGATTCCATATGATTCCAACTATGGTCTTACACGATATGGTGTCATGGGCTTTTTCTTTCAAAGGATCGTGTTTAAAGTCCTGACATACCCCTTTAGAAGAATCCGCGAAGACAAACACAGACTCACTTAACAGATCTTTCATACTTTGACACAATACAGAAATTAACACACATTTTAATTCACATAATCTCATACATTCCAAAAGCACTCATACAACCTTATTTCATCATTAGAATATCCATCTCATGTTTAACCTATTAGATTCCTCATGAACTGTACATATACGACTCATTTAGCGTTCACAGTGTGACTATTTTCTATAGAAACATTTCAAATACTACCTTACATACAAGACTCGGCTTAAGAACTCACATGACAAGAATGTAGAGTAGCTTGAGCTCCAGATCCATGATCCTTTCAGGAGTTGCAGCAACCACTGCCTCTTAAAACAAAAGAACACTATAAAAGCCCATTCGGATAACCTTTTCATCATCTTAAACACAAATAACCCATAAACAAAGCCTTACTTTTTTCGACATTCATGCAGATCTACTTTTTAGAGCCATAAAACTTACCTCGACATGGAGAAATTTCTAGAAGATTCCAAAGTTTCAGATCCAACTTAAAAAAAGATGCTTCTCCTTTCCTCTAGCCTTAGATTTCAATATTTCAAAAGAGTAGAAGAGAACTCTCTTTTATTTCAAGTTAAAAACCTATTAAAATAGTCCAAGTCTTTATTGGAACTTGAAAAATGTCACATCACTACTGACTTGTCTTATGAAAGGTCATTAACTTCCACGGAAACTAATTTAGTACTTTCCATTTCTCTTTTAACTATCATGGTTCACATTCGGTTAGTGCCTAACCAAATCACTTTATAACTTAACATGTACAGTATCATGGAGAAAAGGGTGTACTACTTCTGACATGGGCTTATACCTTTAGTATCTATTTATCAGACCACATCCTTCTTCCAAAAAATCACAATAATCTAGCATGAAGCTCTTAACATCTTGAACACACAATTGTGTCCACCCCCATATATTCCAGAAAGAGCACTTGGGTAATTATCAATTTGCCAGTCGTACTTTTCAAAGACTACTCTAGTTCTTGTGCTCACCAGAACTAGGGCGTTAAAGGCTTGATCAAAGAATTCTTATACTTAGTAAAATTTTTATACTTAACACACACTAAAAAGTTACTCTTTGTGCCTCACTTCCATAGACATCATTTGAACACTAGGGTTTCGATGGACACGATGTTACATAACTACAAGGTACAAATGTATGAAAACGATCGATTATAGGTATGATATTGAAATATATGTTATAATAGCTCGTTTTTAGTTGTGTTGAAAATAGTGGTTTTGAAACCCCAATTTTGACAAGTGAGTTCGTAAATATTACTATTTAATATTTACAAGTCAATATTAGTGTTATATTAAATTTTATAAGAAAAATTTACTAATTAGACAGTTAATTAAAACACAAGTGGTTTGACCCTAAAGTCGGAGGTTTTGGAAAATAAGGTATCAAGACCTCATTTTCATAGATCGAGCCTGTAAATATTTTTATTGAATGTTTTTATAGTTTTTGTATAGGTGAATTGAATTTTGGTCTAGAAATTTTAGTGATTGGATGGTTAATTAGGGTACAAGGACTAAATCGTAAAAACCATAAAAGTCAATCGCTATTGATTTATTTTAGTTAAAAGGGTTTAAAGGGTAAATTTTTAAGGATTTAAGTGGCAATTAACCACTTTTAAAAGGTAGCATATGGTATGGACACTAACTGAAAAATATGTTAAATAATGTTTAATAAAAGATTAAACAATATGTTAAAATAAGGTAAAAAGTGTTTCTTCATCATTTTTCTCCTTCTCGTCATTGTTTCTTCATAAAATGAAACTAGGAAAGCCATTTTTGATACTCATACTTTCGGCCATTGCATGTAAGTCCTAAACAAGTTAGTTTTTTTTGTAAATTTTATGTTCTTGAGACCGTTATAGCTTAATCTAGTTATCACGGGTACTAAATCATAAACTTGTCAAAGGTTTTAACAGTTTTCATTAATGGTTTTTGAGTTTTTTTATGTTTAATGGTAGAATTTGAAGCTTGTAAATGTAATCAGACTAATTTGTAAAATGAAATTTGTTACTTTTTAGTTTAAGGACTAAAATGAAAATATTTCTAATTGACATGAATTTTTTGTAATTCTTGAATTAAGAGGGCTATAATGGGATGAAATTGAAATCAAAATGAAAAATGGGGCTTAAATGTGAAATTTATGATAGTTTTGGTTTTAGAGACTAAATTAAATAAAACGCAAAACTTTAAATGAATTATGTAAAATGAAATTAATTTGTCATATGCCTTGAATAGGATGTTATAAGATAATTAGTCTTGATAATGGGCAATTAATTATTATAGATAGGGATTTAAATCAATAGGAAGTTAATAATGAAATAAGAGAAATTACATATTAGTCCCTGACACTTTGTAGTTTTCATTTTCCAGGTAAGTTCATATGGTGTATTTATATTTTTATTCCTCATTTATATTATATTGTGAATGTTATATACAATATATGTTTTAGTGAACTTTGGATTGTTTACAATTTAGTACAAAAGGGTGAGAAAGGATTAAATTGAAATAAAATAACATGAACTTATATGATGGAATTACCCTAATGAAACTTGGTAGCAGTATCATACACATGGTTACAAGTTGATTTTAGATGATTACCGAGATCCAACATTTGTTGCGGACTCGAAGATACATGTGACAAAGGTTTAACTCAGATGAGTAACCTAATGTTGTTTTAAAGGTTTAGCCCAAAGGAGTAATCTTACATATATATACAACCCTGGCCAATGTATTTTATGTATCAATATAAAGGTTCAGCTCGGATGAGTAACCTAACACGAATATATGATCAGATCGAATGAGCAATAAATATGGTTAATTACCGATGATTATAAAGATTTAGCATTTTTCGTGGACTCAAAGACACATGTGACATAGATTTAGCACGAACGAGTAACCTGATGTCATTTTAAAGGTTTAGCTTGGATGGGTAACCTGACATGTATATTTATAGTTTTTGCCAAGCTATTTGATGTGCTGATAAAAGGTTTAGCCCGAATGGGTAACCTAACTCCAGTGTATATGATTAGCTCGGACGAGCATTAGACATGATTTGCATTTGTGTATTGAGTTCCTTTACGATATTTGATCAAGGAATACAAAAGATATGAAATATAGAATTGATAAGTTACGAAATCAATTTAATGTTCAAATAAGGTGGAATGAACGATTTGAATAATAAAATTTTTAGTATACATATATGGAAGAAATATGTTAAATGTTTGTTAAACATTATAAAATGGCAAGCTTTGTACTTGATGCATATTATTTATGTTTGATATAGGATATAATCTCACATTGTGGAATTTTGTTGGTATTATAGGTAAACTTAGCTTGCACATCGTTTAACATATGATTATTAATTGTGGTAAGTTAGTTTTTTACATTGTATGAGCTTAATAAGTATTTGTAATACTTACTCCCTTGTTACCACTTTCCTTGTAGATTTTGGACATTTGGAATGTGTTGATCGGATCTACAAGAAGCTTACATTATCTATCTTTCGATTTAGTAGACTTTTGATCTTCTTAAACCGATTATATATGGCATGTACATAGGATTGTCAAGTGGTTGTAATGTTAAATATGCTTTTTAGCATATCGTGGCATTGTTGAATTTTGAGCTTCCATGATAAATTATGGATATGATAAATTTCTTATGTTCATATTTGGTTCATGGATGTTCAAATATGGGTGAAAAAATATGATAGGTTATGTACATATGAATTAACTTGTGGTATGAATTGGATAGGTGTTATGTAATGTTATAAATAGGTGGAATGGTTGGTATGGAACCATGTTCTATTTTTGTGATTTGGTGCCAAATGTGGTATATTGGTTAGATGCTTAGGGAAATGTTGTATGTTATATTTTGGCATTGTATTGATATGTTTTGAACAGGTTTATATTGGCCAAAATACATTTTAGGTCACTTTTAATAGTTGGACTTGTAACAAGCATCAAATAGCCTATTTTTGTACCACATGGTTCTCGATTATCACATGGTCGTGTGAGTACTGTAGAATTGGATATTTAGATTTCACACTACCTCAATTTGTTTCACGACCTAGCCACAAGGTCGTGTGACTTTTCATGAAATTTTGTAATTTGATCCATACAGCTTTAGAGAGTTATACAACCTAGGCCTGTTTTACACAATTTCCTTTAGCTTCTAAATATGTTGCAATTTAATCCTTATTTGTTATCGGGTCCACATTAGAGTTCACGTAAGCTTATATAATACTTGGGAAAATTTTTAAATGGTATTTTATGATTGAATTGATTAGAGTAATTTAATTTTTTACTATTAATTGTTTATAATTGTTTCGTTTTGTACTGTAGCATTCCGTAACTTGATTCCGATGGCAGTGATGGGTGAGGGTGTTACATTTAAGGGTATCAGAGCTAAGGTTTATTCAATTATAGAACTGAACATAGCATGTGTTGAGTCTATAAATACATGTCTCATTAACCTGGGATAGTTTGATGCAATATGATCCGATTTGACTCCATTTTCTTTAAGACATAATATGCCAGTCGAGTCTAATCATGTCATATCAGATGAGGTAAATGTTAACGTTCCTACTTTCGATCAAGGCACTAGTCATAGTGTGTCATTCCACAAACGTCAGATAGTGAAATACGAGGTGTTTTCTTTTAAAAGATGAACAAACGATTCTTAGAGTTTATGTGAACTAATCCTATGGCTACGCAACCTCCACCCTCGACTGTGTCTTCCATGGCACCCCTTTGTCCTCAAAATTCGATAAATTTTCATAGACATCCAATTAATAAGATTCAGAAAAGTAAAGCTAAATAATTCAAGTGTAAAACTGATGATAATCCGATCAGAATTGTACACTAACTAGAAAATACTCAGTGGTTTTGATGGCTTTTGGTTCCTTATCTATTTGAACTCAAGATTTTACTTACATCAAAGTACACGAGTCACTCATTCATAGCCCATCATCCACTCAGGATTAAGGTATGCCACACTATGAATGTCACAAGTGAATAAATCCATTAATGGATTCAGGATCTATTATGCTTGGTTCCAGTAGGATGCACTGTCAATCCAGTCAGTGACATCTATGTCTCTATCTTCTGGGAGTCATTCGATGCCCAAGGCAAAGCATCTCCCTAATCGGGCTTGATAGATGTCATATTACTAATATAAGTTGTCATTTCATATCATGATCCGACCATATAATACCGATTAGTATTAGTTAAACATTAGACAACCAGTGAGATAATTTTTTTCTATTTTTCTTTACATGCAAAAACCATGTGAGGACATTATACAAAGGATATTAATGTAATTCATTAATAATTTTGATAACCAATCTATTCAAAAAAATACAAGTGTACAGATTGAAGTACTACGCTTAGGGCACCAAATCCAACACAACCACTCAGTCCTTCAGAGTTACTATAGTCACCATGACCCACCATTGACGTGCCTCCTCCTTTAACAGAGAGATGCACACCTCAGACAATCATTAGGTGTGCATTGAAGTTCTTTAATACTTTTTTGAGTGTTTTCTGGCAAATACTAGGTTAGAGAGGGGTCACCATCTTTAGTGCCTTTAAACATTTTAGCTCCATACTTATAGAGCTTTTCATATGGGGGTTAAGGTGTCAGTTCAGGAGCCTGAAGTTGTGGTGTAGAAGGTATCACTTAAGGTGGAGGGGGAGGAGTTGGGATCCAGGGGTTGGGGGAACAACCCCGATTGAGGATACCATTTGTTCATCATTTTGAAAACGTCTTCTCTCTGGGGCCCCTCAGGTACAAATGGTACTTCCTGCGTCGAAGGTGGTTGATTCCTCCCTTGCTCCAAGTTTAAAGCATTACTCTATACTTCTTCATCGATCGCTTCTCTATTTTCAGGATCACAATACAACATTGAATTTTCCAAAGAGGTGTGTACTTTTAGATGCTATGCTCGGTTAAATCCTAGAATTGACTAAACTTTAACTCTGATTCCACTAATTATAATGCCCCTCACTGTCTAAGTGGCTAGTACGAATATGAGAGACTACCAGAACATTTTAGAGGCAAAAACCAATATCTTGTTTATCAAAATAATTAAAAAATAATAATAAAATGTTTTAAAAATATTTAAACCCTATTCAAAATGAGTATTATGCTTTCAAAGTAAAGTTCAAAAATCTTATAGTGTCAATTAAAACAAAAGAGCTAGGTAATTTGTAAAATATAGGAATGTTAATTAAATTGATAAAAGCTACTCAAATCCTTAAGGAATTTATAAGAAATTCAGTAAAGCCAAAAAGAGTAATATTACGTTAAGTTGTTGTAACACCCCGAACCCGAAACCGACACCGGAGTCGAACACGAGGTGTTAACTGACTTTAACCCCTTACAAAATTTATTTTTCCAGACACTGCCCAATCTGTGTACTAGTCGTTTTAAAAATCATATCTTGAGTTTCGTAACTCAAAAATCAGTTTTGTAATTTTTCCCCGAAACTAGACTCATGTGCCCATCTATGTATTTTTTTCTAGAATTTTTGGTCTGGCCAATTAGTACAGTTTATTAGTCAAAGTCTCCCAAGTTGCAGGGATTGACTACACTGACCTTTGCCCATTACGACTTGGATATCTCCCTACACGGGGCTTCAATACTGATGCCGTTTGTTTCTATGAAAACTAGACTCAGAGAGGAATCTGTAAATATATGGTACGACCCCTAATTATCTCTGGTTAATTTGTAATGAATTTCCAAAGTCGGAGTAGGGAATCCAGAAACCGTTCTGGCCCTGTCCCACTATAATCTGATTATCTCTTAATATACTGCCCATATGATCTTTTCGTTACTTCCTCATGAAAGAAGACTCATCGAGCTTCGATTTCATAATTTATTCATCAATTAATTCCACTCCTACTATTTTTAGTGATTTTTAAATCTCATGACACTGCTGCTGCCAGCATCTGTTACGAAAGTAACTAGGTCCATCTCATGCCTACCCTTGATCCAACTCAATCGAACATTCGTGCCATTTTCGCATGGCTTAAAGTTTACATGCCAAAATTCGAACACAACGTAATAGCTTATACATGCCAAAATGTTCTTCTAAGCCAACTAAGAAGAAAGTACCAAAACTTGCTATCCGGTGTGATGACTTCGATGACGGCCTGACCCCGCAAAAATAGATGAGTCCAAGCAACCTATAATGGGTGACAAGGAAACACCGAGTGAGTTTATAACTCAGTAAGTCATAAGGAATGCACTACCATCTATCAATAACATTATCACAAGAAGAAGCAAAATGGAACGAGACAATTTACTCCATCCATACCGAACCATACCATAGTTCCTCCAACCTATCGATTCAATTTCATATCAATTCATGCATTCACAATCCATATACTCATCAATAGGACATTGAAGCATTTTCATAAATCAATTTATTTTCGTTACAATCAAACAACAAAACGGCCTTTCACCCATCCTACGATAAATTTTATGTACGTGACTTCAAGTATAGTTGTCACATAGGTTCAACTTACCGAGCTCAACACCAAGTATAAGCATAGCACATATTAGCCATGTACTCAAGACACTTACCCGATCCGCTGTCCGCGATCGACTCAATAGTGTCGCACACATAGTGTCCATAATGATTCACGAATGTATATTGAGCCCGCACACTCAGTGCTATATAATCAACTCGCACACTTAGTGCTACGTAATCAAATCGCACACTTAGTGCTACATAGTCAACCTCGCACACTTAGTGCTGCATGGTCAATTCGCACACTTAGTGCATCATATTCATTTCGCACACTTAGTGCAACATAGTTAAATCGCACACTTAGTGCTGTACAATTTAATCCCGCGCACTTAGCGCCAATCTCATGGTCATAAATGGTTATCCCGCACGTTTAGTGCCGAGATCAACAACTCAATACATCTTACCTCTTTTCTTTCATTCAACAATTTCATCATCACATACGTACACGCATATATATATGTATATTTATTCATTCCATTCAGCATCAATCCATAACATTATGACCATTGAAATAATACCAACTACATGCTTAATGACTTACCTCGTGTTGGGTAAGACGGTTCCAACTCGGCTACTCGATAACCTTTTCTTTGCCTTTGCTCGATTCACCTCCTTTAACTCCTTGAGCTAAATCAATAATTTAACTAGTTTAACCACCTTGCTAAATATTTACAATCCAATTTCACATGTATATGTATGTTAGTATATTCGGCTAATAACCTCATGCAACTACCATATCATCAAAAATCTAATCACACATGCACATGCATTAGGTAAGTTACCTTTGCTAATTTTAAACCCAACATCACACAAGCTCTCAAGAGATGGCCGAATGCTACTTTTGTTACCCAACTAATCATTCGACAATTCCATCCCCTTTACCACCCTTTTATGCCTAATTATCTAAATCAAGATAAGATCATCAACATGCCTAACCATAGCCGAATGTGCAACATTAATCTATCACCTCTATCTCTTAAATACTATCAAGTTCATTTACTTCTAATTTCTTAAGTTCAACATCTTAATGCCCATTATAGCCACTCCCATAATCTACATTTAAAAATCGGCAACACCCACATTCAACTATCTTAGCCGAATACTCCTCAATACTTAGACTAAAGTATGCACATTAAACTTAATACAACTTTCATTATTCCTTTCATGTTTCGGTCAATTATTCAAATTACCTCATAACATGAACATTCTTTTCAACTAATCTAGGATGACTCATTCGGCCATAACCAAGAACCACTTTTCATACAAGGACAAAATAAATCAAATGAACCTCCCATTTAAACCCCTTTCTATCTTCTACTTACTCAATAATACATGTTTCTTAGTTCATATTCATCTATAACCATTTCAAATCACATACTACAAAACATCATCACTTTGGCATATAAGAACATAACCAAAGGTTTCTTGCAACACAACTCAAAAATCAACACATGGGTCATGTTATGAGCATCAAAACAACTCAACTTCACAAAAAAAATGCCAAAAGAACCACATGATATCATACCTTAATCTATAAACTCACTTGGCCGAATGTCCTAGCTTCCATTTTTTTTCTTTTCTTTTCCTTATGGTTTCGGCAAGATGATAGAAAAGATGAAGGAACTTTGTTTTTATCACCACTTACTAATATAAATTTATTATACATAATTCCCACCAAATATAAAAAAATGGAGACAAGGGAACACCATAATGCATGCGTGTGTTGGCCGGCCATTCACATTCAAAAATGGTCTATTTGACATGCAAGTCCACTCTTTTTGGTACATGCACTAATAGACCATTTTAAATTGGACTATCATATTTTCTCCATGTCTCAAATCGATCCCTATTAACAATTTTCTCATGCAATTGGTAAAATTAGGGAATGAAACTTCCACATACTCATGTTCACACATAATAAGCACAGAATATAGCAATTAATTATTTTTTTACGACTCGGTCTTGTGGTCCCGAAACCACTTTCCGACTAGGGTCACATTAGGGCTGTCACAACTCTCCCCCACTTAAGAAATTTTCGTCCTCGAAAAGCTTACCAGTAAATAGGTTTGGGTATCGTTCTTTCATCGAACTCTCGGTTTCCCAAGTAGCTTCCTCAATCCCGTGTTTGAGCCATAACACCTTTACTAACGGAACCTTTTTGTTCCGCAACTCCTTCACTTCACGAGCTAGGATACACATCGGCTCTTCTTCATAACTCATATCGGCTCGAATTTCAACCTCCGACAGACTAATTATGTGCGAAGGATCAGATCTATAGCGTCGAAGCATCGAAACATGAAAGACATCGTGTATCCTTTCAAGTTCAGGGGGCAAAATCAATCTATATGCAACCGGACCAACTCGTTCGGAGATTTCGTACGGCCCAATGAATCTCGGGCTCAACTTGCCCTTACGGCCAAACCTGAGTACCTTTTTCCAAGGCGAAACTTTAAGGAACACTTTATCTCCCACCTGATATTCAATGTCCTTTCGTTTCAAGTCCGCATACGATTTCTGACGATCTGTGGCTGCCTTCAGACTTTCACGGATTACATTTACTTTCTGTTCGGCATCTTTAATCAAATCAACTCCGAAAATTCTACTTTCACCGAGCTCGGTCCAAAACAATGGCGTACGGCATTTACGACCGTACAAAGCCTCATAAGGTGCCATCTTAATACTTGATTGAAAACTATTGTTGTAAGCGAATTCAATCAAAGGTAGATACCGTTCCCATGAACTACTGAACTCGAGGATGCAACACCTCAACATATCCTCATGTATCTGAATTATCCGCTCGGATTGACCATCAGTTTGGGGGTGAAAAGCGGTGCTAAAATGCAGCTTGGTACCCAAAGCTTCTTGCAATTTCTTCCAAAATCGTGAGGTGAACCTCGGATCTCTATCCGACACGATAGAAATAGGTACTCCATGTAATCTCACAATCTGAGAGACATACAATTCGGCTAGTTTATCCAATGAAAGATCCGTACGCACGGGGATAAAGTGAGCCGACTTAGTCAGCCTATCAACAACAACTCAAATCGCATCCTTCTTACTTGCGGACAATGGCAGTCCGGACACAAAGTCCATTGTGACTCGGTCCCATTTCCACTCGGGTATCATGATCGGCTGAAGTAACCCTGAAGGCACTTGATGTTCCGCTTTCACTTGTTGACATATTAAACATCTCGAAACAAAGTCGGAGATGTCTCGTTTCATACCATGCCACCAAAACCGACGTTTCAAGTCGTTGTACATTTTCGTACTCCCCAGGTGAATTGACATTCGGCTACAATGGGCTTCGTTCAGAATCATCGGAATGAGTTCTGAATTCCTTGGAACACACAAACGACTTCTAAACCTCAAACAACCATCATCATCAATCTGAAACTCCGATTCCTTGTTCGGAACACACTCAGCTCGTTTTGCAACCAATTCATCATCGACTTTCTGAGCTTCACGAATTTGATGAGTCAATATTGGTTTGGCTTTTAATTCAGCTACTAACACATTGTCAGGTAGAACAGACAAGTGTACATTCATCGCTCGCAAAGCAAACAGTGATTTCCGGCTTAAGGCGTCCGCAACCACATTAGCCTTTCCCGGGTGGTAATCAATGACAAGCTCGTAATCTTTCAACAACTCAAGCCAACGTCTTTGTCGCAGATTCAAGTCTCGTTGAGTCATCAAATATTTGAGACTTTTGTGATCCGAAAACACATGGCACTTCTCGCCAAACAAATAATGTCGCCATATTTTCAATGCAAACACAATGGCGGCTAGTTCGAGATCATGGGTCGGATAATTTCTCTCGTGTGGCTTCAATTGTCTCGACGCATAGGCCACAACTCGACCTTCTTGCATCAATACGCAACCCAACCCAAGTAGGGATGCGTCACTATAAATGACAAACTCCTTACCCGATTCGGGTTGCACCAAAATTGGAGCTTCAGTCAGATGAGTTTTCAGTTGATCGAAGCTTTTCTGACATTTCTCCGTCCATTCGAACTTAACATCCTTCTGAAGTAGCTTCGTCATTGGTGTGGCTATCATCGAGAAACCTTTGACAAATCGTCGGTAATAACCGGCGAGCCCTAGAAAGCTCCGGACTTCGGTAACATTTCTCGGAGGCTTCCAGTTAAGTATGGCTGAAATTTTGCTCGGGTCAACCCGAATACCCGATGCGGATACCACATGACCCAAGAAGCTAACCTCTCTTAGCCAGAACTCACACTTACTGAACTTAGCATATAACTGCTTATCCCGCAAAATTTGCAACACTAGCCTCAGATGCTCAGCATGTTCGGCCTCATCTCTTGAATAGACCAAGATGTCATCAATAAACACAACTACGAACCGATCCAAATACGGCCTAAAGATCCGATTCATCAAATCCATAAACACCGCAGGGGCATTAGTGAGCCCAAACGGCATCACTAAGAACTCGTAGTGATCGTACCTCGTTCTGAAAGCAGTTTTGGGTACGTCCGAATCTCGAATCCGCAACTGATAATAACCCGATCTCAAATCTATCTTTGAAAACACCGATGCTCCCTTTAATTGATCGAACAGATCATCAATACGCGGCAACGGATACTTATTCTTTATCGTCACTTTATTCAGTTGACGATAATCAATGCACAACCTCATGGTTCCGTCCTTCTTTTTCACGAACAATACTGGTGCACCCCAAGGTGAGAAACTCGGTCGAGCGAAACCTCTATCCGTCAATTCTTGCAACTGAGCTTTCAACTCTTTTAACTCGGTTAGTGCCATACGATACGGAGCGATCGAAATTGGCGTAGTTCCAGGTACAAGCTCAATACCAAACTCTACCTCCCGAATAGGTGGCAAACCCGGTAACTCTTCAAGAAAAACATCCGGGTATTCACAGACCACCGGCACCGATTCGGGTTTCTTTTCTAACACCTTGTCATCAAGTACATACGCGAGGTATGCTTCGCACCCTTTCCTTACATATTTCTGGGCCAACATTGCTGATATTACAGCTGGCAACCCCCTTAAGTCCGCAGACTCAACTCGGATTATTTCGTTATTTGCGCACCTCAAATCGATAGTCTTGCTTTTGCAATTCACAACCGCATCATGCGCGGTTAACCAATCCAAACCAAGAATAACATCAAACTCGTCGAACGGCAAAAGCATCAAATCGGCCGGAAAACAGGATTCTCGGATTATTAGAGGGCATCTCTTACACACTTTATCAACAAGTACGCATTGACCCAAAGGGTTTGATACTCGAATTACGAGCTCAGTAGACTCAACAGGTAGAGTCTTACTGGTTGCTAAGGTTTCGCATACATATGAATGAGCAGAACCAGGGTCAATTAATGCAATCACATTAGTATCAAAGAGAGTGAAGGTACCAGTGATGACGTCGGGGGAGGATGCCTCCTCTCGTGCGCGAATGGCATATGCTCTAGCAGGAGTACGGTTCTCGGCGCGATCGGCCGTATCAGAGGCCCCCCTCTGACTACCACCCCTGCCTCCTAAAATTCTCGGTGGTCTACCTCTAGATGTCACTCCACTAGGTCTTGCACCTTGAATCTTATTCTTCTCATCCAGCTCCGTGCAATCTCTAATGAAGTGGTCCTTCGAACCGCATCCGTAACAGGCCCTGCTAGTAGACTTGCCCCAACATTCACCTAGGTGTCGTCTTCCACATTGGGGACATTCAGGTCTCTCGTGACGATTATTGCCCACACTAGCTACCGAAGTAGCTCGGGAGCCCATCGATGGTCTTGCCCTGATGGAAATTCCCGCAGTCGCCCTCGACTTATTAATGTCCTCCCTGAACTTCTTTACAGCTGAGAACGGAGCTTTACCCGTCGATCTTTTACGATAATCTCTAGCTTCAAATTCAGCCTTCCTCTTCTCCTTTCCAAGTTCTTCCGCCTTGCAGGCTCGTTCGACTAGTGTTACGAACTCTTTTATTTCCAAAATACCCATTAGTAGCTTTAAATCTTCATTCAATCCTTCCTCGAATCTTTTGCACATAGCAACCTCATCAGCTACACACTCCCGGGCATACCTACTAAGTCTTACGAATTCATGTTCGTATTCAGATACAGTCATACGGCCTTGCTTGAGTTCCAAGAACTCCTTACGCTTCTGATCAATGAACCTTTGGCTAATAAATTTCTTCCGGAATTCCGTTTGAAAGAAGTCCCAAGTTACTCGCTCGTTTGGGACTATGGAAATCAAGGTCCTCCACCAATAGTAGGCTGAGTCTCGCAACAAAGATACAACACATCTTAGACATTCATCGGGTGTGCATGACAATTCATCGAACACCCGAATGGTGTTATCAAGCCAAAACTCAGCCCTTTCGGCATCATCAGTTACTATGGCCTTGAACTCCTCGGCCCCACGCTTCCTAATCAAGTCTACAGGTGGCTTACTCAGCCTCACAGGATCAGCGACTGATGGCATTACAGGCTCTTGGGATGGATTATTCAAATTTGGGAATTGTTGGACAGCCGGGTTGGTTCGGGCATATTGCGCGACCCACTCATTCATCATGGTAAAGAAGGCTTGTTTAGCCCCCTCACCTTGATTATTCACAGATGACTGAGGTTCAACAGGCGGCGTCCCTTGTGCAGGAGCAGCCGCTACGCTCTCAACGTCATCCGCTAGGGTTCTTTCTTCACCGGGGTCCATTTACTAATCAAGACAAAAACATTTCAACCGTCAGAAGTCATCACCCTTTTAAACATTAACATTATGGCATGTATAGCTAGACTCATACGTGCTATGGTAGTCCTAGAACCGACTAAACCATAGCTCTGATACCAATCAAATGTAACACCCCGAACCCGAAACCGACACCAGAGTCGAACACGAGGTGTTAACTGACTTTAACCCCTTACAAAATTTATTTTTCCAGACACTGCCCAATCTGTGTACTAGTCGTTTTAAAAATCATATCTTGAGTTTCGTAACTCGAAAATCAGTTTCGTAAATTTTCCCCGAAACTAGACTCATGTGCCCATCTATGTATTTTTCTCTAGAATTTTTGGTTGAGCCAATTAGTACAGTTTATTAGTCAAAGTCTCCCAAGTTGCAGGGATCGACTACACTGACCTTTGCCCATTACGACTTGGATATCTCCCTACACGGGGCTTCAATACTGATGCCGTTTGTTTCTTTGAAAACTAGACTCAGAGAGGAATCTGTACATATATGGTACGACCCCTAATTATCTCTGGTTAATTTGTAATGAATTTCCAAAGTCGGAGTAGGGAATCCAGAAACCGTTCTGGCCCTGTCCCACTATAATCTGATTATCTCTTAATATACTGCCCATATGATCTTTTCGTTACTTCCTCATGAAAGAAGACTCATCGAGCTTCGATTTCATAATTTATTCATCAATTAATTCCACTCCTACTATTTTTAGTGATTTTTCAATCTCATGACACTGCTGCTGCCAGCATCTGTTACGAAAGTAACTAGGTCCATCTCATGCCTACCCTTGATCCAACTCAATCGAACATTCGTGCCATTTTCGCATGGCTTAAAGTTTACATGCCAAAATTCGAACACAACGTAATAGCTTATACATGCCAAAATGTTCTTCTAAGCCAACTAAGAAGAAAGTACCAAAACTTGCTATCCGGTGTGATGACTTCGATGACGGCCTGACCCCGCAAAAATAGATGAGTCCAAGCAACCTATAATGGGTGACAAGGAAACACCGAGTGAGTTTATAACTCAATAAGTCATAAGCAATGCACTACCATCTATCAATAACATTATCACAAGAAGAAGCAAAATGGAACGAGACAATTTACTCCATCCATACCGAACCATACCATAGTTCCTCCAACCTATCGATTCAATTTCATATCAATTCATGCATTCACAATCCATATACTCATCAATAGGACATTGAAGCATTTTCATAAATCAATTTATTTTCGTTACAATCAAACAACAAAACGGCCTTTCACCCATCCTACGATAAATTTTATGTACGTGACTTCAAGTATAGTTGTCACATAGGTTCAACTTACCGAGCTCAACACCAAGTATAAGCATAGCACATATTAGCCATGTACTCAAGACACTTACCCGATCCGCTGTCCGCGATCGACTCAATAGTGTCGCACACATAGTGTCCATAATGATTCACGAATGTATATTGAGCCCGCACACTCAGTGCTATATAATCAACTCGCACACTTAGTGCTACGTAATCAAATCGCACACTTAGTGCTACATAGTCAACCTCGCACACTTAGTGCTGCATGGTCAATTCGCACACTTAGTGCATCATATTCATTTCGCACACTTAGTGCAACATAGTTAAATCGCACACTTAGTGCTGTACAATTTAATCCCGCGCACTTAGCGCCAATCTCATGGTCATAAATGGTTATCCCGCACGTTTAGTGCCGAGATCAACAACTCAATACATCTTACCTCTTTTCTTTCATTCAACAATTTCATCATCACATACGTACACGCATATATATATGTATATTTATTCATTCCATTCAGCATCAATCCATAACATTATGACCATTGAAATAATACCAACTACATGCTTAATGACTTACCTCGTGTTGGGTAAGACGGTTCCAACTCGGCTACTCGATAACCTTTTCTTTGCCTTTGCTCGATTCACCTCCTTTAACTCCTTGAGCTAAATCAATAATTTAACTAGTTTAACCACCTTGCTAAATATTTACAATCCAATTTCACATGTATATGTATGTTAGTATATTCGGCTAATAACCTCATGCAACTACCATATCATCAAAAATCTAATCACACATGCACATGCATTAGGTAAGTTACCTTTGCTAATTTTAAACCCAACATCACACAAGCTCTCAAGAGATGGCCGAATGCTTCTTTTGTTACCCAACTAATCATTCGACAATTCCATCCCCTTTACCACCCTTTTATGCCTAATTATCTAAATCAAGATAAGATCATCAACATGCCTAACCATAGCCGAATGTGCAACATTAATCTATCACCTCTATCTCTTAAATACTATCAAGTTCATTTACTTCTAATTTCTTAAGTTCAACATCTTAATGCCCATTATAGCCACTCCCATAATCTACATTTAAAAATCGGCAACACCCACATTCAACTATCTTAGCCGAATACTCCTCAATACTTAGACTAAAGTATGCACATTAAACTTAATACAACTTTCATTATTCCTTTCATGTTTCGGTCAATTATTCAAATTACCTCATAACATGAACATTCTTTTCAACTAATCTAGGATGACTCATTCGGCCATAACCAAGAACCACTTTTCATACAAGGACAAAATAAATCAAATGAACCTCCCATTTAAACCCCTTTCTATCTTCTACTTACTCAATAATACATGTTTCTTAGTTCATATTCATCTATAACCATTTCAAATCACATACTACAAAACATCATCACTTTGGCATATAAGAACATAACCAAAGGTTTCTTGCAACACAACTCAAAAATCAACACATGGGTCATGTTATGAGCATCAAAACAACTCAACTTCACAAAAAAAATGCCAAAAGA
This sequence comes from Gossypium hirsutum, assembly GCF_007990345.1. Lineage (NCBI taxonomy): Eukaryota > Viridiplantae > Streptophyta > Magnoliopsida > Malvales > Malvaceae > Gossypium > Gossypium hirsutum. Next base: position 38,543,149 of record NC_053444.1, read on the forward strand.
ACCACATGATATCATACCTTAATCTATAAACTCACTTGGCCGAATGTCCTAGCTTCCATTTTTTTTTTCTTTTCTTTTCCTTATGGTTTCGGCAAGATGATAGAAAAGATGAAGGAACTTTGTTTTTATCACCACTTACTAATATAAATTTATTATACATAATTCCCACCAAATATAAAAAAATGGAGACAAGGGAACACCATAATGCATGCGTGTGTTGGCCGGCCATTCACATTCAAAAATGGTCTATTTGACATGCAAGTCCACTCTTTTTGGTACATGCACTAATAAAACCATTTTAAATTGGACTATCATATTTTCTCCATGTCTCAAATCGATCCCTATTAACAATTTTCTCATGCAATTGGTAAAATTAGGGAATGAAACTTCCACATACTCATGTTCACACATAATAAGCACAGAATATAGCAATTAATTATTTTTTTACGACTCGGTCTTGTGGTCCCGAAACCACTTTCCGACTAGGGTCACATTAGGGCTGTCACAGTTGTCGCCTAGGCTACAACAACTCCTACCTTGGCGATACTGGAGTTATTAGTTTTTTCGGTAAGAGCCACTCAGGCAGCTCAAGCCACCGCTCAGGTGATAATGTAATTAATATTAATTTTGTTAAGCTACCGCTTAGATAGTACTAAAGCCATTTACAATATTGCACATTCTTAAACTTTAACTAATTTCTCGAGTGTTCACCCACTACACCATAACAAAAATAAAACTTTGGGATTTGAAAAAAATCACATTTTATTAGCCGAGAACAAACATCAGGACACCTCCAAACTAGACTTTAACAAGCTACGTTTGAAAAAATAGATTAAAAGCATAATCTATGCTCATATAACATGTTCAAAAATAAGGTCTAACATGTCATAAAAACCAATATTTTAAGCTAGCCTATTAAGTCAATATAAGATCACCAAAAAACCAATCTAAATCATGGAAAACAAAGTCTTCTATGCATGCATTCAAAAGATATAGAAGTTCACTCAAGGCCAATAAAAATAAACAAAATAGAAGTAGATATCATTAGTTATATGAAACATTATATATGCATCCCTAAAAATGTCACACCCCAAGTAATTTTAGTCCATGTTTTGGTCGGTTGACCAAGTGAGCTTAGTGATGATTCATGTAAAAGCTAGTCAAATTCGCAAGAATTGACATGTTTCTTTTGGTGAAGTTTCTCTTGTGGAATATTCCTCTCGATTCCACCATCTTGTGGATTACTTTTCTGCATTTGGCGAGTTAAATTGTGGTGCATAGATTTGTTATTTTAGAATCTGCAATCGGTAGGATACGTATAAGAAACATCTTAAGTAGGAAATTTTTCATTTTTTATGACACCTGTAGAGCCTTGTTAATGATGTCTGATTAGTGGAATTGTGTCTGATTAGTGCAATCATGTGTGATGAGTAGAACTATGTGTGCATGTAAAGTGATTAGGTAACTCGTTACAGTGGAATTATGAGCTAATTCCTATATAAATAGAGGAAAGCTTAATGGAGAAATATTTTTTTCCGTTTCTTTACTCATCCTTGTCCTTTCAAGAGAACCCTAGTGTATGTGAAGAAGGTACCAACCTTCTGCTTGATCGGTAACTTACTTTTTCAAGTCAACTGTTGTTAAATTCTTGATTTCTTCTTTATTTAAATATCCAAGGAATGGTAGGGTTGTAGGAACCATTTATATAGATTTCTACTGATGGTTAGAAGGGAGGAAACTCCCTTCTAGCTAACGTTTGCATGTTTTTGATTCGTACTTTTACGTTAAAGTTCAGTTGTTTTGTACCAAATAGAGTGTTTAATTTTATTTAGCTAAAGAAATGGTAGAAGGCCCGAATGCAAAGGGAAAAGAACTCATAGAATAGTCAAAGCTTTTCTGGTGATCTCTGGTGAGTTCCTTTCACTTGTCTTCTTGTTAAATCCCAATTAATTTTATGATAATGTTGTCTTTCATGTAAGTAAGTTTATTTAAAACCAATTGTGCATGTTTGTGTTAACCAACTAAAATGATGATAATAGTATATGCATGAATGGTTGTAAATGGACACTCTTCTTTGGCGCACAAGCTTCGTAACCAAAATGGTGGAAAGAGGAAATGGTGGAAACTATTGAGATGTGATGGGAGAAATGTATGGAGATTTTGATACGATATGAGATTTACCTAAAGCACACAAATGCAAACCGCGATTGGTGACTACCCCGACCTTGCGGGGGAACACGTAAGTGTTTGAATTAACAATGAGGGTTTGTGAAGGTTCTATTGGGTATATGAAATACTGGATAAATGGAGCATTACCATGGATATGAAACCATGGGTATCTGAAGCGATATGTTGATTAGAAGCTAATGCAAAGAAGGGATCCATGAACAGTCCATGCAGAGCATGCAAGGGTTACATAATGTTAATGCATGTGAATAGTGATTAAATGAATAGGTATCCGCGTGAATTGTGCTTGATAGTGGAAAGTGTGCGCATGTGACCTAACTTTGGTTGTGGTGAAATTGTATATGTTGTAATTAGGCATAACTAATACTTCCATGAAAGGTGAAGTTACTAGTGATTGCATTTAGCGGCAGATATATCCACCAATGGATCCTAAGTGTTTGAAGTTATGAATCCGCCAATTGATCGTACAGAACCATACTAGTGTATCTATGTGTAAATTGTCTGTATTATTGATTGTTGTAAAAGTTTATTATTCATCCTTGGAACTCACTAAGTTCGTTATAAACTTACCTAGTTTCACTTACCAATTCAGGATTTGTTGAGATAGTGGGCTTTTAAAGGGACTCAGCAAGCCAACAGACTCTTTTGTGAGTCATTTTTTATTTTTTCATAACATGCATCTCGAATTGGGGTGTCATGTGGTCTAATGCTCTGGTAAAATAAAATTTGAACTTTTTTGAACCGTTTGTACATAATGACTGATGGCAGTTGGCCAATTTATTTACTTTTGTGTTATTGGAATTAAGGCTTACTTTTACTTCACTTTGATTTGTGCCTTAGATATTTAATCCACTGAGTGAAAATTTGGAAAATTTTGTCTTTATTTTCCTTTGGTTTTGTTTTAAAATATAATACTTTTTCAAACATCATTTTAAGATTGTTTATTTAAAATAATATTGGTTGACTTAATTAATAAAACCAATGTTTTTGTCAAATTCAATTTTTTTTGTTTTTCGGTAACATCACCATTTGTCGGTCAGACAGAAAGACTAGGGTGTTAAATTTTGTTGGTATCAGGGCTTCAGTTTATTCGATTCTCAAAGGACTAAAGTTAGTACGAGTCCTCGATATACATGTTATAGGTCTCTAGCTAGTCCCTTTATAGAAATACTAACTTGAGTTTGCATTTTCTAGTTAATTTTGTTCCTAATCTCAAAAAATTCTTGAGTTAACATAGGTAAAGGGATTGAGAGCAATACTCCTTCACAATCTAGATTTCATAGGCCCTGAGTGAGTTGGAGAGTTATGAGTGGTGAAAACTATGAAGCCCTGTTAGACAGGGCTTTGGTCTGACCTATTTGTGAATGCTACTCAATCCTTTATTCCTCAAAGACCAACTAAAGTAGCACAACCAATGGCTCCTACACCTCTTTCTCCAACAGTAAACTCATCTCGAGGAGACCCTATAAAGGAGATTTGAAAAAAGGGACCTAAGAAGTTCCATTGAAGGAAGGATGATGATCCTGTGGTAGCAGAGAATTTATTTTCAAGAGTTTTTTGGGTAATCAAATAACAACAATGTACCCCATTCATCAGTCTTTTTTGTGTAGTCTATTTGCTTGAAGAAGAAACTTACCAATGGTGGTACATTGTGATAAGCATTACCCCTCGAGAGTAGTTGAATTGAAAATTTTTTCAAAATAAGTTTTGTGAGAAGTACATCAATCGACTCTTCCTCAAGAAAATGAAGAGATATTTTTAGAGCTTAAGCAATGTAGGATGGCAATTTTGGAGTTTGAACACAAATTCATTAGATTGAGCAAGTACAGCTGAGAGATAATACCGACGAATGAGGACCTTTATATTAGATTCGAATGGGGTTTAAATGAAGAACTTAAAGTGTTACTGTCTGTGCTGGAGATTAAGGACTTTTTTATTTTGACGGATAAGGCCCAAAGGATGAAGATGACAATCCATGAGAGGAATACGGTTAGGGATCGTGAGGGGAACAAATGTGGGGCAACTGGCCTATTTTCAGTGGTTGGATTTAAGAGGCCCAATGATGTAAATAGCTTTTCTCATGTGCCTTCTAGAGACCTTCAGATCGTTGGATTTCACCAAGATCGAAGTGTTCATCAAGTTACTTCTATGGCGAGCACCAGTGGCTCCAAAAAAGCAAAGGCTCATACTTGCAGCACATGTAGGTGAAATCATGTGAGGACTTGTTAGAAAGTAGTAGAAGCATGTTATATATGCAGATCTCCTGATCATTTTGTGAGGGATTAACCAAACAAAGGCAGAGGAAATACAGAGTAATCAATGCAAATAGTCCATGAAGCACAGCCTGAAAAGAGATCTAGAGTAGCCGTGAAATCGGGTACCACTGAAGGAGTTCAAAGAAGGACAGTAGTGAATCCAGATTCAAAGGTTTCAGCTATAGCCTATGTGATGCGAACCTAAAAAGATGAAAAGGCTCTGTATGTGATAACTAGTAATATTACTTTATTTAGCATTGACAGTCATACATTGATAAATCTGGGTCAACCCATTCGCATATTTGCACTAATTTTGTAGATTCCAAGAGTTTTAAGGTATCCCTTACCAAGATAAGCATGATGGTTACCAACCCTCTAGGTCATAGCACTATTGTTAATAGAGTAATTCAAGATTGTTCGTTGGAACTTGGCGAACTATCTTTTCAGCGAATTTGTTATTGTTGAGCTTCCATGAGTTTCACGTTATCCTAAGCTTGAATTTGGCTATCTAGACATGATACGTTAATTCACTGTCATGCCAAATGTCTACGATTAGTAGCTAATGAGGGTAATGCAGTGCTTATTTCTAGAGCAAGACGCGACATTAGAAACCATGTGATTTCTGTCATCGCAGCTCAAAGATTGATTTTAAGTGGAGAGGATGCCTACTTAGCTTACATTTTTTACTTAACAGCAGCAAGGAAGGATATCGATCGAGTCCCAATTGTGAGTGAATTCCCAAATGTGTTCCCAGAAGAACTTTTGGGTGTACCACCTGATAGGGATGTGGAGCTTTCAATTAAATTTGTACCCGATACCACTCCTATTTCTTACACTCCTTATCATGTGTCACCATTGGAATTTAGAGAGATGAAGGCTCAACTTCAACAACTGTTACACAAAGGTTTTATTAGACCTAGTGTCTTTCTTTAAGGTGCGTCAATATTGATTGTGAGAAAGAATGATGGGACACTCCAATTGTGTATAGACTATTGTTAGCTAAATAAGGTAACAGTCAAGAATAAGTACCCGTTACCAAGGATTGAAAACCTATCTGATCAACTAAAAGGTGCTAATTTGTTTTCCAAGATTTGTAACACCCCGAACCCAAGACCGACACCGGAGTCGAACACGAGATATTAACAGACTTTAAACCCTTTATAAAAATATTTCTCAGACACTGCCAATCTGCGTACTAGTCGCTTTAAAAATCATATCTTGAGTTTCACAACTTGAAAATCAGTTTCGTGATTTTTCCCTGAAACTAGACTCATATGCCCATCTACATATTTTTTTCTAGAATTTTTGGTCGGGCCAATTAGTACAGTTTATTAGTCAAAGTCTCCCATGTTACAGGGATCGACTACACTGACCTTTGCGCATTACGACCTGGATATCTCCCTGCACAGAGCTTAAATACTGATGCCGTTTGTTTCTATAGAAACTAGACTCAGATAGGAATCTATCCATATATGGTATGACTCCTAATTGTCTCTGGTTAATTTATAATGAATTTCCAAAGTTGAAACAGGGAATCCAGAAACCGTTCTGGCCCTGTCTCACGAGAACCTGAATATCTCATAACATACTGTCTATATGATCTTTTCGTTGCTTCTATATGAAAATAGACTCATCGAGCTTCGAATACATAATTTATTCATCAATTTATTCCACTCCTACTATTTTTAGTGATTTTTCAATCTCACGTCACTGCTGCTGCCAGCATCTGTTACGAAAGCAACTATGCCCATTTCGTGATTTCTCCTTGATCTAACTAGTAATTCGTCATACCTATCACAAATTATGATCATGACTAGCCATGCCAAAGGCTACTCATTGTCAAACATCCCCCTACTACACTATTGCCATATCATGAATTTTAACACCAAAATAATCAACCATGACATATGGCATAAAAAGGTCGAATTATCAAGATTTACGACCTAACGTTATGAAACCAAACCCAACCGAACATTTATGCCATTTTCGCATGGCTAAAAGTTTACATACCAAAGTTCAAACACAACATAATAGCCTATACATGCCGAAATGTTCTCCTAAGCCGACTAAGAAGAAAGTACCAAAACTTTCTAGCCGGTGTGATGACTTCGACGACGGCACGATCACGCAAAAAGAGACGAGTCCAAGAAACCTAGAATAGGTGACAAGCAAACACCGAATGAGTATATAACTCAGTAAGCCATAAGCATTCCACAACCATCCATTAATAAAATTATCACAACAGGAAACAATGAAATGAGGTTAAGTACTCCATCCATACCAAACTATACCATAGTTCCTTAAACCCTATGGTTCAATCTCATACCAAGTCCTACATTGGCCTTTCACACATCATTTTATTTTCGTTATAATCATACAATTAAACGAACTTTCACCTATTCCACAATGAACCTTATGTACGTGACTTCAACTATAATCGTCACATAGGTTCAAAACTTACCAAGCTCAACTCCAAATATAAACATAGCGCCTATTAGCCATGAACTCAAGGTACTTACCTTTTTCGCTGTCCAAAATTGACTCGGTAAAGTCGCACCCTTCATGTAAATAATTTATAGAAAATATATATTGGGTTCGCACACATAGTGCTTAATAATCAACCGCGCACACTTAGTGCCATGCACTTTAAACTCACACACTTAGTGCCATGCATTTCAAGTTCGCACACTTACCTTTTCCGCTGTCCAAAATCGACTCGGTAAGGTCGCACCCTTAATGTAAATAATTTATAGAAATATATATTGGGTTCGCACACATAGTGCTTAATAATCAACCACGCACACTTAGTGCCATGTACTTTAAACTCGCACACTTAGTGCTGTACAATTTAAACCCGCACACTTAGTGCCAATATCATGACCGTGAACACTTATTGCCCGCACACTTAGTGCCGAAAACCAGCCACTCAATAGGCTTCACTTCCTTTTTACATTCGACAAATTTCATCTCTACTTACATATACATTTGTATACATTTCATCTCATTAAACACAATGGTATAGGTATTACGATCCTTTAAATCAATACCAAAGATATGCTTAATGACTTACTTGTGTTGGGTAAGATGGTTCCAACTCGGCTACTCGATGATCTTTTCTTTGCCTTTGCTCGATTCTCCTCCTTTAACTCCTTGAGCTTAATCAATAAATCAACTAGTTTAACCGCCTTGCTAAATATTTACAATCCAATGACACATGCATATGTATGTTAGTATATTCGGCAATCACCCTTACTAATCACCCACTTGATCAATTATGGAGAATCAAAGTTAATATCACAATGTGTACCCTATATGGCCCATTATACATAATCAAATTTAACATCATCTATATTTTTACTCATATGGCCGAATATACCTAATCATACATACACCTAAGCAAAAATAATTTCTAAAATCTTTATATCATTTATACACTAGTAAAGCATCCTCTCCCTTTCCATCAATTTAGCACATGCATTACTCATTAACCTACAAAAATTATATTCGGCCTTAGCACACAACTTGCTAGCCGATTCTTCCCCATCTAGCAACCAATGCACATATGTGCTCACTCAAAAATGCTAAAAAAAAAAGAGATTCAAGAATCATCAATCCACCATCACATGCATCATTAACAAGCTTCATATTTAGCATGCAATGGCATTAACACAAACTCCACCTAGGCCGAATCTTAACTCATCTTCATGCCTCATCACCACAACATCAAACATCAAAATACCAACCAAGAATGTAACATGCATGGCCGAATATCATCTCCATCATTTAACAAAGTTTGAACCATGGCTAGGTAGATTTCAAACTTACAACTTAAAATATACATGAATCTCAAAGAATAATATCAAACATACCTCAATCTAGTTACATGCATGGCCAAACTTCCTCCTAATTCTCTTCCAAACCAAACATGAAGCAAGACCTCCTTCCTCCTCCCTTAGAATTTTCGGTCAAAAGAGGATGAAAAAGGATGAACAAGTTTTTCTTTTCCTTTCTTTAGCTCACGGCAATGGGGGAGGGGGAAACAACCACTCATTTTTTTGTTTTTCCTTTCTTTATTACCCATACTCCTTATTTTATTTTTTTCCTACATACCTCACTAGGCCAACATGTTCCCAACATGTTTCCACCCATAGCATGGCCAACCACTAGCTCAAATTTTGGGTAATTTGACATGCAAACCCATCATTTTCACAACATGCATTAATAGACCATTTTAAATTAGCCTATCATATTTTCACCATGTCTCATATCGATCCCTATTTAATAATTTCTCAAGCAATTGGAAAATTGGAGAATGAAACTTCCACATACTCATGTACACACATAATAAGCATAGAATATGGAAATTAATTATTTTTATGACTCGGTTTTGTGGTCCCGAAACCACTTCCTGACTAGGGTCAATTTTGGGCTGTTACAACTCTCCCCCACTTAAGAAATTTTCGTCCCCGAAAATCTTACCGGTAAATAGGTTTGGGTATCGTTCTTTCATCGAGCTCTCGGTTTCCCAAGTAGCTTCCTCGATCCCATGTTTGAGCCATAACACCTTCACAACGGAACCCTTTTGTTTCGCAACTCCTTCACTTCACGAGCTAGGATACGTATCGGTTCTTCTTCATAACTCATATCGGCTTGAATTTCAACCTCTGATGGGCTAATTATATGCGATGGATCAGATCGATAGCGTCGAAGCATCGAAACATGAAAGACGTCGTGAATCTTTTCAAGCTCAGGGGGCAAAATCAATCTATACGCAACCGGACCAACTCGTTCGGAGATTTCGTACGGCCCAATGAATCTCGGGCTCAACTTGCCCTTACGGCCAAACTTGAGTACCTTTTTCCAAGGCGAAACTTTAAGGAACACTTTATCTCCCACCTGATATTCAATGTCCTTTCGTTTCAAGTCCGCATACGATTTCTGACGATCTGTGGCTGCCTTCAGACTTTCACGGATTACCTTTACTTTCTGTTCGGCATCTTTAATCAAATCAACTCCGAAAATTTTACTTTCACCGAGCTCGGTCCAAAACAATGGTGTACGGCATTTACGACCGTACAAAGCCTCGTAAGGTGCCATCTTAATACTTGATTGAAAACTATTGTTGTAAGCGAATTCAATCAAAGGTACATACCGTTCCCATGAACCACTAAACTCAAGGATGCAGCATCTCAGCATATCCTCGAGTATCTGAATTATCCGCTCGGATTGACCATCGGTTTGGGGATGAAAAGCGGTGCTAAAATCAGCTTGGTACCCAAAGCTTCTTGCAATTTCTTCCAAATCGCGAGGTGAATCTCGGATCTCTATCCGACACGATAGAAATAGGTACTCCATGTAATCTCAAATCTGAGAAACATACAATTCGGCTAGTTTATCCAATGAAAAATCCGTACGCACGGGGATAAAGTGAGCCGACTTAGTCAGTCTATCAACAACAACCCAAATCGCATCCTTCTTACTTGTTGACAATGGTAGTCCGGACACAAAGTCCATTGTAACTTGATCCCATTTCCACTCGGGTATCAGATCGGCTGAAGTAATCCTGAAGGCACTTGATGTTCCGCTTTCACTTGTTGACATATTAAACATCTCGAAACAAAGTCGGAGATGTCCCGTTTCATACCATGCCACCAAAACCGTCGTTTCAAATCGTTGTACATTTTCGTACTCCCGGGTGAATTGACATTCGGCTACAATGAGCTTCGTTCAGAATCATCGAAATGAGTTCTGAATTTCTTGGAACACACAACCGACTTCTGAACCTCAAACAATCGTCATCATCAATTTGAAATTCGGATTCCATATTCGGAATACATTCAGCCCATTTTGCAACCAATTCATCGTCGACTTTCTGAGCTTCACGAATTTGATGAATCAATGATGGTTTGGCCTTTAATTCAGCTACTAACACATTGTCGGGTAGAACAGACAAGTGCACATTCATTGCTCGTAAGGCAAACAGCGATTTCCGGCTTAAGGCGTCCGCAACCACATTAGCCTTTCCCGGGTGGTAATCAATGACAAGTTCGTAATCTTTCAACAACTCAAGCCAACGTCTTTGTCGTAGATTTAAGTCTCTTTGAGTCATCAAATATTTGAGACTTTTGTGATCCGAAAATACATGGCACTTTTCGCCAAACAAGTAATGTCGCCATATTTTCAAAGCGAATACGATGGCGGCTAGTTCGAGATCATGGGTTGGATAATTTCTCTCGTGTAGCTTCAATTGTCTCGACGCATAGGCCACAACTCGGCCTTCTTGCATCAATACGCAACCCAACCCGAGTAGGGATGCGTCACTATAAATGACAAACTCTTTGCCTGATTCGGGTTGCACTAAAATTGGAGCTTCAGTCAAATGAGTTTTCAGTTGATCGAAGCCTTTCTGACATTTCTCCGTCCATTCGAACTTAGCATCCTTTTGAAGTAGCTTCGTCATTGGTGTGGCTATCATCGAGAAACCTTTGACAAATCGTCGGTAATAACCGGCGAGTCCCAAAAAGCTCCGAACCTCAGTAATATTTCTCGGAGGTTTCCAGTTAAGTATGGCTGAGATTTTGTTCGGGTCAACTCGAATACCCGATGCGGATACCACATGACCCAAGAAGCTAACCTCTTTAACCAGAACTCACACTTACTGAACTTAGCATATAACTTCTTATCCCGCAAAACTTGCAACACTAATCTCAAGTGTTCAGCATGTTCGATCTCATCTCTTGAATAGACCAAGATGTCATCAATGAACACAACTACGAACCGATCCAAATATGGTCTGAAGATCCGATTCATCAAATCCATAAATACCGCAGGGGCATTAGTGAGCCCAAACGGCATCACTAAGAACTCGTAGTGACGTACCTCGTTCTGAAGCAGTTTTGGGTATGTCCGAATCTCGAATTCGCAACTGATAATAGCCCATCTCAAATCTATTTTGAGAACACTGAGGCTCCTTCAGTTGGTCGAACAAATCATCGATGCGCGGCAACGGATATTTGTTCTTTATCGTCACTTTATTCAGTTGACGATAGTCAATGCACAACCTCATGGTTCCGTCCTTCTTTTTCACGAACAATACTGGTGCACCCAAGGTGAGAAACTTGGTCGAGCAAAACCTCTATCCGTCAATTCTTGCAACTGAGATTTTAACTCTTTTAACTCGGTTGGTGCCATACGATACGGAGCTATCGAAATCGGCGTAGTCCCAGGTACAAGCTCAATACCAAACTCTACCTCCGAACAGGTGGTAAACCCGGTAATTCTTCAGGAAAAACATCCGGGTATTCACAAACCACCGGCACAAATTCGGGTTTCTTTCTAACTCTTTGTCATCAAGTACATACGCAAGGTATGCTTCGCACCCTTTTCTTACATATTTCTGGGCCAACATTGCTGATATTACAGCTGGCAACCCCCTTAAGTCCGTAGACTCAATTCGAATTATCTCGTTATTTGCGCACCTCAAATCAATAGTCTTGCTTTTGCAATTCACAACCGCATCATGCGCGGTCAACCAATCCAAACCAAGAATAACGTCAAATTCGTCAAACGGCAAAAGCATCAAATCGGCCAGAAGACAGGATTCTCGATTTTTAGAGGGCATCTTTACACACTTTATCAACAAGTACGCATTGACCCAAAGGGTTTGACACTCGAATTACGAACTCAGTAGACTCAACAGGTAGAGTCTTACTGGATGCTAAGGTTTCGCATACATATGAATGAGTAGAGCCAGGGTCAATCAATGCAATCACATTAGTATCAAAGAGAGTGAAGGTACCAGTGATGACGTCAGGGGAGGATGCCTCCTCTCGTGCGCGAATGGCATATGCTCTAGCAGGAGTACGGTTTCGGCTCGAACAGCTGTATCAGAGGTCCCTCTCTGACTACCACCCCTACCTCCTAAAATTCTCGGTGGTCTACCTCTAGTTGTCACTCCACTAGGTCTTGCACCTTGAATCTTATTCTTCTCATCAAGCTCCGTGCAATCTCTAATGAAGTGGTCCTTCGAACCGCATCCGTAACAGCCCTGTTAATAGACTTACCCCAACATTCACCTATGTGTCGTCTTCCACATTGGGGACATTCAGGTTTCTCTAGACGATTATTGCCCACACTAGCTACCGAAGTAGCTCGGGAGTCCGTCGATGGTCTTGCTCTGATGGAAATTCCCGCAGTCGTCCTCGACTTATTAGTGTCCTCCCTGAACTTCTTTACGGCTGAGAACGGAGCTTTACCCGTCGATCTTTTACGATAGTCTCTAGCTTCAAATTCAGCCTTCTTCTTCTCCTTTCCAAGTTCTTCCGCCTTGCAGGCTCGTTCGACTAGTGTTACGAATTCTTTTATTTCCAAAATACCCATTAGTAGCTTTAAATCTTCATTCAATCCTTCTTCGAATCTTTTGCACATAGCAACCTCATCAGCTACACACTCCCGGGCATACCTACTGAGTCTTACGAATTCATGTTCGTATTCAGATACTGTCATACGGCCTTGCTTGAGTTCCAAGAATTCCTTACGCTTTTGATCAATGAACCGTTGACTAATATATTTCTTTCGAAATTCCGTCTGAAAGAAGTCCCAAGTTACTCGTTCGTTTGGACTATGGAAATCAGGGTCCTCCACCAATAGTAGGCTGAGTCCCGCAACAAGGATATAGCACACTTTAGACATTCATCGGGGTGCATGACAGTTCATCAAACACCCGAATGGTGTTATCAAGCCAGAACTCGGCCCTTTCAGCATCATCAGTAACTATGGCCCTGAACTCCTCAGCCCCGCGCTTCCTAATCAAGTCTACAGGTGGCTTACTCAGCCTCACAGGATCAGTAACTGATGGCATTACTGGCTCCGGGGGTGGATTATTCAAATTCGGGAATTGTTGGACAGCCGGATTGGTTCGGGCATACTGCGCGACCCACTCATTCATCATGGTAAAGAAGGCTTGTTTAGCCCCCTCACCTTGATTATTCGCAGATGACTGAGGTTCAACAGGCGGTGTCCCTTGTGCAGGAGCAGCCGCTACACTTCAATGTCATCCGCCAAGGTTCTCTCTACACCGGATCCATTTACTAATCAAACATAAATTTTAACCGTCAGAAGTCATCACACAGTTAAACATTAACATTCGGCATGTATAGCTAGACTCATACGTGCTATGGTAGTCCTAGAACCGACTAAACCATAGCTCTGATACCAATCAAATGTAACACCCCGAACCCGAGACCGACACCGGAGTCGAACACGAGATGTTAACAGACTTTAAACCCTTTATAAAAATATTTCTCAGACACTGCCAATCTGCGTACTAGTCGCTTTAAAAATCATATCTTGAGTTTCACAACTCGAAAATCAGTTTCGTGATTTTTCCCTGAAACTAGACTCATATGCCCATCTACATATTTTTTTCTAGAATTTTTGGTCCGGCCAATTAGTACAGTTTATTAGTCAAAGTCTCCCATGTTACAGGGATCGACTACACTGACCTTTGCGCATTACGACCTGGATATCTCCCTGCACAGAGCTTCAATACTGATGCCGTTTGTTTCTATAGAAACTAGACTCAGAAGGAATCTATCCATATATGGTATGACTCCTAATTGTCTCTGGTTAATTTATAATGAATTTCCAAAGTCGAACAGGGAATCCAGAAACCGTTCTGGCCCTGTCTCACGAGAACCTGAATATCTCTAACATACTGTCCATATGATCTTTTCGTTGCTTCTATATGAAAATAGACTCATCGAGCTTCGAATACATAATTTATTCATCAATTAATTCCACTCCTACTATTTTAGTGATTTTCAATCTCACGTCACTGCTGCTGCCAGCATCTGTTACGAAAGCAACTATGCCCATTTCGTGATTTCTCCTTGATCTAACTAGTAATTCGTCATACATATCACAAATTATGATCATGACTAGCCATGCCAAAGGCTAATCATTGTCAAACATCCCCCTACTACACTATTGCCATATCATGAATTTTAACACCAAAATAATCAACCATGACATATGGCATAAAAAGGTCGAATTATCAAGATTTACGACCTAACGTTATGAAACCAAACCCAACCGAACATTTATGCCATTTTCGCATGGCTAAAATTTACATACCAAAGTCAAACACAACATAATAGCCTATACATGCCGAAATGTTCTCCTAAGCCGACTAAGAAGAAATACCAAAACTTGCTAGCCGGTGTGATGACTTCGACGACGGCACGATCACGCAAAAAGAGACGAGTCCAAGAAACCTAGAATAGGTGACAAGCAAACACCGAATGAGTATATAACTCAGTAAGCCATAAGCATTCCACAACCATCCATTAATAAAATTATCACAACAGGAAACAATGAAATGAGGTTAAGTACTCCATCCATACCAAACTATACCATAGTTCCTTAAACCCTATGGTTCAATCTCATACCAAGTCCTACATTGGCCTTTCATACATCATTTTATTTTCGTTATAATCATACAATTAACGAACTTCACCTATTCCACAATGAACTTATGTACGTGATTCAACTATAATCGTCACATAGTTCAAAACTTACCAAGCTCAACTCCAAATATAAACATAGCCTATTAGCCATGAACTCAAGTACTTACCTTCCGCTGTCCAAAATTGACTCCGGTAAAGTCGCACCCTTCATGTAAATAATTATAGAAAATATATATTGGGTTCGCACACAAGTGCTTAATAATCAACCGCGCACACTTAGTGCCATGCACTTTAAACTCACACACTTAGTGCCATGCATTTCAAGTTCGCACACTTACCTTTTCCGCTGTCCAAAATCGACTCGGTAAGGTCGCACCCTTAATGTAAATAATTTATAGAAAATATATATTGGGTTCGCACACATAGTGCTTAATAATCAACCACGCACACTTAGTGCCATGTACTTTAAACTCGCACACTTAGTGCTGTACAATTTAAACCCGCACACTTAGTGCCAATCTCATGACCGTGAACACTTATGCCCGCACACTTAGTGCCGAAAACCAGCCACTCAATAGCTTCACTTCCTTTTTACATTCGACAATTTCATCTCTACTTACATATACATTGTATACATTTCATCTCATTAAACACAATGGTATAGGTATTACGATCCTTTAATCAATACCAAAGATATGCTTAATGACTTACTTGTGTTGGGTAAGATGGTTCCAACTCGGCTACTCGATGATCTTTCTTTGCCTTTGCTCGATTCTCCTCCTTTAACTCCTTGAGCTTAACATAATACTAGTTTAACCGCCTGCTAATATTACAATCCATACACATGCTATGTATGTTATATTCGCAATCCCTTACTAATCACCACTTGTCAATTATGGAGAATCAAAGTTAATCACATGTGTACCCTTATGGCCATTTACATAATCAAATTTAACATCTATATTTACTCATAGGCGAATAACCTAATCATAATACACCTAACAAAAATTTCTAAAACTTATATCATTTATACACTAGTAAGCATCCTCTCCTTCATCATTTAGCACATGCATTACTCATTACCTACAAAATTATATCGGCCTTAGCACACACTGCTAGCGATTCTTCCCCATCTAGCAACCAATGCACATATGTGCTCACTCAAAAATGCTAAAAAAAGAGATTCAGAATCATCAATCCACCATCACATGCATCATTAACAAGCTTCATATTTAGCATGCAATGGCATTAACACAAACTCCACCTAGCCGAATTAACTATCTTCATGCTCATACCACAACATCAAACATAAATACAACCAAGAATGTAACGCATGGAATATCATCTCCATCATTTAGACA